>NC_059429.1:116191188-116504688 GCF_021028975.2 Sphaerodactylus townsendi
TGACTTCTGGGGGCCACATTTGGCCCCCGGGCCGTAGTTTGGGGACCCCTGCCTTGTTGTAATAATGAAGTTGGTGCTTTTTTGTCTCAAGGAGTTTGAGGCCCCTTCCGCAAATGCAAAATAATGCATTTTCAAACCACTTTCACAACTGTTTGCAAGTGGATTTTGCTATTCCGCACAGCTTCAAAGAGCACTGGAAGCAGTTTGAAAGTGCATTATTCAACGTGTGGAATGAGCCTAAATGTCCTATCATCTGCTTGGCGCCAATATTTGCAATAGGGGAAAAAATAGGCAGTGAAAAACTAATTTTGGAAATATTGCTTGTTCTGGAAACTGTTGATGTTTTTGAAAGATTCTGAACCATTTTTTATGGGGAAAGGCAATTGCGTGGCTGCCTAGCACATGGAATGTACAAATAAGGTCCATATTCATCCCTAGAATCTCCAGTTTAAAAGACCGTGATTGCATAGCTGGGAAAAGTCAGTGCACCTTGTCTGGTTGCTGTTGAACAGACAACATAGGGATAAATGGACCAGGATACAGATCCTATGAATGAGTTTGCATATACTAGAATACATTCCACCACCGAGGACAGCTCCTCTTCCGCTAAAATACCTGCTTATACAAGGACTCTTTGAAAGTCATTGGTTTTGTAAAATGGAAGTTTCAGGAGATAGGAAGTGTACTCCATGGTAGGGACTGGAGTGCTTAAATCTCATTCATAGGAAACAAATCTTATATTATGACCTGCTGTAGCTAGTTTGATTAAGTAGGAGGTGCTGGATTTATCACTTGGAAAATACAATGCAGTGTTTGTGATCTAGTTATGGTGACTTGTTCCTTCTGTCAGGGGCGTAGCTTCATAAAACGGTGCCTGAGGCTCACCCTGGATGCTATGCCCCTCCTCCACAGCTGAGTCTGGGGTAGGGGCACGGCAGGACTCACCCTGCCCCCAATCTCCAGGTGGAGATTGGAAGCAGCAAGAACCTGTGGGATCCTGGTCTCAGCAAGGCATGGCTCCAGTTTTTAGAACTCAGCCCAAGACTGGCTGAGGCCAGAATCAGACTGAGCACTGAGGGCTGGCCAGCTCTAGTTTTATACTGTTGACTCTGCCCCGCAAGCTCCACCTGACCAGAGGTGGAGCTTGGAAGGTGGAGCCAACAGTATAAAGCCAAGTGGACAGCTCCCCTGCTCTGTCTGAATCTGGCTTCAGTGAGGCTTGGATCGAGCTCTAAACTGCAGGCTGGAAGTTTCCAGTTGGACCCAAGATAGGTTGGTTGGAGGAATCCTATTTTAAAGACAGCTGTGTCTCTACCCACGTCTGCCAACCTTTGGGGAGCCTAGCAGTGCAGTGCCAAAATGGGGAGTCCATTCTCTGCATTGGCTCACTGTACCCACAAAGTTGCCAAGCTGAGTGCCCCATGGGGGAGTGCCCCATCTGTTCCTTCGGCTAATTCCCTGCTGCAGAGAAAATGGAGTGGAATTGAAGATACAAGAAGAAATCTGGTCAGGAAGGAGTCAGCTGACTCTGCTCTAGCTGTCTCGCAGCTTCCTTCCCAAGGCAACTCTGGGGCAAACTGCTTGTACACTTACATGTGCATTTCCACAATGGAAGGGGGTAAAGAGTTTAAATTGGAAATTCAGGAAAGGCACAAGTCTTTGTGGGGAAGGCATATGTCTTTGTGGGGGCACTTACCCACCTATATGCCCTCTGTAGCTGCAGGTCTTCTTCCAGTTCTGACCTTTAACGTCTTTCATGCAGTGGTGGGATCCAAAAATTTTAGTAACAGGTTCCCATGATCGTGGGATTCAAACTGTGGTGTAGCGCCAATGGGGCTGGGCGGGGCACGACAGGGGCTTGGCCGGGCATTCTGGGGGCGGGGCATTCCTGGGAGGGGCTGTGGCAAGGACACAGCCACTGTGCCGGTCCTTGGGCGGGAAACGAATGCACACAGGCGCAGGCTGCCACACATGCCGGTGCACCTCCTGATAGACTGCTTCAAGTTCTGCGCGCTACTGCTGAGAGGAGGGGCGTAACTAAGACAAAAATCATATGGCAAAATCACCAATTAGTAACGCCCTCTCGGCACTCACAAATAATTAGTAACCTACTCTCGGGAACCTGTGAGAACCTGCTGGATCCCACCTCTGCTTTCATGTACATGGCTCTGGACAGTGGAGGGAGCACCTTTTCTTAATACAGGATCTTGAGTACCTAGCCCAGTTACGATAAATCTCTAGTTCCATTTTTTGTGTGGTTAGCAACTGCTATAGACAGGGCTTTGTCGGTGGAAGCCCCACTAAAGACAACAGCAGTAGTTTGAGGGGTATCAACATGAATGTAAACATCCAGTTCAGATGATGCCTTTGCCACGAATGCACCTTTGGGCAAGCTAGGCCTTTTCTCAGCATTTCATCTGAAGTATGGAAGTAATATAGTTCCACCTTACAGGAGTGTTCTAAGGATTACAGAGATAATAAGAAACATTATGAACATTACGAAATACAATGTAATAAATATTATGAAACATT
Source organism: Sphaerodactylus townsendi (assembly GCF_021028975.2). Classification (NCBI taxonomy): domain Eukaryota; kingdom Metazoa; phylum Chordata; class Lepidosauria; order Squamata; family Sphaerodactylidae; genus Sphaerodactylus; species Sphaerodactylus townsendi. The sequence continues at coordinate 116,193,721 of NC_059429.1, forward strand.
ATGACATGCAATGTGATAAATATTATTTGACCTTTACAGCTGACGAAAAATGTCAAAAATATTTCAAACCATGGATGCTCTCACATTCTTATCCAGGTTATTTTGCTTTCTAGCTCAGCATTATTTACTCTGACTCTGCAATGTCAAGGGTACAAAAATCCTTTTTTGAAAGGCTTGCAGTGCAATACTCCCTTAACTGAAGGTGTGGATTGAACCAAGGCAGGCTGCATGCAAGGCATAAAGCTAGTGTGTTGCAGGGATTAAGAACAGTGGACTCTAATCTGGAGAACCAGGTTTGTTTCCCCATTCCTCCACATGAAGTCAGTTGGGTGACCTTGGGCTTGTCACAGTTCTCTCAGAACTTTCTTAGCCCTACCTGCCTCTCAAGGTTTGTGTTGTGGGTAGAGGAAGGGGAGGAGTTTGTAAGCCGCTTTGAGACTCCTTATGGTTGAGAAAAGTGGGGTATAAAATGAAACTCTTATTCTGCTTGTATCACAGAGCCATTCTAACTGGTTAACCATGCGTCAGTCCCATACTTAAGAGTCAACTCGTCTCACATTATCGCAAGGATAGAGTAGGAAGGATAAGCCACTCTGGACTCCCTGGAAGAAGGGTAAGATAATGAAAATTGTACTAGACAGATAGCTACAGCTCTTTTATTTTTCTGTGGTATTTTTCAGCCCAGACCATGCATCCATCATATAAATATGCCAAGAATGACAAAATGTTGATGAATTAATACAAACACATGTCCACATGTCCACATGCTTTAGGGCTATCAACCTCCAGGTAGACACTAGGAATCTCCTGGAATTACAGCTGATTTCCAGACCACAATAATCAGATGGAGGAAGAAAATGGCTGCTTTGACTTATTTTATTTTATTAAATTTATATCCCGCCCTTCCTGACCAAAGTTGATTGACTGATTTGATTGATTTATTCGGTTTAATACCTCACTCTCTCCACCACACCAGGCTCAGAGTGGCTTCCAATACATGTAAATACAATTTGCATGTCATTTAAAATAGTAAAATAACAAAATATCAAATTATCAGTAAGCCATAGAACTATTAGCCTATAGTGCGAAAACAAGCCCAAGGGTGCAGTGACACCTGCCCTCACATAATGCATAAGAAAAAGCGGAAGGAAAGGAGGAAGGGAGGCCAGCAAGATGGATATGTCACGCCCGTTCTTGCCCTCAATTTTGGGCCTGGTGGAAAAGCTGTGTCTTGCAGGCCCTGTGGAATTGGGATAAGTCCTGCAGGGCGATGGTCTATTTGACAGAGCATTGCACCCTTTGGAAGGTGGACTCTGTACCATTATACCCCACTGATGATATCCCTTCCTTCCTCAGTCTCCTCCCTCACCAGGTTCCATTCCCAAATCTCCAGATATTTTTCAACTTGGAGCTGGTAACCCTATTTACAGTGAACCAAATCACTGGTCCCTCAAAGTCAGTATTCTTTCCTCTCAGACTAGCAATGGCTTTCCAGGTTCTCAGTAGAGGTATTTCACATCACCTCTTAATTGATCCTTTTAAAACTGGAGATGCTGGGGATTGAATCCGAGACCTTCAAACAAGACCAAAATTGTGGTTGATATATTCTTATTCAAAATGGGATTCATAGCTTTGGATTCTGAAGTAATTGCTGGACCCTGAACAGTAACGTTTGGACTTTAAAGGATAAAAACTAGAGATTCTTAAAGTTTAAGAACCTGAAGTAAAAGTTTTAAATGAAATCTTGGTTCTCTAATTCAGTACCTATTTGCTATTTATTTCCCTTAGAAACACTTCTAGGCCGTGCATCAACTGTTCCTCCACACAAACATATTTTTCCTCAGTGTAAGGTATATAGTGTAAGATTAGCTATAACTGTTACAACCAAAGAGCCAGACTGACAGATCTAGCCATGTTTATCACTGGAAAAGGAGGATATCAGTTATGAAAAGTTACTTTGCAAGGAGACAGAGCATCTTAGCATTCTTCTAAACTATTCTGATTGACAGTAGCCCTTATCTCTGGAAAAGGAGGATATCAGTTATGAAAAGTTACTTTGCAAGGAGACAGAGCATCTTAGCATTCTTCTAAACTGTTCGGATTGACAGTAGCCCTTTGGGCAAGATGTTTCCTAGCTTTGTTATTTTGTTTTAAATGCAAGCTGGGAGAATGGAACCTGAGTTTTTCACATGTTTTAAAACACCATGCCCTACCAATGAGACTTTGCTGTCTTTTAGGCCAATGTGGCTGAATATCTATATTTCTATTGCCCAGATAAAACGTTGGGACAGTTGGGTACTCTGGGACTAACTGGTTCTAGAAAACATAATTTTGAGAGTCTCTCTGTTAATACTCAAGTTCCACCTAGTGGGCAAAACTTGCAGGATATATTTACAGCAGTTCAGTCTGAAACGACACTCATGCGAAGAGCAGAAACAGACAGACAAGGTGCAGTTATGAGAGCACATGACCTTCCTAATGTTAGTTCAGACTCAAAGACCTTTTTGTTGCCTGGAAGAGGAATAGTCATTGGCAGACTGGGCAGGACAGGAGCCAGCAAACCCACAACCAAAGAATAAGCACCAACTGTTAGTAGGTGGGGCCATTTGCACATTATGAGGCAGAAATCATAGGTCACTGATTTTCCAACGGTAGTGTCTGGGGCGGCACAGCAGCTAGGCCCAACATTTCAGATGCATGTACTTGCAAATGTTTGCTCCATTCACACTCTGAAGCTTTAGGGCCATACATTTAAAATTGTAGCATATGAAGCGGAAGAAACCGCACAAACACAAAACCTATCTAAATGTTGCATACAGAAAGCTGTTTGGTAATGAAAACACATTATTATATTCAGTTTTCTGGAAAACCAGTGTGGTATAGTGGTTAAAAGCACTCGACTTGTACTTGGGAGATCTTGGTTTGAATCCCCACTTGTGCCATGAACATTCACTGGGTGACCTTGAGCCAGTTACATTCTCTCTGCCTAACCTACCTCACAAGATTGTTGTGGGGATGAAATAGAGGAGGGGAGAGCCATGTAAGCTGTTTTGGGTTTCCACTGAAGAGAAAGGCAGGTGTGATGGTCGCCCCACACCTCCTTAACTTCTTCAGGCAGGGAAACCACTCACTGACCTGTCTTGTTATATTTTTTTTCTAGTGCTAGGTGAAATATAAGCACTTTGCCTCAGTCCTGTAACTGACCCAGAAGGGGAAGGATGCCTGTTGACTTAAACCTTCCTAGGCAAATCCTATAACAAGGCACACAAAATAAATGCTGAGGCAGATTTTAAACTTAAACAGAGTAAAAACTTTATTAACAGAGAGGAGATGGGAAAGGGAGATAAATAACTTGGATGGAATGGATGAGGCAAATAAGGCAGGAGAAATGTATGTACCCTCAAATTGGCTATGCATTGGAAAGACTGGTGACTGCAGTGCACATGTGCAGAAATGAGGCATTTTTGGAGGGCCCAGTAAAGTGGAATCACTTTGCTACAGGTTCTTGAGATTTTGAGAGGGGGGTTCTGGAGAGAAGAGGGAGGACTGCATTCAGTGGCATTATATTCAGTGACTGCTTTGATTGTGCATTGAAGAGAAAATTGCCTACAGTACACATGTGCAGAAAATGGTCCTGAAACGTTGGACCATTAAAACATGGCATTAATTTCCAATGTGGACCAGTAACACCCTACTTGAAATGAAGCAATCATGGTAACACTCTCCACCCCGATCCCAGATCAAAAACTGAAATGAAATTTTTCTTCGTGTACAACTCTGGTCTCCATTTAAAAGGAAGAGGTAGCCGGTGATGTCTGACTTCAGGTAATGCTGTGTTGTGAAAGACCTTTGTTTGGCTAAGAGCCACACTCAACCAAGCTACATCTTGGCTAATGTTTAGGTGCAATGGCTAGAATTAATTTAGTGCCATGTCAAATGGTGATAGTAGCAATGCAATGTTTTTGCTCCAGGCAAGCAATATTCATCAGTTTGAATACAATTGGTTAATCAGATACATCTCTTCCATCTACCATCTAACAACCTATTTTAAATCTTGTTAACAGCACCAGTGCTTATTTAAAAATCACACATCTTAAGAATCTTCCTGCAAAGGAAACCTCTGGTGCTCTCTGCAGCAAATGCCCATCTTATGTTTTCTTAGTGCCAAATTATTTATTTATAATTTTATTCAATTTATTTATACCCTGCCTTTCTCCCGATAGAGACCCAAAGTAGCTTACATCCTCCACCTCTCCTCCATCTTATCCTCACAACAACCCTGTGAGGGAGGGAGGTTAGGCTGAGAGAGTATTAGTGGCCCAAAGTCACCCAGCAAGACTCTGTGGCAGAGCTGGGATTCAAACATGGGTCTCCCAGATAAGAACATAAGAACTAGCCTGCTGGATCAGACCAGAGTCCATCTAGTCCAGCATTCTGCTACTCGCAGTGGCCCACCAGGTGCCTTTGGGAGCTCACATGCAGAATGTGAAAGCAATGGCCTTCTGCTGCTGCTGCTCCTGAGCACCTGGTCTGCTAAGGCATTTGCAATCTGAGATCAAGGAGGATCAAGATTGGTAGCCATAGATCGACTTCTCCTCCATAAATTTGTCCAAGCCCTTTTTAAAGCTATCCAGGTTAGTGGCCATCACCACCTCCTGTGGCAGCATATTCCAAACACCAATCACACATTGTGTGAAGAAGTGTTTCCTTTTATTAGTCCTAATTCTTCACCCCAGCATTTTCAATGAATGCCCCCTGGTTCTAGTATTGTGAGAAAGAGAGAAAAATTTCTCTCTGTCAACATTTTCTACCCCATGCATAATTTTATAGACTTTAATCATATCCCCCCTCAGACGTCTCCTCTCCAAACTAAAGAGTCCCAAACGCTGCAGCCTCTCCTCATAAGGAAGGTGCTCCAATCCTTCAATCATCCTCATTGCCCTTCTCTGCACTTTTTCTATCTCTTCGATACCCTTTTTGAGATGTGGCGACCAGAACTGAACACAGTACTCCAAGTGCGGTTGCCTAGACTGATGCTCGGACCATCATGTCACACTGGTTCTCAGTTTAATCAATTGATTGATTCATTTGACCTATTGCTATTTTAACTGTGTGGTCATCTTACCTTCATGAAAACAAGTCTACAGTTTGACCAAGGACACATCAAGCCCACCGATTAGATATGAAGTTGCATAAAATTTATTTTAACCTGTTTTGCGATGATTCCCTTTGTAAAAGTGGTTACACATTAGCATCACAGAATTACACGAGACAATTCATGATTTGCATTTATATTTCTCTCGCCATCAAGAATATGGACATCTCAATTAACAAGAGGACAGGTACAAAAACATCAACATCACAAATAAATTTCACCACTTTTCCTATACAGGTAAACATGTTTCTCTTGTACATAGCCAAAGGTATAGAAATACAGATTTTTAGTATGTGGCAATAACTGATTTGGTGGCAGTCAGTGAAAGTTTATGGACATTCAAAGCCAATTCTAATGTTTAGAAAAAGCATGTACATTCATCCAAGAACTGCTTCATTCACAAGTCTAAGAACAGGGGTAGAGACTGCTCTCTGGACATGGAAAACTTAACTTTGGGGAGAGGGTAGCTTCCAATCTTTCTGTCTACCATCCTAGCTTTCCATATAACAGATCTTTCATCCTGGGAAACACTATGTGATTCCTACCCCTACATTTTACAATCCTAGGAAAAGCTATAGGCTGTCTCAGAAAAAGATGCTCGTAGGGTTGCATATTCCTCCGCCACACAATTCAACATGCTGGACTTTCTTTGTGGTAGAATGCTCTACCTGGGTCCTAGTGCCTCTCTTGCCTGGCTCCTGCCATCCATTTGAAAGTGGTGGTGATCATCATTCAATGAAGTATAAATACTCTTGTATCAAAGTACTATGTTTAATCATGCACAAAATAATAGTTTTGACAAAGGCAGCACTTAAGAGTGAATTCTCATATTTGCTTGGGACTATATTCTAGTGTGGAAACATACAATTTTCTCAACCAGTGTACCTCAACTGACTGTGCTGATATCTTTTTCTGAGACAGAGTATAGAATCTGGAGCTTTTTAGTTTAGTAAAAAGATTGGCCGGAGTGTGTGAGTGTGAAAAATTATGAATGCGGATGGATAAAGTGGGCAGTGAGAACTTGTCTACTTTTGTAGAACTTGGGGGCACCCCATGGTAGAACTTGGGGGTATCCCATGGAGTTGATGAGCAAGAGATTCAAGGTAACCAAAAGTACTTCTTTACTCAATATGTGCTGGTGTTGGACTGTATTAAAGATGTTATAGTTATTCAATGCATAATTACATTGTCAAATTCACTGCCTAGATGACAGCGAAAAGCACAGATGGCTTTAAAGGGGGATCAAGTGCCTGATAAACCAGACTAGCCTAATCACATCACAGCCTTGAAACTAAGTAGGGTCAGCCACGGTTAGTACTTGAATAGGAGACCATCAAGGAAAACTGGAGCTGCAATGTAGAAGGTGGCAACAGCAAACCTCTCTGCTCCTCTTTCACCTTGAAAATTCCAGAGTCCTGGGATCACCATTAGTTGGTTATGACTTCACAGAACACAGTGAAACAGATGGAAGAGAGATTCATCATTGGCTACTAAACGATGGTGCCTAAAGGACGCCACATGCAGAAGCATAAATCTCTGAACCCCAGTAGCCCTTATGTGGGCAGAAGGGTGGAATATAAACTGTATAAAATAAATAAAAAGTAGAAGGCCACATCAGGGGAAGGTGTTAGTCTTTAAGCCCTGATTATTGGTGCTTCTGAGCAATGAGACAGCCACTGTATGGTACAGTGCTGGAGTACGTGGATGGCTGGACTGATCCAGCAGGGTTGTTAAGGACTACATGTTGCTATTCTGATAGTTAAACTGCTGGGCAGGACAATTCTACATCTTCATCAGCATCATGTTCTCCCATCCAAGTACTAACCAGACCAGACCCTGCTTAGCTATGAGATCAGCTGAGACTGGATGTGTTCATGATGGTATAAAATACCATCTGTACAACAATGGCCACAGGCTGCAGCATCATATTTAGTAACAGTGGCTACTTCTGCCCATATTGGCTGATGGTATCACCCTTACTTTTTTACATTGTAAAAAGTATCAAAAGTACCAGAACTTTAAGACAACTTTGTTCATTTCTGTTGATGTTGTGTTATGTGCTTATGCAATCTGTAACAAATGCCCAATAAAGGTTTTTGATTCGAAGACAATGCTTCTATTTAATAGAGAGCATTGAGGAAAAATAATATTGTTTAAACATTGCTGATGCTGTCTTAAGCTAAGTTACACCCCTCTAAGTTCATTAATTTCAACAGTCTGGAAAGGATGTAACTCTAATTAGAATAGCACTTTTAAAAAGTAACTCACTGTAAAGGTAAATAGAATCCCACCCCCCCCACCCCAAAGTCTCGGTAAAACAACAGGTGAACCACTGGTGACTCCGCGACTTTTTCCATTTAAAGCAATGCTTCCCAATTGCCTTCTGTCCCACAAGGTTTAAAGGCATAATTCTCAGAGATGTTTGCTGGTCAAACTGAAATGTGGGACCTAATTTCAAACTGAGCTCTTGTGCAATTTCCATTCGGCTCAGTGGGACTACCCAGGCATCCACAGTAGATTGCCAAGCTATGCAAAATGAAAATAATTTTAAAAGGGTATTTCATCTTCCCCACCATGACTCATAATGTGGAAAAAAAGAAGCCAGAACATTTGTGCCTGCAGAAAATGTTTTTATTTGTCTTGTTTTGAGTAGGACCCTTTTTGCCTGTGACTTTTTCCTCCCCGGAAAATAATTCTACAGACACTTCAGCATGCTCAAATGAAGCGGATCAGTAAGTGTTAGCAGCCTGCTGTACAATGGGGCTATTTGGGATGATTAAAAAAAGACAATACACTGCCATAAAATTACTCTCAGCAAGGATCACTTTGCAAAATCATAACCTCGTACCCATACATTAGCTGCAACAGAACACAGGTCCAAGCAATGCATGCTTTAGACAATAGTTGTTAATGGGCATTGTTGTGGCAATTAAATCAGAGTGCAAAGTCAGCATTTCAAAAATATTGTTGAACCCAATTCTCATTTTCATGGGCTTTGTTAATTTGGCCACAGCTGGCCTGGTGAATATTATTTATTATACACTTTATTAACTCTGCAAGTAAACAGTGCTGTCTATATTACTGACTCTACCATGTTCCTGCCCTGCTTCCACTTCTTTCAGTTGGGCAAAAAAATTCCTTCCCAATAGACAGCACCCATCCACAAACCCATTTTCTTGTCTTCTTACCTTTATTAGTAGTCATTTCAAGTCTTCACTATTTACTGCCAGTAATGTAGTGTCATCTGCATATCTGAAATTGTTAGTGCTCCTTCTACCAGTTTTCACTCCACCTTCATCAAAACCTTATTCAGCTTTCCTTATAGCATGTTTTATACAGATTGAAGAGATAGGGAGATAAAATACATCCTTGTCTGACACCTTTGCCAAATGGAAACCATTTTGTTTTCCACATTCTGTCCTAACAGTAGTCTCTTGTCCAGAGCACAAGTTGTGCATCTAAACAATCTGATGTTGCAATATTTCTTGTAAAACCAATCATAGCTCATCATGATCAACAGTCAAAAGCTTTGCTGTAACATGAAACACACTGATTTTCTTCTGAAATTATCTTGTGTGCTCCTATAACTATTATAAATTTGCAACATGATCTCTAGTGCCTCTTCCTTTGCTGAATCCAGCTAGAGCAACTGATATTTCTCCTTCCAGATATGGTAACAGTCTTTGTTGTAAGATTTTGAACATCAGTTTGCTTGTGTTAGAAATTAGTGCAATTGTCCAGTAGTTACTGTAATCTTTGACATCTCCTTTTTTGGAATTGGAATGTAAATGGAAGGTTTCCAGTCTGTAGGCCATTGTTTTGTTTCCCATATTTGTTGCCATATTCTTGTTAAGATTTTGATGGACACCATTTCTGTGGCTTGGAATAGTTCCATGGATATCCCGTCTACTACTTGTGATTTGTTTCCCCAGTTGCTCTCAGTACAGCTTTCACTTTCTGAAACTGAAGGTTTTTCAAAGAAATCTGTCATCCTTTAATCACTTCTGTACAGTTCTTTAGTGCATTGTTACCTTCTTTTCTTTATGTTGTGCTGTTAACATTTTTGTGTCAATCTTACAGCATTCCTAACTGTGGTTTAAATTTCCTTTTGAATTCTTGGATCTTGTGGTATAGCTTCCGTTTTTTCTTTTTTTGTTGTTCGCTATTTCTTTACACTGGTCATTATAATAGTTCTCTTTGTGTGAGTTAATGGAACACTGCATTTAGACTTCTAATTCTATCTCTGTCACCTTCTACCTGTGCTTCTTATTTCTTATTTAGCAATTTTAAGAGTTTTATCAGCCATTTATCAAGGCTTTTCATATTTTTGGATACCGGAATAGTCTCTCTTTATTCTTCCTTGATAATATCTCTGATTTCAACCCATAGTTCTTCTGATTCTAGTTTACTTGAACTTATAATTTCTTTTCATGGTCCTTAAACTCTTCGGGAATGTTGTTTACAGTTATCCTTTTCACATAGCTGAAAATAGGTGTGTGGCACTCCCTGCAATCTGGAAATCCACATGAAATTTTTTGGTCCTCCCTTCATACCAGAGAATAAGTCTGAGTTTTTTCTTTTTATTTTAACTTAAAAAAAGAAATTGCGTATATTTATGTTATTAAAAGATAAAACATGTTGATATTATACAACAGTATACATATATTTTAAGCATTTCTGAGTTTCTAAACTTTTTCTGCGTTGCCTGCTGGCCTTCATCTGGGGCTTCCGCAAAACTCTCAACACATTCCCATTTATTTTCTTATGCTGACCCACAATGCAGCAAAACCTCTATGGGGAAAGTTGTGATGTGGAAGGGATAACTGTAATTGTATTTCGGCAGAATGAATGTTTGGTGTTCTTCAGCTTCATTCTAATTTTCAATATTAACAATTCATAGTCTGTACAACAATCAGTTCCTGGTCTTGTTTTAGCAGAGAGCTTCTCCAACTTCTGTTTCCAATTATGTAATCTATTTCATTTCTATACTGGTCATCGGGTAATGGTCATGTATACAGTTGTCTGTCTGGTTGCCTGAAACCAGTGTTCACGATGAACAAATCGTGGCCTTCACAGAATTCTATGAGCTCCTGTCCTGCTTCATTTTGTGCTTCCTAGTCCAAACCTTCCAACAGTATTTGATTCTGCCTTGTTTCCTACTTTTGCATTCCAGTCTCCTATGATTTTGACTTGAAGCAACACAAATCCAGCATTAAACCAAAAATAGTCCAGTTTTACAGATCTTGGTTTGATAGAGAAATTCAAGTGTTTGAATTAATTTTCAACTCCACTCCATACATTCAGACCAACTGCTGGATTGCACAGTTGGAATTACTGCATGGTCCAGGCCATGACAAATGGGATATCTGCAGGCACAAAGTTCTACCCTGGAAAGCGGATCCGCCTTAACTTTGCTCCTGGAAGGCCAAATTATTGCAGAAACAGATTGTCAACTTAGCACATTCCGAACATGGTGCTGTTTATGTGCAGAAACATGCTTTGAATGGGGAAACATGGGGAAAAAAATCCAATTCCCCACCTGCCCTCTGAAATAGTACAGCCCAGTGATATTTATGAACATGCAGTTCAGCTCTAACAGGAAACAGATTTTCCAAAAAAAAAATCCAACCCAATAGTAAATAGCAAGAATCCCATGACCTTTCCCTTTCAAGTCTTTAATGATTCACAATGCATCCGTTTACTTTTCTGCAGAACAACATTTCTGATACTTTTTACAAAAGGACAGTTAGCAGCCGGTTTCCTTCCAAAAGGTCTAGGAAGAAGTTTGGTTCCATTAGACAGCAGTGCTCTTGATACTACCAGCTAGCCCGGAGCCATTCCTCTAACCTACCATTCAGGGATGACACCAGCCCAAGTACTCCCCGACATCTGGTGTCTCCCTGGGCTTAGCTCTCAGGTTTCTTTATGATAGTGCATATGCATGGCTGTTGGCCAACTGTCTATAGAGGCAGTAAGATTGAAGGAGAGAGACGTCCTGGCTGACACTGATGCAATTTGACTGTATGAGCAGAAGCATGCATTACCTTGTCAAATATCACATCCCACCCCCACCCAAGACTCAGAGTTGGCAAGAGGAAAACTAGAAGAAAAGTAGCAGGGGGATTATATGGAAATGATAAAGGCTGCTCATCCATTCTCCTTGCAGATGTGTGGTTTAGTCCTATGTGGCATACTATGCTTGCTCTGTACCTTACTGCACGGATACTTAGGATGTCAGGAAACTTATCTTCTCCCAAACACTGCCATTGAATAAAGCAGAGATTTCCCTTTACCCAAGTCATGGTGTCCCTTTAAAAATAAAGCAGCAATAGCTTAGCTAGAAAGAATCCAGATGGGCCTTCTTTCTTCAAGTGGATTAAAGAAACCATGTTATAGTGAGATGTTCACAGTATGGCACTGTAAGTGTTGCCTACTCAATGGTAAAATAAGTCACCCATTTGAAAGAATTGTCCAAGATGCTCGAACACTTATATCTACCTGCCCAAAAAAGTAGTAATATAAAACATCACGAGGAAACAAAAAAGGAAAACAAAAAATGACATTGTTTTCAAACAAACAGCCTACTTCACAGTTTCCAAGTAAGCTGACTGCACAATGGAAGCAACACGCGTTGCAGTTATCTGCCTCTGACTTCATTTAAAATAAATAGAAATGGACAGAACTTGACCAACCAGGCAGTTCTTCCTGCTTGCTTGGCTGACTCCTAGCCAACCGGCTTGACTGCCAATTATCCAGTCTTCCCCACAAAGGTCACCAGTCAAAGCACAATCCTTACACAACTGTCAGATGCAGCTGTTACTATGATGAACACACATTGATTTCGTCTGTGAGCACTGTGCAATAAAAATGAGTCTTTGCCTCATTGGTAGAAGCACCTATGACGTCAGCTTCGAATAGCTTGGAGGAGAGAACCTTCGCCTCAGGTACTTCAGGACGTAGAGAGGGAGACAGCTGACCAGCGTGATGACTGTCACCTTCCACAAGAATGATAAGGTTGTGATGAAATAAACATCTGGAAGGGAAGAACAAAGAAAATGGTCCAAACAGTTGGAGGGGAAATCAAGTAGTGCAAAATATGTGTACGACAGAACCAAGGGGTGTCCATGTACCACAGTGAACATGGCAATTGCAGAAAGGTGACAAAATTGGCCCTCAGGACCTAACTACACAAGACTGTCCTGCATCCCTCCCAAATCAGATATACACTGAGACTTCCATGTTGAAACAATTCTTAGGCATGTGATAGATCCACACAGGGAAATGGGATTCAAAGCCCCTCAATTTTTCCAATCTGAAATGGCCCCCCAAAGCTGTTATTCATTCCATTGGGGAAATTCATCTATACCGACGAGCTACATAAAAAGGGGGGCAACAGTGGTGTCCCCAGAGCCATTTTCATGTCTGGAATATGGTACTAAAGGCTTTGACCACCCTCTCCACAAGGGCTACATCAATGGGCCGCTCCAAACCTCAGAATTAAATTTCAACACATAACTTCCTAGGCTTGCTTGGTTTTACAGGACCCACGACAGGTTGGGAAACAGACTATTATCCTTTGAAAGAACCCTGTTCGGTAAAAGTTGAATGACAATCTTTTATCTCCCTTCTGGGAAACACAGCCCAGGGGGACTGGCTTCAATAGGTGGGACAGTGTGGTAGGATTAACCTCCACATCTGCTCCCCACATGCCTCCGATCCATGGGCACCTGCAACTTAGCTTTGAAAAAATCACGGGGAAATCTCATTGCTGATCTTCCAGCATCTTATCACTCTTAAGAGTGACAATGGATGCAACAAATCACTCCCAGAGCAGGGAATGTTGCTCCGTGGAAGAGATTCTGCTTTGAATGCAGAAAGTTCCAGGTTCAATCCCTGGCATCTCCAGTCAAAAGGACCACGTAGTAGATGACATGAAAAACTTCAGCTTGGGGCCCTGGAGAGCCACTGGAGATCACACCGACCTTCATGGACCGATGATCTGGTTCAGCATAAGGCAGCTTCATGTGTGTCCCAAGTAGAGCTACCCATAATTGAAGTAGCCTTAGAAGAATGAATGTTGTTTCCCCTTTTATTTGGTAAACAATATAAATAGTCTTCACCCACTTGGATACTTGGAGGGGCTCAACATTTGCTCTATGAATCACCAAGTTCCATGTAAGACATATTTGTGCTAGAGCTCAAACCAAAGCAGGAACACCCATGTGGAAAGACAGCCTTCATATAAGTGAGGTTTTGTGATGGAGAAACTAGCAGGATCTCCTTATAGGTTAACAAAGCTTAGGAGTGGCATTTTCTACTTCACTGAAGGCATTGCAGAACTTGATACTTGGGGATCCACACAGAAGAAGTTGGATTTATATCCCCTTTCTGTCCTGTAAGAAGACTCAAAGGGGCTTACAAACTCCTTTCCCTTCTGCTCCCCACAACAGACACCTTGTGAGGTAGGTGGTGCTGAGAGAGTTCTGGATGAACTGTGACTAGCCCTGGATCACCCAGCAGAAGAAGTGGGGAAGCAAATCCAGTTCACCAGATAAGAGTCCATCACTCAGATGAAGGAGTGGGGAATCTAACCTGGTACTCTAGATTAGAGCCCACCTATTCTTAATCACTACACCACACAGGCTCTCAATAGGGAGAACAGGAAGTTACATTCTCCACAAGACAGTCCTTCAAAAAGCTCTATTCCCCTGTTTTTTACAAGTTATATAAAAAAGAATACCCTAAAGTTAAATTGTGTTTTTACAGATCAGTCTGAGAACATGCTAACAACCCTTGTGGATGCCCCCCTGGACAGGTCCAGGATGATCCCCACTTAATCAGGCAGCCCACTGGGGAGCCATGGGACGGTCAGTCAGACTCAGTCTTAAGCTACCTCACAGGTCTATTTGTGAAGAAAATCATGGCCTCCTTGGAAGGAGGGTGGAATATATATTTTTTAAAAGCAGTTAGACCTCTTTGTGGCTCCTGATTACCTTTTCTATATTTGAATTTGTCTATAACATATATTAGCTCCAATAAAATTATCTTCTTCTTCCCCATACACTCATGGTTTTGCACATGTCCTTGGAAACTGCAGTAATTTCCAATGAGAAAAAGGATTCTGTCAGTGGAATGGGACTTCCCCTCCTCGCACTGCAGCTAAAAAAGATCCTTAAACTGCTGCTCCTGGGGGACAGACCCTCCCTCCAGAAAAAGCATAAAGGGAGAGTTGGAGGTCTTCAGTGGGAGGGGGGAAATCAGGGAGAATCCACCCCATTTCCATGCATGGAAAACTGCTAGATCCAAGCTACGGATATTTTGGTTCCTGAAATGGAAAGTCCAAATGGTGACCCCCCCACACACTTGACTGAAAACACACTAGAAGAAATGAGTAACAGTTATTTGCCGACCTTTTAAAATCTGGTCAAAATGTGCTGTCTGAGACCACTGCTTTGCTAGCTGCCTAACAGAACTGGCCCGGACTTGGTAAACTTTCTCATGGGAAAAGTTCTGGGAAACACAAAACAATGACTGTTACCAATAAATTCATGTAAGAAGACCAGCGAAGCAATGTAGCAGGAAAGACTGAGTAATTCTGCCACTATCATGAACCAATGCCATGTCTGAATTGTCAGTGCCACCATCAACAACTCCGTGAGGATCAAGGATGTGAAGGAAATGGCCACAATGTGGACAAACTCCGATTCAAATAGCAGCAGTGCTCCGTACATTATGATGCTACCTGTAAGGGGACAGAGGAAGAGAGGGGAAGTTACAGACCTTGGTACAAAGTGCCACCAAGTCACAGTCAACTTATGGAGAGCCCAGTAGGATTTTCAAGGCAAGAGATAAACAGGGGTGGTTTGCCATTGCCTGGCTCAACATAGCAATGCTGGACTTCTTTTGTGGTGTCCCATTCAAGTACGACTGTGGCCAACCCCGCTTAGCTTCCAAGACTGATGGGATTGGGCTAGCTTGGGCCAGCCAAGTCAGGGCAACCGACCTTACCAAAAAAATCAAAACAGTATCTACAAATATATATGGAGAAGCCATACGGAAACCTGGTTATCATAGCTGCCTGAGTGGTGTCCTAGGCCGTTTCCACACAGCCACAAAGCAGCACCCCAGGGACGGGAAAAAGCATTGCAGCAGCACCGTCTTGGCTCCCCCAAGTGGCGCAAAGGCGCAGCTTTTAAACCTAGCTCAACGAGAAAGGTTTTTTAAAGTGATGTCTTCAAGCCGGCACGGTGCGAACCGCAATGGCGGGAAGACACTGCTTTTCCCCTCCCCTCCCCTCCCCTCTCCTCCCCTCTTCTGCCGATGTTGCTCTGGAGGGCTGGAGGGATGTGCCCACACTGCCCTCCGACACTGGAGGTTGGAGGGTAGTGTGGGCGTGTCCCTCCAACCCTCCAGAGCGACGCTGGCAGAAGAGGTGAGTGGAGGGGACTGAAGGAGAGGCGGCTCCGTGCTGGGGAGAAAGTTGGGGCTGCTCGCATGCTACGGTGCGAACAGTCCCTGAGCCTCCACTGGCATAATTTATGCCAGTGGAGCTTCGTTTCCATGGCTGTGCAGGAATAGCCCTAGTGTCAAAGCCATAAATGACCCTCTAATAGTGATGTGGCTGATCCCCAAACCAATCCTCAAGCAGGTAAGATGAGGGTTCTCCCCAGTATACTTTAAAAATTTGGCTTTGTACATCAGCCAAAAATATTGGGCCCCTCTCCCATCAGGATCAGCACATTTCAGGCATCACAGCATGTTGTGGGCAGTTGAAACAGTCAAATGAGTGGGGAAGGAAGAGGGAAAAGTAGAAATTGGCATAAGGGTATACAGAATTCTTCAGGGGAAGAAGGGGAGGGGTGGAGGGGGAAGAGGAGGGGAATTTCTAAATTGTTCATCTTCCCCTCTCCACAATTCCTCATGGGCCTCTAACTTATTAAGTTTTGAAATACTGACTCACTCAAGGTCACAAAGAAAAATGAGTTTGATTCAATTTGCAGTCTAAATAAGTCCTTTAGATCTGTTGCAAGTAGCTAAGAACCCTTCCATAAATGGTGGAATTTCCTACAAGATGGGCCTTTTGTGTTGGAAAGGTGAGAGTCCTGCAAATGAGCACGCACCCCTGTGCAATTTACTGTGCTTGCTAGGAAACGAATCCCACTGGAATCAAGACTCAATGTTGGAGAGCTGGAGAGGGTGGGAGGGAAGATCTCTTCGCATCCTGCTTCTGGCTGACCTGAAAACAGCTACACAGCTTCCCAGATACTCAGCTGTAGACATAACTCATATCAGCGGCATGAGTAATCAGCATGGATGAGTAATCCGCAGCCTTTGCATTCTGCTTGTCTGAAGAACAATTCCACCAGTGACTCAAGATCCAACCATAAAACACAAACCCTTTCTACCATCTGGGACCTGCTCAGTTTTCAGTCGACTCTCTCCCACCCCATCCTGGGTGATAATTTCTGGCCAAATTGCATGGTGCGATCCATTGAGAGGTGAAGTCATCCGACCCACAGAATGTAACAGTCTTGGCCTGAAAATCTTTCCCATGATTGTTTCTCTGTGTATCACTCTGACCATCCAGAAATCGGGGGGCTGTGGCCCAGAATCACCAACAGCAACCTTGCTGCAGCCCCCCCCCCCCAGCTTTTCTCCATACAAGCCCCATGATCTCCTGCATAGACTTTTCCACCCAAGGGAAAACTTGGCTGGATCTAAGCTATGCTTCTCTGTTGCTCTGCAGCAGCAGCATCACAGATGGCTGCTATGTGCTATTGAAGCCTCCAGCTTGGCTGAGCTGAGCATCCTCTCCACCACTGGTGTACAGCTGTTTTGTTTTTCAAGTGCAAAAAACCCAGATATCGGACCTGGGAAGCATGAAGCTCAGACAGCTCACTGCCCAGAATAACACCACACTTGATTATGCAGAAGTGTTTTAGAAGCAATTTGAAAAGCTCCGTACCTTGATAAATACTTATCAAAACCCATATCAAAAACGTTTTGTAGGATAACGGCCTTCCCTAAAAATAAAACAGAGAAAAATTATTACATAAGTCAAGTGTCTGTAATGCTAAAAGAACATATGCAGAAACCTGAAGAAAAAAAAACAGAAGATCTGTAAAACCTTCAGAAGATCTTTGTAGAGCTCTGGATACAGCATGGCAACTTCCGATTTGACATCTTTGTCCAGGACCAGAGAGAACACCGGAAACATCGTGTAGATTGTAGAATACCTGAAAGCAGCAATGGGAGAAATACCTGCTGATTTCTTCATTACTTTGAGAGACTTCCTTTTGCACATTGGTTAAAGAGATTTATGGCATGAAGGACGGCAAACTTAAGTGGAACAGATGAATTATTTTGCTGCTTCCTGTATTTCCTGAAGGGGTAGAAGGAAGCATGGTATATAGCCCAATCTTATCTGCTCTTAGGCCCCTTCCACACATGCAGAATAATGCACTTTCAATCCACTTTCAATGCACTTTGAAGCTAGCTTTTACTGTGCAGAATAGCAAAATCCACTTTCAAACAATTGTGAAAGTGGATTGAATGTGCATTATTCTGCATGTGTGGAAGGGGCCCTAGAAAGAAAGGCAAACCACCTTTGCCTTTTACTTGCCTTGAAACCCCCTTGCTGGGATCTCCATAAATTGGTTGCCAACTTGACAGTACAGGCATACATATTTAAATAGTTAAACTGTGCCTTTTGATTTAAATGTTTATTTGTACATATGTATTATTTGCTGTTGCCTATATCTGATTTTGAATAAATAAGCTTTTGTGTATTTATTATATTTTTTAATGGAAATACTATTATATTAGCTTTTTTTTTACCCTTTAACTAATTTTTTCTGTATTTATTCAGTTGATAGAACCAAAGTAATTTTTTTTAAAAGCTAGGTGTTATACACATAAAAAAGTTATATCGTTATGCACCTTATATTTTTTCTGTGCAATTTATAAGTGTGACATAGATCAATGTGCATCCAACACAGACATATTTTAAGGATCTAGAGCTGGCTACGCCTCTCTGAGCTTTGCCATAGATTAAGATACAGGTCTGGAATGGATGATACCTCTTCAGAGAAAAGGTGGTTAGTTGCAGCCCTCTGCTCTGAAAATGCCTCTAAAAAAGCAATAACCTAGCACAGCAGAAGAAAAATTATACCCTTGCTTTTTTTTCTTGCTGTGCTGATTCCGTTTTATTGCTACCCTCTGTTTCTCCCCAGTGAGGCTCTCACAGCTGTTTATATTATTCTATTTTATCCACCCAACAACCATGGGTTAGGCTGAGAACGCAGCTAGCCCAAAGGCACGCATCAAACTTCCATGGCAGAGTGGGGATTCAAACCTGGGTCTTCCCAGTCTTTGCCCAACATCAACCACTACCTCACACTGGCTTTTGCAGGGTTTTTTTAAGCTCTTCTGAAGTACAGCATCTCACTGCGAAATCAATCACGTGTGAAAACCGGCTCTCACTATTAACAGTTCAATCTCAAACCCTGTTTACTATGCCAGATGCACCCACCCAGTGGTGGGATTCAGCCGGTTCGCACCACTTTGGCAGAACCGGTTGTTAAAATGGTGCTTGTAAACAACCAGTTGTTAAATTATTTGAATCCGACCACTGGAACCGGTTGTTAAATTATTTGAATCCCACCACTGCACCCACCCCAACCTTGCAAAAGGAGATGCAATCATTGCATTTTCTTCCACAAAGGGGACCTCTTAGAAAGACTGTCCATTTTAATGATTTTAAATTTTTTTAAAATGTATCCTGTGTTTCTTCCAAAAGACAGACTTCAAGCAAAACTGAACTTCTGGTCCCCGACACCCGACAAATAAAAGGAGTTACAACAGGTCCGAACAACGCAGCAGAAATTCGGCTAAAGGGGATCCGCATGCTTATCGCTGTTGCAGCATAAAAGCAGCGTTGAAAAAAAGTGTGGGTCTTCAACATCTCATCATTCCTTTTGATAACCACAGCAACAGTAGATAGGACAACTGGGGCTTAATCAACACCACGTGTTGCTGTAAACACTTCCAAGCATCTGAAAAGTATCAAACGGGCTTCTTTACATTTTGAGCTCCTTGCACTTGTATTTTGGGAAACCGTTTGGCTCTTACCCAATAATGAGGAAGCCCTGGTAGAGGGAAACAGAGGCAAAGTAGAACACCGAAGAGAAAACAGCCTGTGGGAGAAAATGAAATGGCTTTATTAACCACTGGTTCAAGGATAGTGACCCGTGCTCATGGCTCTTAATGGTAGCAGGTGTGGTAGCCCACCGTTCAAATGCTCAGGCATCTCAAGAGGTAAAATCAGAATGGGCTGGTACCATGTTTATTCTTCACTTCCAACTCTCAGAGAGTAGAAGACAGTTTTGAAAGCAAGATGGCTGCTCATGGGATATCCTCACATCAAACTTTAGCCTCTGACTGACAACTGGACAGCAAATCTAGCTGTTCTACTGCAGACTCACACAAGTACCCACTGAAAATAATGTGAGTTTGAACTGGAGATGGGGAGAGATGAAGGGAGGAGGGACCCTTTCTATCCAGTCTAACAATTCTCTGTCTTCCAGAAAGCAAATTATTCTTATGCTTCGAATCCTTGCACAACGAGGAAGCGAAACACTGTTGATGAAACCATGTTTAGTCCTTTCTATGTGCTATTTTTCCTTATTGAAATTGCCCTCTCCCATGCTTTTTCTCCTGAGGGGAAGATATTCCAGGAGCAGGGCTGGTTCCAGATCTTGGGAGGCTCTGGGAAGACAGCGTCCAAGCATCTGGGCAAAGAGTACCTAAGGCCTCCTTCTACCTACCTGCCACCGAAGGCCTCCTTTCAACCTACCTGCCACCACTCCTGCCCGCATACTCCACATTTCTTGATCTAATGTTTTAAGTCCCTCTCCCACTGGCCCAGAGTGGTAAGCTGCAGTGCTGCAGTCAAAGCTCTGCTCACAACCAGAGTTCGATCCTGACAGAAGTTGGTTTCAGATAGCCAACTCAAGGTTGACTCAGCCTTCCATCCTTCCAAGGCTGGTAAAATGAGTACCCAGCTTGCTGAGGGTAAAGGGTAGATGACAGGGAAGGCAATGGCAAGCCACCCCTTAGACAAAGCCTGCCTAGTAAACGTTGTGATGTGATGCCACCCCGTGGGTCAGTAATGGGTAAGTAATGACTTGGTGCTTGCACAGAGGACTATTGTTTCCTCCCACTGCCCCCTTCTCTGCAGGCTTATTTGCGTACCTTCTCACCAACTGTGCTCCCAGCTGTGCACATGCCTTTTACCCAGCAGGACTGGGCAAAATGTGTGGCCAGAAACACAGGTGGTAGGAAGGCTTACAAGCAAGCAAGTGGGTGGGTGGGAGAAACATGTATGGTTGATGCTAGGTTTACGGTGTAACAGATGCAGTGTAAAAATGCAGATTTTTCACTTCTCTGTGTTGATCCTCCTGTCTCTCTAAGTCAGTAAGGCCAAAACCCTGAGAGAAGATACAGAGCGAGATTGTATACCTGCATGGTACTGATGCACAGGCTCCTGTGGATCACGAACTGGCTGAGAGCTGCCGATCTTTTGTAGCTGTTCCGTCCGTGCACCATCAGTAACCGGCCCAGATGTTTAAACTGAGTGACGGAGAAGTCTGCAGCAAGAGAAGCTTGCTTACCTTCCTAGGGACACCAGGATAAAGAAAAGCTCATCAGGCCAAAAGGTAGCAGGAAAGTCTCTTGTGTCAAAGAAGAGAAAAGAAGAGTTTTGGATTTATACACCTCCTTTCTCTCCTGAAAGGACTCAAGGTGGCTTACAAGCTCCTTTCCCTTCCTCTCCCCACAATGGACACCTTGTGAGGTAGGTGGGGCTGAGAGAGTTCCAAAGAACTGTGACTAGCTTGAGGTCACCCAGTAGGAATGTAGGAGTGCGGAAACACATCTGGTTCACCAGATAAGCCTCTGCCACTCAGGTGGAGGAGAAACAAACAACTCATTCTATCCTTTAAGAACTCTGGCAATGTGTTCTGCTGCACGTGGAAGACAGCAAAATTTTCCTTACTCTATGGATGAGCATTACAGGAGAGCTATTTTTCACAGAGAAGTATTTGACTACAGGAAGTTACACCGTTACACCAAAGTCAAATGGCGTGTTCAAATACAAGTCACTAAAAGAAAAAATAAATAAACAAAGGCTCCTGCTAGAAGAGTGCCTCAGTTATACATATTATCTCGTGGAAAGCTTATGAAAACTTTAGTTTTGGATGGGTGGCCATCTGGCTCTAAAGTAGAACGGCAAGATTCGAGCCCAGTAGCACCTAGATTTCCAGATTTCCAGACTCAAGACTAAGGAGATTTGACTCTTGAAAGCTTATATTCTGGAAATCTGGTTTGTTTTTAAGGTTTGACTAGACTCACATCTTGCTTATAAAATTTGCCAGGCACTGCAAGATTCCTGTCTACTTTTGCAGCAACTGTGGTAATACAGCTGCTCATCTAAAATGAATGTTCTGCATGTCTGAGAGTCAGGATACACGTTTGACGTGTAGCCTGGTTCTGTCTGTTTATGAATTTGAAGGTTCCCTCCCTGTCTATACAGAAAGTGAGAATGGCTTGAAGCAACTGGTAGAATCTCAGCTTCCCTAATTCTCCCACTCTCAAAAGCTGGGGAAGATGAGCTGAGTCAGAGCTTAAGAGGGAAGGAAAGAGCTGGGTCTTTCTCTTTTCTGGCACTGCAGGGGGAAGAGCCAAAATTTCAAGGCCCTCATAGGAAGTCTCCCAGTTCCACAAAAGCAGGGCTGGACTATTCCCCGCCCGCAGTAACTACAATATTCAGCCCAGCAATCCAAGATGGAGGCACGTGATTTTGAGACTGCGTGTAAACATTGCCAGTCTGAAGATAAATAATTTTAGCCCTCTGGAGGGATTTTCCAAAGTGGGTATTATCTGGAACCCAACAGGCGTTTTGCTTGAATTTATAGCAGCCGCAGTGCTGATTGGAGGCTTATGCCCTGAAAACACAGCCTACACCAATTGTAAACTCAACACTGTGGAGCTAAAAAAAAAAGTGTTTTGCTTTGGCATTCTGCTTGTATTTACACCAGCCACTGAGTTGATTTGGAGGCTCTTTCCCTGATTACACAATGTACCACATCTGCAAGCTCCATAGAGTTTAAGGAGCTTAAAAAGATTTTGATTTCAATACTGAGAAGCTTTAAACATGTTGGCTGTTGGAATTTATTGTGGACTTTCACTTGTGATTTACCTTAATAAGGACTCTCGAAGCTCTACATTGAAGCAGTTAATTTTTTAGGAGTGTTATTAACTTAGGTTTATAGTTGTTTCTTGTACTTGGCATGCAGCAACAATAACAGTATAATTACGTTATAAGAAATCTTTTCTTTATTGTTGTCACAGCTTTTGTTTATTTGTTTTATTGGGTTGCTGTATACTCAGCAAACAATCCATAACATACAGCAATGTCTGACATAGCAAATTATTAATTGGGTTAAAACTAAAAGTCTCAGACTCACCTTTCCTTCCACTCCAACACCACAATCAGCTTCCTGAATCATGCTGACATCATTTCCACCATCACCTACAGGAACATAGGACAAGACCCAAGAGAACTTTAGTGAAAAACCATTTTACAGATTAACAACCTTTTAATTCTACGTTGGGACTGCATACGTTCCGAAGTAAAGATCGCAAACCTCTGAGTGAGGCTCATTCCGCACATGCAGAATAATGCACTTTCAAACTGCTTTCAGTGCTCTTTAAAGCTGTGCGGAATAGCAAAATCCACTTGCAAACAGTTGTGAAAGTGGTTTGAAAATGCATTATTTTGCGTGTGCGGAAGGGGCCTGAATGAGCCCTTATGCTACAGGTAGGATCCATCCCCCGCACCAGCATTTTGAGCTCTGTGGCCGTGCAGAACCGCTGCATCGTCACTCAGCAGAGAACAAGAGACAACTAGTGCAGCGGAATAATTCATTTTAATTCACACTGGGACCCTTAGGCATTTTGCACAGGTTTTGCCAGGGGGATATGTAAAATATCATAGTCTGAATGCTTCCCACAGCATCGTCAGTCAGACAAGACATCCCTGCAAAGGTCAGGTTTCATTTTAACGAACGGAAGTAAGAGACTGCTTGGCAAATGAATCAGGACAAAGTTATTCATGGTGATGTGCTTCTTGCAGCTAACATGCGAAAGGAGAAATTGCTCGAAGCCCTTGTGGTGAGATGCACAGCTTACAAATACACATAAATGGAAGGTGCATAAATTTGCATATGAACTGGAAGACACATGGAGCCAATAAAATGCCAAGTCACACAAAGATCTACTTTCTATATTTTTTCATACTACTATCTTGCCAACTGTAGCCTGTTTGTTTGTTTTTTTGCCAAGATCAAGCCTATATTTAGCTGTAGCAACAGAGACACAAGTTTTCTTGGGATTTTGTTCTGTTTCACGGCTTGCAGCGTGGCATTTCTGCCTCTCTGCAATAGTCAGTGCCAGAGCTTAATTATACATGCTACAAAGTTAAAGACACAAAACAAAAATCAACCACGAGTCTGCTATTTTCTTCTCGGATGCTGCACTTATCACTTGCATGAATGCTGCTTGGGACAAATGATTCAGGGTTTCCTCATACAAATGTAATTCCCCCTTACACCCTTTAGCCACCACTCTCCCTTGCTCATGCTCAGGGTGATGTCAGAGTAAAATGATATAAACAGGACCAGTAAGTTCGCAACATATTTTAAAGAAGCAGAGTAGGTTTTTATTCTTCCCTTTTCTCTACCATTAAGAAGTTTCAAAAGAGCTTACAATTGCCTTCCCTCCCCCTCCAAACAACAGGCACTTTGTAAGGAGGTGGGATTGAGAGAGTTCTGAGGAGAACTGTGACTAGCCGGGGGTCACCCAGCAGGCTTCATGTGGAGAGGAGGGGAAACAAATCCTGTTTTCCAGATTTCAGTCCACCACTTTTACCCACCATACCATGCTTGTAAAGTGAGGGCCATAATTCTAGAATCACAGGCCCCTTCCGCACACGCAAAATAACGCGTTTTCAAACCACTTTCACAACTGTTTGCAAGTGAATTTTGCTATTCCGCACAGCTTCAAAGAGCACTGAAAGCAGTTTGAAAGTGCATTATTTTGCATGTGCAGAATGAGCCACAGTGTTGAAGGGGCCATGCAGGCAACCTTATCCAACCCCCAGCTCCATTCAGGAACAGTGTAATGCATGTTGGTGACTGTCAAGAACATCAATTATAATACAAATGTAATCTTGCATTCTACTGTTGCAGACATTTTAAAGTTTGAAATTTAATGAAATTTGGTGAAAATCCATTAAAAATAATTGGGGTGCTGTGTGGTTTCCGGGCCATGTTCTAGCAGCATTCTCTCCTGACGTTTCGCCTGCATCTGTGGCTGGCATCTTCAGAGGATCTGATGGTAGGAAAGCAAGTGGAGTATATATATCTGTTGGAGTGTCCAGAGTGGGGGAAAGAACCACTGTCTGTTAACAAGTAAAGGGTGCAATTAACAAGCTAGATTTATATGTGTTGAGTGGTATCCACCCATTAGCATGTGAGTAACAATGAAGATAGCAAGGTCACTAGGTGAGGGCATCTGAATAGAAGTAGCCTGTCCTTTGTTCTCTTTGATTGTATTACTGCCTATAGTCATCCTGTGTTTGGGTGGGGCTGATTAGTCACTATCTTGACTCTAGTGTTTCAACACTGGTAGCCAAGTTTTGTTCATTTTCATGGTTTCTTTCTTTCTGTTGAAATTGTTCATGTTGAAATTGTTCTGTTGAAATTGTTCAATTAAAAATAATTACCGGTATATTCCCTCATGAGGTGGGAGGAAAGGCCTTAAAGACATGAGGCCGTTGGCCTGTCAGGGTCTGGCCTGTCTACTCTGACTGGCAGAAGCTGATCAGGATCAATGCTACAGTTCTTTCACATCATGTACTAGCTGATTCTTTTTAAGAGGAGATGCCACAGGTTAAATTGGGGATATTGTACATCCAAAGCAGATGCTGTACCCATGAGCAACATCCCCTCCCCTAAAAAATAGCATACAATTTCTCAGTTTCCTGAAATTGGAACTCCAGCCCAATTTGATGGGTGAAAAATCTAATGGTATTCCCGAGGGTGTCTGTTAGGAAGGGCTCTTGTTTTAATGTGCAGACAAACTTTAAATATCCAGAGTTCCACCCTCTTAGATTTATGTGGAACATGTACTAAAAACCTAGGCATGTGGTGTAAAGAAGCAGAGATTGACACAGGCCTGGAAATAGCAATCCACAAATTTTACAAAACAAGATTTTTGCTTGGCAGAAGCTAGTCTTTGACATAGAGCTTTGCAATTGCCAGAAGCGCTTTTAAGGCCCAGTTTCCAATTCTGTACTGGGAGATTTGGTTTCCCTGCATTAGCTTTAAACATCCTTTAGGCTCTCTGATGGTAAGCTTACATTCTAGCCCTAAGGACTTCAGTCCAAAGAATCAAAACCTGCCATTCTTGGACATACAAGGCAGCAGTGGTGGGATCCAAAAAAATTAGTAACAGGTTCCCATGGTGGTGGGATTCAAACTGTGGCGTAGCGCCAATGGGGCTGAGTGGGGCATGATGGGGGCGTGGTCAGGCATTCCGTGAGCGGGGCATTCCTGGGTGGGGCTGTGGCAAGGATGCAGCCACTGCGCCGGTCCTTGGGTGGGAAACGAATGCACGCAGGCGCAGGCTGCCATGCATGTCGGTGCACCCCGCTAGACTGCTTCAAGTTCTGCTTGCTACTGCTGGGAGGAGGGGCGTAACTAAGGCAAAAATCATGTGACAAAATCACCAATTAGTAACCCCCTCTCGGCACACACAAATAATTAGTAACCTACTCTCGGGAACCTGTGAGAATCTGCTGGATCCCACCTCTGTAAGACAGTGTGATGGAATGCTACACGAATGTGAACACTGGAACATGCCTTTTATTAAGTAGGTAGGTATTGTGTGGCTGGGGAGGAAGGTGGCATGGTCTGAGCTTGGATGCTATGCAGGGTCAGTACTTCAACGGGAGACCACCAGGGAAGTCTCTGCAGAGGGAGGCAATGGCAAATCATCTCAGCTTCCCCCTGGCCCTGAAAGATCCTTGCTGGAGTTGCCCCTAGACCTGTTACTTGGTAGCATTTACACTTTATTGTGTAGCCATGATCCGGGAAGGCCTGTTGGTGAAGTGCTTTTACACTCTCAGAGCAGAGGGGCTGACCAGTCTTTCTACTACCAGATGGCAGCCCCACACACCTCCCTAAAAGGACTCCAAACCTGTTTTTGTGAGGGGAAGGTTGCCAGAAATGTAAAAATTCCCTATGTTTGTAGCACTTGGGAGCACAGCTCGTATCTCAGATATACAAAAAGAAGAGGAGCATGGAGAATACAACTGGCATTTCCTACCCACTGCACAGGTCAGCTTCCCAGTTCTCTCTTGGAGTAAGCGCACAATCTGAGCCTTCTGTGTCGGGGCACATCTGCAGCAGACCACCGCTGGGCACTGGCACGCCAGTTCCATAAACTCATACTCGTAGTATTTCAAGCAGACCTGTTTCATGAAACAGACAGACACAGTTACGAGGCGTGTCGACTCTCTGTAGCCCTGGCCACCCTTTCTTGGGGACACCTGGACTCTGTGGCAGGTCAGCCCTTACCTCCAACGAGTCACCAGAGATGACAAGGGCACAATCATGCTTACGGCGGAAGGCATTCAGTTCCAAGTGAGCTTCTCCACGATTGGTCACCTAGCAAAGAGGTAACCCTGGACACATTATACATTCTTGGGGATGGGGAAATCCAGACAAAAACATATAACTATAAACATGGTTAATCTGTAGACCAACCTATACTTAAATGAAGGCTAACAGCCAACAAGGTGAGAGTCCGGCATGTTTAAAAAGAGTCCGGCATGTGTTTCCTGGACCTAGATCTCAAACTATCAACCACACATCATGCTGCTGGGAGCTCGTTTTCCAAGTGAAAGGGATCAGGACTGAGGTTCAGGGCAAGGAGTTTCAGTCTGCCTCTGCACTGTTTCCTTGACCCAAAATGATCCAGGTTTGAACCCAGATTTCTACAGTCCACAATGAAGCTTACTGGGCAGTTTCTCTCAGCCTAATATACCTCACAGGACAGTTCAGGATAAAAAGAGGTCAGAAATATGTCATCCTGCAAAAGACAGATTGATATAATTGGCTTCTCCTAGGGCAGGGGTAGGGAACCTGCGGCTCTCCAGATGTTCAGGAACTACAATTCCCATCAGCCCCTACCAGCATGGCCAATTGGCCATGCTGACAGAGGCTGATGGGAATTGTAGTTCCTGAACATCTGGAGAGCCGCAGGTTCCCTACCCCTGTCCTAGGGAATCCTGAGGCCTATGTTTAATTTATTTGCATATTCCATTTGTGCCCCACTTGTTACCAACAGGTTGCAGCTTGAATAGTCCAGCTTACCCTTAGCTCATCAACACAATTATACTGCTTTAAATGTATTCTTTGAAAATAGGCCAGACAGGTGGATTAGAAGAAGACCCATCCAAAGAAAACAGTCTTCCATATCCACACTTCCATATTCACACACATATTCACGCTCTTCATTTGCTAGCAAAGTGCTTGCTCTATGTTTTGCCCTCGTCAAGAAACCATCGTAGAAGCGATTGCAAGTTGTCCTCGGCTATTGTGCTTGCAAGAAAGAAGTCCTCTGATGCCAAAAGACTTGGAGCAACAGAAGGGCTACGTTTCCAGAATGTTCTTTTTCCTCTACAAGCTCTCTGGTTCTGCATACTCATCAGATGGCTGTACGTGTTGTGGAAATGCAAGAGATGTTCTGAGAAATATGAGGTTTGCACATTATACCCAATCTGTTCCTAACTGTACACTGAAGCTGGTGTCGAGTTATCTCCCTTGATTCACGAGGCAGCTCCCCGGACAAGTGTTAAGTAAACTAGTTTTGTACATATTACTCACCAGTCTAAATATATGTATGTCCTGAGTTCTGGTGACCAGATGTGCATTCTTAGCTGTACATGTGGCTGTTTCCAATTTATCCCCTGTGAGCATCCATACCTACAAGAAAAAACATATTTTAAATAGACCGATCTCCAAAGCAGCAACAAGAAATGATCTGGCTAAATGAAAAACAAAACAGCAAACATACACTCAACCTGCACACCCAGATTCTGTAAGGTGTGCCATCTCCAAATCTATCAATGCATCCCAACCCACAAAGGATGGATCCCATGTACTGCCAAAGCACACTATTGGAGAAGTGGATTTTTCCTGCGTTCTGTCAGCTGCCTGTGAGAACTGAAAAGGTGTTGCCAGGTATGGGGACCTGCCTCGGACAACAAGTTATGGAACATGGACCACTGCAATGAGGGGAAATGTGGGAGAAACTCCTTCTAGCCTCTTTGTGGAAGTGATACTTCTCCTAGAGCAGTGGTGGCGAACCTTTGGTACTCCAGATGTTATGACTACAATTCCCATCAGCCCCTGCCAGCATGGCCAATTGGCAGGGGCTGATGGGAATTGTAGTCTGTAACATCTGGAGTGCCAAAGGTTCGCCACTACGGTCCTAGAGCAAGAGAGGCTATTTCACCAATGCCTTTTCTCCACTGGAAGTATCCAGGGTTTGTGGCATTTTTTTGTCTCATTCATCTCTCCAGTCCAACCCTCCAACTGATAGCCTATGCTGGCACAGAACAGACATAGCCAAGCTGTTCTGAGGAACACAAACAAGTACTTGAGGACAACTCTGAATTGGGTAATAAATTTCTAGCTATCACAAAGCTATGCACACAGAGACTTATATAATACAATGCCTCTGAAGACTAATTTTTATGAGCAAGGAACATACATGAAAACGGGACTTCCCAACCGCGTCATGGCCAAAACCAGTTCGCATAAAATAATTTTCAGCTCTGGATTTGGTTGATGTGCAACTAGCTTCACCATACTTTTCTTTTAGATGATGCACCCTCTTGTGGCCATCTCAAGACAGGAATTCAAAATCTTGTAGTTTAGGGTGGATCATGCAAAAGACCTCAGACTAGCTGAAGGGAGCAATTTTGTCCCATTCACATTCAATTAATGCATAGTAACTTGATAAAAACACCCTCAGGTTTGCCTGACAATTCTAAAGAGAGGCAGACTAATTTACAGCTAACCCATTTGCTCTTGAGGTAAATTTTTCTCCATTTGTAAAAAGCAGTTTGCGAGCATCAGAATTTAGCATAGCTATCTCTGCAATGAGCAGGTCAATTTTTTTTTAACCTGGAAGACATTTAAGAATGGCTCTGTCTACTTCCAGTCAGACTAGCTAGCACAATTGAAAGGCTGTTATTTATTGCTGCGGATTGACTCTTAATTCATAATTTACCTTTCTGTTTACTGTATGTAAAAAAATAATAATCGTGAAAGATCATTGTGCAATTGTTCATCAAGACTGAAGGTATACAAACAATTCCTCAATAACCAAATCAGAAGCCAGCAATACTCTTGGGTACCGAGTTAATTTATTTATCTGTTAAATTTATCTGTTATTTATCTGTTAATTCATCTGTTAAATTTATTGGGCATTTACTGACCATTTATTCCACAGGTGTCAAACTCGTGGCCTTCCAGATGTTGTGGACTACAGTTCCCATCATCCCCTGCCAGCATCATGCTATGATTTATTCTATGATTTATTCTCTTCATTTATTTACTTCAGTTATATCCCACCCCCACCCCACAATGGGGACCCAAAGTGGGCAATTGGCTTAAGGTCTTCTTGAGAGCTTCCATGGTGAAGTCAGGGATCTGAACCCAGATCTCCCAGATCTGATACTCTGATACTTTGAACACTATACAATACTCTCTCTGTTGTCAGCATAGCACTTTTGACAGCCCTGTAATCACAACATTTTAATTAAAAAAACACACTTCTAAACAATGATGTCGCTCTACATCACATGAGATTGATATATGGTGATTGTGGTCTTTAAAATGTCCCAGCAAATATTGGTTAATTCCTGAGCTGTGACCAGCTTCATCATTCACTCTCTCAACATTACTATGTTGTGACAATTCAACAGTTTTTTTTTCTTAGCACATGCTATGCTTAATGAGTTCTCCTAAATCTAGGGAGATTGGAAACCTGCTCTTAAAGAAAAAACAAAAACGTAGAGACTTGAGAAAAGCATAATACACGTTAAGTGTATTATGTGTACATTCAGCTTGATGGTGCCCCCCCCCCCTCCCATGGCCGTACGTCTGCGCCTGTCATCTTGGGATTTGCTGCTCTTCCCTCCCATAAGAGGGTTTGAAATTGGGATTGCGGATGCCATCTTATACATTAATTTATCTATTATAGTCAGTTTCTATTTTACCGCTGCTTTTAAAAGTTTTAGTTGTTTTTAACTGTACCTGATGGTCATTATGTTGTGCACCGCCCAGAGCCCCTAGGGGATGGGGCGGTATAGAAGTCTGAAAATAAATAAATAAATAAATAAAAATAAAAGTGGTCAAAAAGATTCTGAGGAATCAGATCTATGCAATGAATAGTAAGCTAAAATAAGTTAGTAGTGCATTAGAAGTTTCAGGTGGGTAGCTATGCTGGTCAGCTGTAGAAGAGCAAGATTTGAGTCCAGTAGCACTCCAAAGACCAGCAGAATTTCCAGGATATAAGTTTGACTTTTGAAAGCTTATAGTCTCAACATCCTGTTGGTCTTAAAGGTGCTACTGGACTCAAAATATTGTTCTCTCACTGGATTAAAAATGTTCCTAAGGATGTCGAATCTTCCTTCCCAACCCCCTAGCATTTCTTCACCACTGTCCCGTGATGATCCAGCGTGGTATAGTGGTTAAGAGCAGTGGACTCTAATCTGGAGAACTGGGTTTGTTTCTCCACTCCTCCACATGAAGCCAGTCAGGTGACCTTGGTCCAGTCACAGTTTTCTCAGAACCTCTCTCAGCCTCACGATGTGTCTGCTGGTAAGAGGAAGTGCCCACCCCACTGCTTCTGAGGTAGAGAAAAGTGGTGTACAAAACCCAACTCTTCTTCGGTCAATGCAGTGGGGTGGGCACTGTTCTGTTTCTCGCTTTGCCTTACCTTAATGCCAGCATTTCTCAGAGTCTCCAGGGTAGGCCTGACATCTGCCTGAAGCTGATCCTCCACTCCGGTCAGACACAGCAGTTCCATCTCCATTTCCAAGCTCTCTATCACAGTTGCTACCTTCAGGGACCGGTCATGGACACTGAGCTTGGCCTGGATGTAACGTGC
Source organism: Sphaerodactylus townsendi (assembly GCF_021028975.2). NCBI lineage: Eukaryota > Metazoa > Chordata > Lepidosauria > Squamata > Sphaerodactylidae > Sphaerodactylus > Sphaerodactylus townsendi. The sequence continues at coordinate 116,225,180 of NC_059429.1, forward strand.
CTAAGAGAGGCCAGAAGACAGAGATATCCATTCACCAGCTGAAAGCCACTCTTGTGTGGGTACAAAGTACATAAAAGGAAGAGCAGGCATGACTCCCTCAAGGCCAGCAGTGAATGGCTCCCCTGATTTGTCAACCCAAGACAGAGAACACAAAGAGGGACTCTCAAAATATATTATTTTATTTTAAATTATGTATTTGATGTTTTAAATTGTTTTAGTGTTGATGGACCTGAGCCTTCGGGGAGGGCGGTATATAAATATAAATAATAAAATAAATACAAAATAAAAATCAGGCCCTCTTCCCCATTCCATTGCCAGCATATTCATAGGTAGTAGAGACCAAAAAAACCCCCCAAAATAAAAAATAAAATCATACACTAACAGACTTCTAGTGCTGTGAAGAACAGAAACACTGAAGGAAACACATTCATGGAGCAGCACTCTCTCCTTCTTCCTAACTAGATCATAGTTATGCAGCTAGAAAAACAGTGATGGGTCTAAAAAGGCACCCATCTACTCAAAAAGCACAGGGAGCTCACAAGCAGCGGCTTATAGGTTTGGAGTGTTCCACAAAATGTCCACTGGTCCCATGATTGCACATTCCAAGAGTATCCAGAACAGGACTTTGGCTCCATTTCCACTGGATTTAAGCTTGGTCTCTCAATTACATTACAATACAATTATTATTATTATTATTATTATTAGCATTGATCCTGTACTATTGGTGCCACTGCAGCTTTTCAGAGTTTTGTTGGCCCTTGCCCCAAGGAGCCTACTATCAACCTTGCAGGGCATGCACGTGAGAGTGCTTGCACAGGTGCCCGGGAGTTGGGAGAGAAGAACAACCCTGAATGGGATGAATGCAAGTCAATGAAGGCTGTGCATATTTTTCCAGATGCATGTATTACATAGGGGAGACCCTGGAGAGCTGCTGCCATTCAGAGCAGAAAATAGAGACCAAGAGTCTGAAAATAGAGTCTGGCTGTATGTAAAAATGGGTCTGACCCATTACGAAGTGTATCCTTTGTCTTTTCAGCTTAAAACTGTGATAGTAATAAAAATGCACACTGTGAAACACACTCATTTTCCCTCTTCCCCGAGGTTCCTGATTGGATTTTTAGTTGTGTGTGTGTATAATACAGATTTTTCACAATTGCTGCAATACAATGTATGGCCTTCTTGATCCAGAACAGATGTATGCGCCATTGCCAGATTTTCTGTGGTAGCTCTGCAATTCCTCAGCCACCAGTTGTCATATTCTTATCCCACCCACTCTTTCCTCAAGGAGCTGGTGGTGATGTGCAATGTTTACTCCTCCTTCAACCTAACCTTCGTTTGCACAATATTATGGTGGAAAAGAATCAGTTTTGTTAAGAATGAACCCATGAGCTTCTCATAAGGGGGGAAAGCACTGTAGAAACAGTTGTGAAGCTGCCTAGAGCCAGTAAGACAATGGGCAAAGTTTCCTTGACACTCAGAAAAGGAATCTCCAGTAAGTCATTCAAACAGTGGAAAATGGCATCAAGGTTCACACCCCAGATCTACCCAAATTAGGAAACGGGTTATGAATTTTTCCATTCCAACTTGGTCAGTCGCTGTTACTAGGGAAAGGTTCTTGGGACCAAACACCTTCCCTTCTATGAAAATAATATCAAGAGGGCAGCCATGTTGGTCTGCCATCGAAAAGCCAGATTTGAGTCCAGACGTACCTGGCGGCCAACAAGAGTTTTGGAAGATAAGCTTTTGAAAGTCAAACCTCCCTTCGTCAGACAGAGAGCTTTGAAATCTGGAAAATTTATGCCCTCCCGCCCAAATGTTGTATCTACTTGTATCTGATGAAGGGAACTTTGACTCTTGAAAGTTTACATCCCAACAATCTTGTTCGTTTCTAAGGTGCTATTAGACTCTAATCTAGTCCCTCCCTTTTATGTAGGTCAAGCACGCTTGTTAGGCTAGGCAAGCTTCTGTATTGTCCTTTATTTATTGAATTTTAGGCCACCTTGCAGACTCAGGGTGGCTTGTAAGGCACAGAAATTAAAATACATCCACTGTAGGCATGCAATCTAGGCACAAATCATGACTATAACTAGGGGAGAGGAAGGGAAAGCACACAAGAGCAAACAGGGCAGGAGGAAGAGGGCAGGGAGCAATTTACGGCTGCTGTCCTTAACCACAGGCCTGGTGGAACAGCTCTGTTTTACAGGCCCTGCAGAATTGCAACGAGTCGTGGAGGGCCCTGGAATCATTTGACAGAGTATTCCCCCAGGCAGGGGCCAGAGCAGAAAATGCCTAGGACAGCCAGACCCTTTTTGGATCAGGGACCAAAATGCCATGACCCTTCCCTGTTGCCCCTGGTATGAAAGAGAGGACTTGCAAAAGAAGCCATTCAGCTGTCTTGACTGCTGATATCTTCAGCGACTGTTATCCATAAATCCAGCTTTTCATTTAAGGGTATGCAAACTGTGATCCATGAAAGTGAATCACCCATTTCCTCACTTTTATCTGGTAAAGGAGGAAGCTTGACCTGAAAGGATAAAATGCTTTATTTTGTTTAAAAAGGGGGGAGGAAAGCCAGTACTTATATATACATGCTAGAATCCACTTGGCCACAGACCAAAGATTCCCCTATGGATTGCCCAGCAGGGGTCTTCCTGCCATGTTCCCCATTGGCCTTAAACGTTTGTTGCTTTATTTCCGCTCAACCCATTAATCCCTCCAATAAAGCTTTGGATTGCGTTGCCCCCAAATCTCTTTCCGGAAAAAGGTACCCATTCTCAGTACTAGTGAGTGCCAGTCTCCCCCCGCCCCAAGCCCTGGGGGCAAATGAGATGTGGGACTACGAGTGAACCGCATGCATGCAACTTCTGCTTGAAGAAACAGGCAGGTGGAGTATATCCGTTGCAGCTAACAAGAGGTACCGTGACGCAGTGGTTCAAATTTGCTGCTTTTTAAAAAAACAACAACAAAGGGTTTTACTAATACAGGAAAAGTGGTTTTAAAAGGGGCAGTGACAGATTGCTTCTTTGCAGACTGGAAACAAAACAAAACAAAATAGCACATCTCCTATGAAGATACAAAAGCGAATGTGAACAGCAATGGATCACAGGATGTGGTGTAGGTGACACCTCCCTAGCAGGAGAATGCCAGCAGAAGACGACTGCATAGCCTTGCTGGCAGTGCACACACTCACTGGGGAAACTGTTGAAGTTTTGTTCCAGCAACTGGATGCCTGGAGCTGACTGAAGGTGGTAGGTGGAAAGAAAAACTGCTCCAAGGCAGAGCCAAGCTTCTAAATGGCCTGCAGGGGAAAATTCCACTCTCCCCTTTATAGAATTAGTGGTTCCTTCCAAGGAAACGCAAGGTATATCAGGGCAATGAGATGGGTGGGGGAAACTTTCAACATCCCCTTTCCCAGCTCCAATCAAATTCAAATGTCATGGCAGGGGTAACAACTGAGCCAATCACAGTTCTGCACTGTTTTCTCCCCGCTTCGAACCCGCCAAACCTATTTTTTCCCAAGTGCCTTATGACTGGAATGCCTTATGACTGGAATGCATTAGAAGTGAACACAGTAAGGGTGGTTCCAAAATGGCTGCATATCCCAGTGGAGTACCTGTGCCAGCCTGTTGGAGCAAAAAAGAACTGCCCTGTAGCACCTTAAAGTCAGCCATATTTATTGTATAGGATTTAGCAGCCTCCCACGAAAGCTTATGGGGCAGTCAATGTGCGTCAGCCTCTACGGTGTTCTCTTCACCTGAAAACTGTTACTTTATTCATTCCATTTATACTCAGCTTTTCCCACCCAAACTCAAAACAGATTATACAAGCTACAAAAAGAAGCTGTGTACATACAATCACCAAAAGAATAACATTGAATTACATTAAATGATGCATGCAATATAATAGTCCAATACATGCAACAACCCATTTGACAAAACCGGATTACAAAATTCTGGAAACACTGTCATAGTGCGGTGTATGCTATGGGCAAAGTAATGAATGCATTTCTTCACCTTTGTTTCCGTTCTGATTTCCCTACAGAATGGGTAAAACACATCTAGAAGGCAGTAATTTAGCAGGAAATAACTATTTACATTCATTTCATACACTCCAGGATGGAAGGCCAAATTGTACATGGTGGAAAGACACAATTACCCATTTTTTTAAAGACTTGGCAATGCTAAGAGAAGGTATGATTCAGACCATGGTCATGGTGCAGGAAGTTAAAACCTCTCCCTCGTGTCATTTCCTCAGTCTCAGTTCCCCTGCCTGAATGTTCACCTATATGTTTTCTTCTGCACAGCCTATACTATCAGAGGCTCATTCCGCACATGCAGAATAATGCACTTTCAAACTGCTTTCAGTGCTCTTTGAAGCTGTGCGGAATAGCAAAATCCATTTGCAAACAGTTGTGAAAGTGGTTTGAAAACGCATTATTTTGCATGTGCGGAAGGGGCCTAAGTGAGGTACCTGCATTAGAAAATGTGTGAATTTGTATAAGGATGGGTTAACCTTTTTTCTCCCTTATGCCTCAGCTCCAATTTAAATCTCTTTGCTTTCTTGCAACTGCTATTGATGTTTTTTTTTAAAAAATCATAGGAGATCTCAATTCATACATGTCCTAAAATCATGTCTAGTTCGGCTGCATTTCCCCTAGCACTACAACTGAGCCTGAGCCTTGAATCATGTATAATCTGCAGACCTTACCTCAAAGTCTTGATACTGCTCCTCCGTCAGGGATTTCTTGGCTACTACCAGGACCCTGAGCCCTTCTCTTGCCATATTGCCACACTGTCAGGGGGACAAAATATATTGCAAACCAAGTCAGGCACTTTTTAGCAAGCGACCCCAAAGTCAGATTTGCCATCAGGGATGATTAATAGAGAAAAACAAACACTTATTAGAACAGAAAAGGAACATGTGCTTTCTGAAGCTATCAGATAAAGTGCAGGGGCAGGAAGAGGAGGTAATTTACATTTCAAGATTTTGCAGCTGGACTAAACTGACTGACCCAGTATTGTTTTTTATCCTTGTGCAAACATGATTTTTCAGTGATAAGAGGGAGATGTCACAAGCAGTAGCCCTAATGGTTACTTTCCACAGGAAAAGTTGCTAGGTTCTATATGGCACAAGGGCAGTCTCACATAATGTCCCCCACAAGGGAGGTCATAAATGCTTCCTATTGCCGTGTGATAGTGGTTACCTCTATAATGAGGCCTACCAGATATTACAGTTTCTTTGTGGAGCTGCCAAAATGTAGAAATGCCTCCTCCAGCTCCCCACACGGGACCACAACATTTGATCCCACAAGCAAGCAATGAAATGAACTGAGCATGCCTGATGTAGCACAATTTAGTGGGTCTCCCAATTTGTAACTGTGGAACAGCTTGATATCTGTGATCCTCTGTTATGATACAGCAACTCACAAGCAACAGGATGCCTGGAATCCTACTATATAATTGAGCAGCATGTTGCCAACAACAGAGCAGAAAAAGCGAGGGAGGCTGGAAAGTGTAGTCCTCGGTCATCTGGGAGGGCCCAGATTCCACCTCTTTCTGGAGGGGGCAAGGACTACACTTCCCAGCAGCCCTTGCAAAGGCTGCAGCTGTAGAAAATGCTGCTGCAGGTGGTTTCCACTTTCAGCCTATTGCCACGCACTCATGGCTTGGGAGCGGGGCTTACACAATGGTTGGCTGTCCTTTTCTCTCCCATGCCCAGTCGCCCAACACAATCCTGGTTCTGCTTTGGTGGCAGTGAGCCTTAAAAAGAAGGAAAAGTGCTGGAGGGAACCATACTCCCCTCCTGCCCCCACTGTGTGCTTCTCCCTAGCAGTGATGCAGCAAGCCATGTAAAGAGCGGGAAAAGGCAGGAGGAAGCCATACTCCCCTCCTCTCCCCACAGTGTGCTTCTCCCTACCAGGACTAAGTCTCAGTGGTGAACTCTGAAAATCTTCCTGACTGGGAACATGGGATGAACTCTGTCAAGCCACAGCTGAGCCGGAAGAGCTGATTTGCAAAATTAGGGAAACCTCTGTGTGTGTGTGGGGGGGGGGGGGTGGGATCTGAAAAAGGAGAGTCCAGTTACAAAGTCAGGGGAGTTTGTCTGTGTATGGGAAGGGGGGATCTGAGAAGGAGAGCCCGTTTGCAAAGTTAAAGGAGTCTATCCAGAGGTGGGATCTAACCAGTTCTCACCACTTCTCTAGAAGTGGTAACTAATTTTTTTCTGAGTGCCAAGAAGGGGTTACTAAAGCAACCTCCCTGCCCAATAGGGACTGGAGGTGCATGTGTGCGGCGGCACCACGGTTTAAATTCCACCACCATCGGAACCTGTTATTAAAATTTTTGGATCCCACCACTGAGTCTATCTGCCTGTGTTTGGGAAGAGGGAAGAAGCTGAGAAAGAAGAGCCCATTTGCAAAGTTAGAGGAACCTGTCTGTCTGTGGGGGGGGGGGGAGGGGAATCTGAGAAAGGAGAACTCGTTTGCCACGTTAGGGAAGCCTATTTGGGGAGGTGGGGAATCTGTAAGTAAGCTTTTTTTTTCATTGAATAATTAGGCTAGGTTTTCAGTATCTGTGTTAAATTGTGGGGCCAAAAGAAAAGGAAAGGCAGGAGCGGGTGCCCCCCTCAGTGGGTGCCGTTAACTCACCAACAATTTTCTACAACCCATTGTATTTGATCATACAATGGGCTTTACTGCTAGTATGAAAATAATGTCCATGTCTTAAGAGATGTACTGTCCCAGTACATCTCTTATGTAACAGATGTTACATAAACTGCCTTACACCCAGCAATACTATCTGTTCTTTTACATATTTATATCTGGAAACTCCTTGGAAAACTAAAGGTGCTTACAAGGACAGTTCCAGTTCTCCCCATCTAGGCATGATGGTCCATGCTTTGACTCAACAATGCCACACCGACAACTGTTCTCGGACCATTCTATTGTCTGAAACCAGCTGGACAATCACTTGCTATTCCAGTTAGTGGGACATTCCTTACCTCTTCTTCCAGCCAGTCATTATACTGAACAATGCCAGCCATCACCACATCAGCACCTTTCATGTAGAAAGTTATTTCTCCTGTAGACTCATCCTGAAAAAGACAGGGGCCAGAGGTAAAAATACAAATCTTCATTAAACATGGGGAGCTCTAGATCTGTTGCTCCAGCGTCTACTTGAAGATTCTGAATGACCCATGGCAGTGTTCTCGCAGCCACCACTTGGATGCTGTCCCCTTTTAAAACTGATTTCAAATGGCACACGGGCCCGTTCCAGGTTGGACCTACACTGCTCTCCTCCCCCCACCCCCGTATCAACTGCCAAAATAGCCATGTGGGGTACAGTCACTGGGCACTTTAAAAGGCACATGGTCAGGAGAAACAACAGCCCTCAGCCCACCACACTGTGGGCCCAATTAGGATCTTGCCCAGTCAAATCTATATTGGTAGATGAACAGTTTGAATTCGTCTAGCAACAAAGGCTGGAAAATAAATATCCATCCTTAAAATAAAGAAAGCTCTCTGGCATCAGTTAATGTAAGATGTTTGATTGTTAAATGATTTAAACGGTTAAAAAGCAATTTAACAGCTTCTCAGTAGGAAACTGAACAGCGACTCCTCTTCCTGTGGTATAAAGCTAGCTTTAAGATAGTTTAGATCTTTTGTCCAATATAAATACCATATCAACTATCTCCTTGCATTAGTCATTTCCCCTCAACAAGTTCAGAGGAAGGTTAGCACGTTCCCATGTTATGGTAGTATTACTACTATAAATCTGAAGAAGGATTTGCCAGTTGCATTGTTTCTTAACCACCACTTTTTCCACCATGGTCTGATTTTGGCCAGAGTTCAAAGGCCTTTCCTTCTCGCATTCTACATATGACAATAGCGCTCTCTGAATGGCAAAGAAAACAACTGCAAACAAGATGGAAACTTCTGTGGTTGAACAGATAGCTCCTTACCAACAGCGGATAGCAGCAACAGTATGGCAATCTGACTATAACAGGATCTCTTGGAATGAGGATAACAGCTGAAGAACATCTAGGATTTAGTTTTTAAGAAGCAGATATTGCAAGACCAAAAAAGGAAAGAAAAGTCTTGTACTTTCCCCCTTGAAGTTTATCAAAGTCTAGAGGCAGCTGGAGAACCTGAAAAAGGAATCCATCTATGCAGATGTCATGTCCAGAGTAAAACTGTTGATTTACGCAGTTGAGTTCTGCAGACCCAGTGTATACCAAAGGCTCACGGAACCTCAAATTTACCCAGTTACTTGCAAGCTGTTGACTGAATCTTTCAACCAAGGAGCCTGAAGCCATCAGTATACAAAGCAGATGCCCTACCACTGGGGCACTAAAACACTAAATGCCCTACCACTAAAACACACCTGATTGGGAATGGGGAGTCCTGACTGATTGCAGAACATTTTGTGGCAGGAAGAAGGTCACCTCCAGGTTAGACTATTGTAACTTGCTCTACGCGGGTCTCCCCTTGCGTTTGATTCGGAAATTGAAACTGGTCCAACATGCGGCGGCACGTTTGCTCATAGGAGGTGCCTTCCGTGACCACATTCAGCCTGTGTTGCGCCAGTTGCATTGGCTTCTGGTGGAATTCCGAATCATTTTAAAGGTGTGGGTTCTGACCTTTAAGGCCTTACGCGGCCTGGGACCCTCGTATTACCCCATATGCCCCTACTCGTCCTCTATGCTCAGCTGAGGCAAATTTACTGGTGGTCCTCGGCCCCTCTATGATGTGGCTGGCCTCCACGCGGGCCAGGGATTTTACAGCCCTGGCCCCGGCCTGGTGGAACACTCTCCCTCCAGCTGTCCAGGCCCTGCGGGATCTTGGTGAGTTCCGCAGGGCCTGTAAGACCGAGTTGTTCCGCCGGGCCTTTGGAGTAACCAGCCGCTGAGTATGGCGCCCCTGCTCGTCTACATCTAGATTATCCTCCTATGGAGGAGTCCGGCTGCTCCCTAGGGGAGGGTTTTAAGAGTAAGGACTCACTGGGCGCCTTTTATTATGATTACCGCTGTTTTAACAAAATTTAGTATGTTTTAATGATGGAGCCTTATGGGTTGTTGTTGTTTTAATTACATTGTTCACTCCTGAATTCGTTGTATTAGTTCTGTTGTACACCGCCCAGAGCCCTTGGGGATGGGGCGGTATAAAAAATTTAAATAATAAATAATAAATAAATAACTCCTATCTGGGCAGCTGCTGTAAGAAGCAATCCCTTTAAATAGCCACTGCCCAAATCACAGCTGATGGACAGGGGCTCAAAAAAGGTCAGAGGGAAGAGTCTGGCTATACTGGCAGGGATCCTTCTCTTGCAAGGATACCAATCTCTTGCCTGAAAGGTGGGGAATCCATAACAGATGTGCACAAGTTACAGAATTTCCTTAAAAAGGATGGGTAGATGGACCGGAAAGGAGTTGCTGACTTCTGGGACAGGGAGGACAGGAGAACGACCCAGGTAAGCCAGCTCTCTTCTGTTTCTATCTGAGGCTACATGGGAGGCTACTTCTAATCAGAATTCCTGATTTGGGACATTTATGTGGCCCCTCTGCAGAGACTATCTTAAAAATAAAACAAGATACAAAAGAAGCAAAGCCATTAATGCACAACCATTAAGAAATGGGACAAGGTGGTCAGGTGGGCGGGACTTAGGTGTAGCCTGAGATACCACCACGGTGCCCTCTGAACTCCACTCCCCCAATATGCAGATCCAGCACAAGCTTCAGATGGAAACAAAGCATCCAGCTTGCTCAGCTTCCTGGGGCCCCCAGGGCCACTATGACTTCTGGAATTTTACACCCCTGCCCTGCCCTGATCATTGACGATCCAATCATGGCCAAAAATGGATATTTAAGAAGTATTATGAACCGCTAAGAATGGTTTCAAACATGTGTACATGCACAGAGCTTCTGAATCCTATTCTTCAGTGCCTCTCCACAACGCACAAAATGAAGCATAGCCTCTCTTGCCCTGTCTGCTTTGACTACCTCATCATCTTCCATTCAAGCAAGAAGATGCCAACCCAAAACACAGTGGGAGTTTGTGTATCTCTACACAGGGAAGAGATTTAAGTGCTACTCTAGGTATGGAGAAGTGCAGGACACAGGGACATCTCCCAGCCTTTGGTTAATTAACAGCAACGAGTACCAAAATGTCTTTGTAAAAGTCAGGGAAGTCCCCATAGGGACAGAGGAAGGGCAGATTCTCCTTGAACAGCTGTGCTGTAGCCTACTGAAATTCTCCCCCAAAAGGCACAAAAGCATTCCTGCTAAATAGATCCAGCAACATCCCCTTCCTCTCTGTGAAATATTTTTCATGATCTTTTAGCCGATAAAATATCCTGAAATATACAGATACAAATACACAGACTGCATCTTCAGTCTGGATATTTTTGTATCCAGACATGCACAGTGAGATATAGAGTCTGACATCTTAGAACAAGTTCAGCAACCTCCCCTGACCAGAAATCTACAACATACTGGGAGAATTAGGGGCTGATGTAGATGAAACAGCACCAGGGCTTGCAGAAGAAGACTTTCCACTCAGGGAAACCGGTTTGTGTTCAGCAGCTGTGGCCACTTGCCTGTCCACTTGAATCCACCAGGGGCTTCGCGAAACAGGTTGGTGGCAGTTATGACACTTGAAAAGGTTGCCAGGTGCTGCAAGCTAGTTCATTAGAAGTCACCTGATGCCAGGCGGTTGGCCTCTGTTGACCTGGAAATTCTGCTAGCCGGAGACTAAATTAACGTCATGGAGCAGTCTGCTGAGAAAGGCTACTGAAAAATATTAATGATCCCAGTGCAACAGCCAAGTGTCTCATTGGGCCCTAAATTCACTCCCTCTCAGTCTCAGCCTCCCGCACTAGCCTCTTTAGCCATCTTCAGAGGACCCACTTCAGGGGTACCCACCATCAAAGGCTAGACAGGTGGCAACCTTAGAAAGGACCTTTTTGGTCATGACGCAAAAAATTTGGAACTCTTTTCCCTTGGAGATCAATCACCTTCCCTCTATGATTGTCTTCTATCAGCAGGTAAAGCTTGGGAGGGGGAGGGAGTGGCACCCCCCCCCCAACAACTGTTATTGGCCTCCCTGTGGCTTTATGTTTTCATTGAATTATTGTAAAAATATTGCATTTTTTTAAAAAAATTAACATTGCAATGTGTAGTGTAGTGGTTAAGAGTGGTGGACTCTAATCTGGTGAACTGGGTTTGTTTCCCCCATTCCTCCACATGAAGCCTGCTGGGTGACCTTGGGGCCTGTGATACTGATGTCACATGATTTCCTGTCACCTGAGAGCAGCTCAGTGGGTTGGATCTGAAAAGGCTGATGGCCACTGTGCAAAGAACCATGTAAATAGTGCTTTCTTTCATGAAGCTAGTTTCAGAGAGCAGCCATGTTGGTCTGTAGTGGAACAGCTAAATTTAAGTCCAACAGAGCTTTAGAGATCAACAGGATGTTTAGGCAATAGGTGTTTGAGTCAACGTTCCTCATGACTCTTTGATGAAGAGCACTTTCACTATTGAAAACGTAGACCCTTCAAAGTTTGTTGGTCTCTCAGTTTCCACTGGATTTGAATCTAGGTGTTCCCTTTATAATACAAACAGATTTCCTATTACATAACAAAAAATTAAACTAGAGTTGTACCAGATCTGACCATCACACAAAGTGACTTGTGCACAATTGCTAGTTTAAAAAAAAATCATGGCACCTCTTCATCTAAAATCAGAATGTTCAATTCACACAAGTTCAAAGTTACTTGATACTGCCCATGTGAGTGTGTGGGTGTGCTGTAAAGTCACAACTCACATATGGTGACCTGGTGGGGTTTTCTGGGCAAGAGATGTTCAGAGTTGATTTGCAGTTGCCTGCCTCCACATCACAACCCTGATATTTCTCAGAAGTTCCTCATCCAGAGGAACCCCTGATTAACTTATGAGATCTGATTAGATCAGGCTAACTTAAAGGCATTCAGGTCAGGGCACTTCAAACATGGGGGCACTGCATAGGTGGCTAGTCCTTATTTCCATATCAAGATGCAACACCTGTCAATTAATTCCTTTCATCATACCAGAACATTACAAAAATATACCCAAAGCCATTGTTTTTCATTGATTGGTTACAAACTCTAGAATCCACAAATGCCACAGTATTCCCCCCACCTGTTTGTACAGAACTGCTAAAAAGAATATCCGGGCTTGCAATTCACACTGTACGAACATATATGACTGAACAACTTTCTCTATGCTAGTTTGATCATGTTTTAGGACTCTGGTTCCATATTTTATCGGCTAAAAGATCATGAAAAAAAATTGTCCTAAACCCAGAGTCCGCTAGTCATAGCTGCATTTTAAGACTGTTATCGCGAAGTTGAACACGACTCACCCGAACGATGACACCCATCCGTTTACTTTCGTAAGTGAATGGAAAGATCTGCAGAATAGTATAATTCAAGATGTGGCCACCAGGCGTCCTCAGCTGCACAGAAGACTGATCTCTCCCAACCAGGGTCAAGCCAACACTCTCTGTCCACTGTACCAGGGCCACCTAAACAGAAGAAAGGTCAAAGGTCAGATAGACTGCTGAGCTCTGAAGTTCAGAGGTCATGCAAATGAAACAGGAGGGAGGGGAGGAAAGGGAGGAGGACGAGGCAGAGAACAAAGTTGCTCAGTTCTTAATGGAACTTTTCCCCCCCCAACCATATTTCATCTACTACGGCAGCTACAATCAAAAGTCTGTTTACCCCTTCATTGCCAGCATTTCATCCCTGGCACTCGGGTGTTAAATCTGATTTTTATTACAGCTGATCGCGCCAAGCATTGAAATCACAATGCAAATGGCTCAGGAAATGAAAACATTTTTTCTTTTGGTAACCCAAAGCTATTAGAGGGGAGTATCCTTCTCGAAACAGAATATGTTCCAGTGCTTCCTTACGTATTGCAGAAAGTATGGGACACTGAAACCAGCATGACTCATGATGAGGGTATACACTGTGAAAAGATAACACGGTGGTCAGTAGGACAACATATCTGCACCCATAGACATTCAAGCTGGCTCCAGATTTTTGTGCCCCATAGACAGGAAGTGGTGGAGGGCTTCATGAAGTCCCTTGTGCCTCAAAAAAAAAAAAACATATTGCGGGCCCTTCTGAATACCAAAAAAAAAAAGAAAAAAGAAGGAAAGGAAAGGAAAAATGGGGCGGGAGGAGAAAAAGAAAAAAAAGAGGTTGCATTTCTAAAATTGCAAACTCCAGGTTGGGAAATTCCTGGAAATTTGCGGGTGATGCCAGAGGGTAAGGACTTCCATGGAATATGATGTCATAGAGCCTTTTCTCCAAAGCTGCCATCTTTCTCCAGGGGAACTGATGTCTGTCATCTGGGGATCAGTTGAAATTCTGGGGTTCTCCAGACCCCACCTGAAGGTTGGCAACCCTATGCAATACGGATGGCACATGAAGCAGACATTAAACCAATACCGAGCATGAAACTAGCTGCCAACTGGCCTTGTGCAGATCCTTATCATGCCTCCTCCCTTCGTGCAAAATGAAGGAATCTTCGGCCCCTTCCACACATGCAAAATAATGCGCTTTCAAACCACTTTCACAATTGTTTGCAAGTGGATTTTGCTATTCTGCACAGCTTCAAAGAGCACTGAAAGCAGTTTGAAAATGCATTATTCTGCATGTGGGGAAGGAGCCAATGTTTAAACCCAGCTCCATGTATCTGCAGTGCACAAATGCAGACTTCACGGTTAAGCCAAGTTACTTTCCTTCCTGCCCACAAACTGGGATTCTGGACTTGGGTTCAACCATGTTCTAGAATCTTCTTTTGCTGGGAGAAAGCCAATTCTACCCACTCGGATAGAAATGTTATTCTTGATATAAGCTTTATCTTCAAGGAGTCAGACTTTTTTCACCAATGGAAATATTCAGCTGGATCCATTTTAGAGAGTTTTCTGCACATAACCACGGCCAGCCTCAGAACGTGAAACTAGTGGGCCAAGCAAGGCTCCTCTGGTGGAACTTGTAAACCCGAACATATTCTTCTAAACCACAGCACAGGGCAGCAACACGTTGGTTTTAATCCCAACTACATAACAAAAGAGACCGGCATTCCAAAAGATGCTTGGTGGCTCACAGTGTGAATACGCAAGAGAACAAAAGACATCTGTGCATTAACGCTGAAGCTGATGCTGGGCTGCTATGAAGAGTCTCAGAACAGTCTCGGGGCCACGACAAAGTCTTTTCTACCTTATGCATCATGAGCTACAGAAAACATTACCATTGAAGCAGTCCTAGGAATCCAAATCAAGTGTAAAATGTTAATTTCTACCATCAGAAGGACAGCAAATCAGCGTTTCCATCATGGACATGTAACATGGACAAAGGCCCCTTAGAGATGTTTCCTGTAAACTAATAATAATTCATTATCTTGGTTTCTGAGGGGTGATAGCAGCTTCCCGCCCAAAATGCACAGCTTGAACCATGCTACAATGCTCACCTCTGGTCTCCCAGAGGAAGTAAAATAGCTGGACTGGACAGAGTGATAATGGAAACGACACAGCAATGATTTGCTACCAAACAGCTGCATTTGAAAGGAGTGGAAACAGTAAGATATTTGTGTGAGAATGCTATTTGTAGGTTCCTTATTATCTCCCAGGCTCCATGGGGTGGGGCTTGAGAATACCGCTAAATTTCAGCGGACGTAGGGTGACCCCATAGGGGTTCTCAAGGCAAGGAACGTTCAGAGGTGGTTTGCATTACCGGCCTCTGTGTAGTGATCCCTGACTTTATTGGTGGTCTCCCATCAAAATACTAACCAGGGCCAATCCTGCTTAGCTTCCAAGAGCTGACAAGAGCCTGAGTCATCTAAGTCCAACCCTTAAAGCAACAGCAAAGCCATTGAAGCCATTATGGTATGGTGGTTAAAGATCTGGGAGACCCAGGTTTGAATCCACACTTCACTGTGGAAATTTGCTGGGTGACCTTGGGTCCCATTATATTCTCTCAGGCTCAGTCCATACATTCCTGCCCAAGTACTGAGATTGCAGAGCAAGGCTGCAACCCTTTTAGAGGTGAGGGGGGCGGCTCAGAGGGCCTTCTCAACAGTGGCCCCTGCTCTGTGGAATGCTCTCCCACTAGAGGTCCCCCAGATGCTTACTTTCCTGGAGTTTTGGTGTTAGAGAAGACCAGCCTTTTCACCCAGGCATTTGGCTGATTCCTCCCCTTTCTGAAATGTCATGTACATGTCTTGGGGTGTCATATACACTCCTCCCATTGTTAGGGGTGGTTGAGTGGTATTTTTAATGTTTTATCATTTTAGGATTGGATCTTATAGGGATTTATTATTGTGCTGGTTTCTATTGTAATCTGCCCTCAGACTGTAGTAAAGGACAGGGGAAAAAATCTAAACAAACAAATAACACTTACTTAACAAGGTTGTTGTGAGGATAAAAAGGAAAGGGGGGGGGAATGTAAACCAATTTGGATCTTCAAATGAGATAAATAGAAACACATTTTAAAAACTGTATGGGGAAAATATTATAATGGAACCAGGATAAATACACTACAAATCAAGAAAGGCATTTAGTGAAAGAGTGATCAATGAACAGGGTTGGGAGATGCTGTCATAGCAGTTCACCCTATTAATGATGTCTTACAGGTAAGGCACTTCACAAGAGAAAACTAATAGTCCACTTTGCCTCAGGGGAGGGTCCTTTGAGCATGCAAGATTAAAGAATCTAAGTTTTCTCTCATTTCAGTCTCATTCTATACAAGAAAGAGAGAACAGGCTTTTGTTGTTATGTTTCAGTCTGGCCAAAAGAGCTCTAAAAGTAGGACAAGAGGTAAAAGAAGGAAATTCAGGGGAAATAGCTGCAGCTATCTAGCAGTTACTTTTTTTAATTTGAAAGAGCCCTTCAGTAGCATGGGGTTGGGGTGGAGGCCACAGGGTAGTAATGGGATGGGGCTTTCAAAAAAATGCAGACTTCCCCGTCTACATGGTTTCAAAAGAATGTTGTCAGTCTCCCAAAAACTCTATATGATTGGAGCAGAGGAGGAAAAAAATCTGGCGAGTTGATGGTTAGAGGACAATATCACGTACTTGCTCTAAACCCCGCACTCCAGTTTGCAGGTCGAAACGGAGCAAAACTTACACGTAGGAGCAATCATACAGGAATGTATTACAGTGTCCCTATTAGAGCAAACAGCATAGGTAGACTAAGAAAATGGCACATGAGGAAAAGTGAATCACCCCTCTTCTCCTAGCACTGTGGTCTCTATCCAGTCAACCCAAGCTATGAGAATCTGTATGCATAGCATGCTGCTCTAGGGCTTAGGTTCAAATTCTCACTCATGAAATTCATTGGGTGACCTTTGATCAGCGTTTCACAAATGGCTGTTTTTTTTGTAGACAATACAGGGCGGGAAAGCCATGGAAGATACCTTCGGCTACTTGAGGAAAGGCTAGAATAAAATTCATAGACATTTATAGAGGTTTATAGAGATGGGAGATAAAGACACTTAGTTGAAATGCATCTTCTAGTTGCACCCTGATATAACATTCTACCATAAGTCCCATCAAACAGACTTTATTCATTATTATGTTAGCTAGGGATATGATATTGCACCCATTTGCCTAGGTTGTATTTGGAGATTTTTGGATGCAACATGCAGAAAGAAGAAAGACAATTTGCATTTGTCTAGAACAAAACATTAAGTTTTGGTAGCAGATTAAGAAGATACAGATGTCACTTTAGGATAGGTAGAGCCTGTATAGATGCTTGCTGGTCTATCCAACTTTTGGTTTGGACATAGATGTTAGTGAGGGGAGAGCCACAGCTGATACCCTGAGCTCCTTGGAAGAACAGTGAGATAAAAAGATGAAAGTAGAATTACTGAGAGATTTCTGGAGATTGATGGTGAAAGCTAGGGAGGGCAAGATTTGGGGAGAGGACAGACTCAGTGGGGTATAATGCCACAACACCCCAGGGAAACTCTTTTGGAGATCAGTTCTAGAAGATCTCCAGGTCTCACCTGGAAGTTGGAGAGAGGATTTGATAAACAGATTATCAGTAAAACACTACAACTCCCCAATATCTTCCTCATTACAACAGTTTCTCCCCAGGGAAGTGAGAAACACAGAACAGTGTCCCAAACTACAATAGTAGAAGCGTCACCAGCTGTTTTAGCCAACTCCCTCATTTATCTCCTCAGCTCATTAAATCACATTAAATGTGTCAAAATGGCTTTTGCTTAATAACACTTTAGCATTGGAGAGAGACAAACAGATCCCTGTTTATGGTTAGCCACAGCTCCAAAGCCTCAAGTCGGTCACATGGGCGTGAAGAAGCCAGTAAGCCATTGATCAGTGCATTCTTTCACATCCGGCAAAGCGGTGAAGTGTTGTCAGGGTTAAAGGCCAGGCTGCCAACAATCCCCTCAGTCGGTTATCTCTGATCAGATCCTACCTATTACATTTCCCTTCTCGGTTACTGTATGGCCTCAGCCTGACAGAATCATGGAGCCCCCTTAAGGCTGAAACTGATCTCTCAATAAAGATGCTTTTCAGGAGTCCCTGCCCAGGAATGCGCACAGGAAACAAATTTAGGAAATCCTGCTTTGTGTTTCAGGAAATGAATCCTGTACCAACTGGTAGAAATTACCTTCGTTGTTCAAAAGTGTGTGTGTGGCAGGGGGAGGCCTCTACAAAACATCCCAGCAGCAAGATTTGGTTCCAATTTTGACACGGGTTGACCTTCCTGCTGTAATAGTATTTTATTGCTACAGAATGTCAAAGGTAGAATCTGGATGCCGATTAAAGAGAGTTTGACAGAACTGCCCACAGGGAACGACTGCTTAGCACCATCTTTCTTAAATTCTGCTCTAATTTAACAGTCGTCTGCAGCCGGGAGTGAAACAGCCACAAAAATATTGTGCTCAGTGATTGCCCATCCCTCTCTCAGTCAGGTTTTCACGTTCAGCATTTGATTGGGAATGAGATTTTAGCACATGCT
Source organism: Sphaerodactylus townsendi (assembly GCF_021028975.2). Taxonomy (NCBI): domain Eukaryota; kingdom Metazoa; phylum Chordata; class Lepidosauria; order Squamata; family Sphaerodactylidae; genus Sphaerodactylus; species Sphaerodactylus townsendi. The sequence continues at coordinate 116,243,199 of NC_059429.1, forward strand.
CTTTTAAAGCTCTTTTATCCATGCAAACTCTATGCTGGGGATAATTAGGAAAGGAGTTGATAATAAAACTGCAAGGATTGTCATGCCCTTATATAAAGCAGTGGTGCGACCGCACTTGGAGTACTGTGTTCAGTTCTGGTCACCACATCTCAAAAAGGATATCGAACAGATAGAAAAAGTGCAGAGAAGGGCAACGAGGATGATTGAAGGACTGGAGCACCTTCCCTATGAGGAGAGGCTGCAGCGTTTGGGACTCTTTAGTTTGGAGAGGAGACGTCTGAGGGGGGATATGATTGAAGTCTATAAAATTATGCATGGGGTAGAAAATGTTGACAGAGAGAAATTTTTCTCTCTTTCTCACAATACTAGAACCAGGGGGCATTCATTGAAAATGCTGGGGGGAAGAATTAGGACTAATAAAAGGAAACACTTCTTCACACAACGTTTGATTGGTGTTTGGAATATGCTGCCACAGGAGGTGGTGATGGCCACTAACCTGGATAGCTTTAGAAAGGGCTTGGACAGATTTATGGAGGAGAAGTCAATCTCTGGCTACCAATTTTGATCCTCCTTGATTTGAGATTGCAAATGCCTTAGCAGACCAGGTGCTCAGGAGCAGCAGCAGCAGAAGGCCATTGCTTTCACATTCTGCATGTGAGCTCCCAAAGGCACCTGGTGGGTCATTGCGAGAAGCAGAATGCTGGACTAGATGGACTCTGGTCTGATCCAGCAGGCTAGTTCTTATGTTCTTATGTTCTTAAAGATGTATATTAGTATCCCTTCTATTATATTAGTATCAACAAATCTTAAGACTGCCTACATACATACACAATCTAAATCAAGAAGTCCAACCATGGTAACCCAGACATTTTACCTCATCAGGACTAGAAGCTTGGTACACCCGGCACGAATCTTCATAATGCCTCTCTGCTTCAGCTTGATCCGTCACACCATTTGATTCGTAGACAGGAGTCACATTGTGGCAGAGGGCTATTGCTTTCACTGCCTCGTGGACCCGACTGCTCAGGGTTTTCCGGACTTTTGTAGCCAAGGCAGGACCTTTTGAAGCAGGGGGCTCCTGGGACTGCTAAGAAAAAGGACAAAGCCCCAATTGTGTGAACGGGCAGGAAGATCCTTGTCAGAAGGTCCCACAGAATGTCTCACCCATTCTGGAAGGCTATCCCACAGCAACAAGGCAACAACAACTGTAACAAATCTGTTCTCAGGAGCCAATTGGCCATGCTGGCAGGGGCTGATGGGAGTTGTAGTCCATAACATCTGGAGTGCCAAAGGTTCGCCACCATGGATCTATAGGATTACCAGCTGCCCACTAATGGTGGGCAGTTGCCCACCAGTTTGCATTGCTGCCCGCCAACAGCTGATAAGTGGATGAAAGCAGGCTGGGAAAAGAGGGATTGTGTGATCTGCACCCCCTACATCAGGGGTCTTCAAACTATGGCCCCCCAGATGTTCATGAACTACAATTCCCAACAGCTCTGCCACTTGGCCATGCTGGCAGGGGCTGATGGGAATTGTAGTCCATGAACATCTGGAGGGCCATAGTTTGAAGACCCCTGCCCTACATGATGGAAAGCCTTCCCACTGGATCTAACCCAGTGACAAAATCCCAGTAACTCAGTCCATTCAAAGCTCAGCAAAGATTTTAAATCCAGATTCCAATTAAATTCAGATCTAGTCCTTTAGCTGATGCAGGTCTTCTTTAGAGCAAAAGTAATATTTGTTGGTCTTGTACATTCACTTAGAAAGTAAAGGGCACAGAGATTTTTGAACCGATATTTTTTTCATAGCTGTGTAGGAACATTGTGCAGATAAAATAAAACATTACAAGGAAATTACTTAACTAAGCAAAAAAAAGAAAAGAAAAGACTGAATGAACAAACTTATGTGTTCAAAAACATGATCACTGAAAACAGATGAGCTGGAAGAGTGAGAAAGCAGGTCATTTAATTTTTAATACTATTTTTAGAGTCCGCATCAGACCCTTCAGGTAATTTTACAATTACTAAATTATGCCAGTCACAAGTCATCCCGTTTCCTGCTCTGTTAACCTCTTGTGTCAAGAGGACAAAAGTTTCACTTCCAGGTCAAAGGGCATAGCATGGTAACAATAATTAGAGCAATGAATCAGAACTACAGTTTAAACGAATCAGGACTAGCAAATGCTTCCAATTACCAAAGAATCTAACCTTTTAATTATATTTAAACTTATACTCCCCAGGAAGCTTGGGGACTTGACCACCATTCAATGCTACTTTTCCATGCGTAAACAAAAACTGTATCAGTTAAACTTTAATCAAGGTCTGCATCAAACCCAAGACAGCCTCATTCATTGCTACTGGAGAACTGATGGTGAACAACTTGTGCCACAACTACTTGCCACAGTTCCATGAAGGTGTAAGTCACAATTTCCTCCAAGGGTAAAAAAAAAAAAAAAATTACACAGACTTTCAATCTCCCCATACTCTCTGCATCCAACATTACTCTGAAGCATGAGCCCTTTTCAGACCCTTTCCGCACTGTAGGATTCAACCTTAGTTTGACGTATGTCCGACCCGGGTACTACACATAGCCGTAGAGTTCGACTCATGTCTGTCTCTGCTCCCCCACTCTCACCATCAAATTTTCGAGCTCGACTGGGAGGTACAACTTTTTGGCGAACCCAGGTTGCACTCAAGCTGAAGCTGGCACAGTGCGGAATCTCCCTCACCTCGACTCTCCTGGCCAGCCAATCACAGTATACTATTTTGGCCACGTGCAGATCGGGAGACTCACGGTGACAAAAAGCGTGCTTTCAAAAAAAACCCTTCTCGTGCACGAAGCAACGGACAGAAATTGTAACATTTATCCCATATTTCTGTGGGTTGGCCAATCAAACACACTCCCTGCCACCCTCCCTCTGTCCCTCCTTTCTGGTAGAATGTTCTGACGGGGGTGGCAAAAAAAAAGAGATGCGCACTCACGTTTCCCGCCATAGAATGGCAGCCAATCGTGAATGAGGAGCGAATGACGCGAGGAGGTAATCCCGCCCTCTGAACTTGGCTCCAGAGAGACGACCTGGCTGCTGTGCAGAGTAACAGCAGAGTCGAGCTCAGGTAATGATTTCCACAGACACAAGTCGAACCTAGGTCGCCTCTGCTGTGCGGAAAGCCTCCATGTGTGCTAGGATCCCACAATGGGAACACATGCTATCCACAATTGCCCTGATATGCACGTTTGCTGGTTGTGTGAAGACGGTGAGTTGTGAATTTTTGATGCACGAAGAGTTTCAGCTTATGCTACATTTATATAGCGCATACTGAAGCTACATGCACATAGACAACCTGCACATCACCCACTTCATACAAAATGGCAACTGCTCATATTGGCACTGTGGCAGGTGGTGCACCTTTCTTTTAGAAGGCTCCCACTATGAGTGGTTCTAATATCATAAAAGGTGACAGGAAGAAGATATTGCAATCTCAGAACTAGAGTTGAAATTTTATTTCTTGCATATCCAGCTTTTGTTTAATTTACTGCTAGCTCAGATTTCTCCTGACAGTAAAAGACAGTTGATCTTCCTTGAAACAGCCAGTGCAGAACCTGTGATTATGCAAAAGCCAATTAATTAAAATTCAGGCAGATGAAGCCATTCCTCCTCTGCTATCTATACGACGCTGCCTTATACTGAATCAACCCAGACATCCATCAAACTCAGTACTGTCAACTCAGATTGACAGCAGCTCTCCGGAGTCCCATGTAGAGGCCTTTCATATCCTGTTAATTAAAGACCACCAGGGACCTTCTGCAAGCCAAGGAGATGATCTGCTACTGAGCCATGCCTCCCTCCCTGTTGCTTGGTTTTTGCTACTTGGGAGACACAGGAAGGCAAAATCTTAGTCCCTGCTATGCACCAGTGGGTTTTCCTTTCTTTAATGGTTGGCTCATTTGACCAAAGATCTCAAGTCAGGCCACAGGTTTTCCAGAATTCATGACTCTATCATCAAGTCACATCTGACTGGTGAGGTTTTCAAGGCTAGATACATTCAGAGGTGGTTTTGCCTTCGCTCACCTCCATGTGAGGACCTGGTATTCTTTGGAGGTCTCCCATCCAAACACTTACCAGGCTTGACCCTGCTTAGCTTCTGAGATCTAACAAGATCAGCCTAGCATGGCTATCAGGTCAGAGCTTCCATAAATAACCCATATACATAATTACATCCATATGGTCAGCCATGTTCACTGTATTAACTACATCTTTATATACAATAAACTGATTTTATCAATGAAGTAGTACAGATTTGTCAATATATTGGTGACACCACCAGACAGTTAAAGGGAAGGTGTGAGCGTCAATATTTTTTTCTTGACCATTCTTGCTCTGTCCAGAAACTGTAGCATTTCAGAATCTCAAATGCTTGTGAGGGAAAACATCCATGATACACAGCTGCAAGTATCTTTCACCAAAGTCTTGTTTTTGCAAACTTGAGAGCTTATAAGTTTAAGATAAGGAATGCCAAGGGAAGGGCTTCATAATCTTTTCCCCCTTGTATATTTTTCTGCTCAGCATTGCCTCCCTCCATGGCTGACTTCCCCTCTCCAGGGGACGTAGATTTGAAAAGAGAAACACCGAGAGAAAAAAGGTTAAGCAGAACATTGCCAGCTGTTGCTTAATCTCACAGTGGAACTATTTAGACCTGACAGCTAACCACGGTTAAGGGGAACATGCAGGAAATGGGCAGTTGTTGGACTTGCCTGGGCATCTTACTATCCCCTCTCCACTGAGTATTATAGTTAAACATTAAGTCTGGTTGCCTGAAATGTATGAATGCAGGCATAAGAGCTAATCAAACTTAGTACCCTTTCCTCAACAAATAGATTTAGGATTACTGTTAGTGAGGAAGGACATCTCAGTCCAGTTAACCAACTCATCTGATCACAGCTAACCAACCAGAAGTTAACATTTGTCTAAATTCACTTACTTTTTTTGGACAGTTCCAAAATGTATAGTTTGAAAATGAGGGCAGAAGTGAATAATTATTTGCTTCTTTTTTCTTCACCCACAAGTGTACAATCACAATATTTGGAAAACTTGCATATGAGATATTTGGGATTTTTTTCTTACATAAAACGCAGGGATTGACTCACCTTTATCTGTGTTTGCTTGGATGCATTACCAAACAGTAAAACTGTATGTTCATCAACATGAAAGAAAGATACTCATCTGTTCATAAAGGTGACCTGGGAGGCTGAACTTTACATTACTTTTGACATGTGATCACCATGGGGATTCAGTCAGACATCAGCTGTGCAATTTAGAAGCAAGCAGAGTTCCCAGTTTAGATCAGAACCATGGTGTGCTGGGAGAAAGGGCTCCTGCTTCTTGCCCAAGCCATTTTCTTTACCTAAAACAGCCACTGGGGGTGCTAGTTGGCTTACTGGCAGCTATTTGTGCAGCCCAATGGGCCAGGCACCATGCCTTTGCTGTTCTATGTCCAGAAAAATGGGGCAGGGAAGAGCTCCTTCTCTTGGAAGTCCCAATCCAAACATGGGATGCCAGTGCATTAGAACTGAGCACCCTTGGGGGAACTTGTCTCTGTAAGTTCCCATGATGGGCAAGTGATAAATCTAACATGTAGCTTGGCTCGAGGACTGTTGAAGGTTCTAAAAAAGAACTTTTGAAGGAGAAACAGTATGCCACCTTCCTATTGTATATGTTTTTGTCCCAAACTTTCAACCTATGGACTTAAATCCAAACAGAGTATTTATCGATCAGCCATTACAACACCACAAGTTGGTAGGAAATTCCTTTCCATTTCAAAAATGCAATACTATGTACATGGAGTAAGATACTAGACACAAACAGACACACAATCCCACCTCCCAAGTTTGAAGATCCACAAAGCTTAAAGAACTTTCTTCTCAATTATTTGGGTCTAGATGATAAAGTCCATCAGTAACTTTCCAATAATGTTGCTCTACTTACCTGAGTGTATATGCTGAATATATGGCTCTGAACTTCATCCATGGAGTCTAGTCCATAAGCCACTGTTCCAAGGTGTAGGCGTTTGAAAACCATCTCATTTTGCGTTAGGGTCCCTAGAACATGAGCAATATTTTAAGGCAAGTATAGTCATATCAGGACCACCTATTTTATTCTTGGTCTTGGATCCATAGTGAAGAAAAGGGGCACAACGTGTGTGCCGTATTTCTCCCTTTGTACAAAATAACATAGTTATTTTGATTGCTCAGGATGAGCTGAGATAGCTTAACAACATGAGAGCTGACAAAAAAAGGGCTAGCCTGGACTATTTAAGGTGCTAAATTGTCAGTACAGAAAAGCCAATCTTAGTATTATTTTTAATGAAATTTATTATTTTTTTCCACAAAACATTATACCAAAAGAAAAAAGGATACAAGGGAAAAGATAATAACAAGTATGCAAACGCAGTGGATGGATCTGAACTGATTATATTGCAGATCTGATAGAAGAAGAAAAAAGAAACTTAAAAATGAAACTGAGAAGGGTGGAGGGTAGGGAAAAAAATTGAGAGGCAGCTCACACTTACTGATCCCAGATGTTCTCAGAACTAGCAGGTCTAAGATAAACCTCAGCTAATTCACCTGTTGAATTTGAAGGTCTCCAGAACATCTGCTCTGATGCCAGTAAGCACCCCTTTCAGTAAAGTGCAAGCAGGGACCTTTTGCAAAGCTCAAACCAGTCAAATCACCATGTTCCTCGGAAGTCTCATCTTAGTTTTAGTTGGGTGGTATCGTAACCAGGGCCTTGCAGGGTTTACTTCCACCAGGCTTTTGGTTGAGGCAGCTACAGTGTTGTCCAACTTGCCAGCCTCCTAACATCTGTCCTCCCTTCTCCCCTCCCCAGTGTGGTAAAACTGGAAACAAATTTAAATTCAGGAGAGAGGAGACATGTTGCTTTTATACTAGGAGCTGATGGAAATTTAAAATTGTCATTCGCCATCAATGGAGATACAATCAATTTAATATTGGGATTGTTAGTGGCTATTTTCATGTTGAATTGTATTATTGTATATTTTAATAATGTTTGTAAGCTGCTGGGAGCCCCGCCTTTGGCTGGGAAAAGCAGGGTAACAAATCCAATAAATAAAATAAAATAAATAAGAGGAGGGAAAAAAATCACTATTATTTTGCTATTTCAACCATGTTCAAGAACTACAAATAGATCTCTAGTTTGTTCGTTCTTCTATAAGATGTATTTCCATTTCAGATCTTTTAACACATTCCCCCCCCCCTTCACACACACACCCTTTCTTTATGGTGTGCAAGTCAGTGGTTTTCTCTTGGTCCGCATTATCCTGACAACCATGTGAAGCAGGCTAAGCTGAGAGAGAAAAAGTAATCAGCCCAAGATTACCTAGTGAACTGCAACACTGCATAGAGTTTCAAACATAGATTCCTTTAATCCTAGTTCAATGGTTTAACCACAATGGCTTCTTCATGGGTGTGAGTGGAGGGGATAAACCTAGATTATTCCTGAAGATACTTCTTTATATATTATGTGGTTTGTGATACCAATGGATGGCATGTCTGCTAACACAAAATCATGACAGATTTACATTTCCCATTGAGTCAAGGCTGATGAAAAGCTTTTCAAACACACTCCCATCTCTAAGAGCAAATATCTGTTTATTTATTTATTTTATACTTTAGATTTATTAGCCGCCCTCCCCCAAAGGGCTCAGGGCGGTGCCCAACGCAATATAACAGTAATGATATAATTAGAACCAATAACAATACAACTTCCTAATAAAACCAGAATAAAACTCAGAATAAAACTCAGCTGTTGATAAAAACCCTCCCTCCCTCCCTCCCTTCCCTCCCTCCCTCCCCCCCCCCACGAGCCCACCAGTGGCCGGGACGATGGAACCATACTCAGCCCGGCTGGCCATATGCCTGGCGGAGCAGATCTGTCCTGCAGGCCCTGTGGAAACTCAATAAGCCCCACAGGGCCCTAGTCTCTCTAGGGAACCTGTTCCACCAGAGGGGGTCCAGGACTGTAAAGGCCCTGGCCCTGGTAGAGGCCAGCCAGATGTGTTTTGGGCCAGGGACCACTAATTATCAGAACACAGAAACACAGAGCTGGAAGGAACCTCAAGGGTCATCTAGTCCAACTCCCTGCATGACTCAGGAAATTCACAACTATCCCTGGTCAATTTGCCCAGGAGGAAAATTACTTCCTGATCCCAAACTGGCATTATTCTGGGCATGTAAAAAAGAGCCATGAAAGCCGAGCACAACTCATCCCTTACTGCCCTTCCTCACACGATCTGCCGAAGTTCATAAAATCACAGAACGCAACTTCCCTCCATGCAAAGGTACCTGTTTTATCTGTCAGCAAATAGGATATTCTTCCCAATTGTTCTGGGATTGTGCTGGACCGAACCACAGTGCCGGGAATTTTGGGATCCCTCCGGATCATCCAGCTGTAAACTATTTTCCCCATGTCGAGATTCACACGTAAACTATCGAGAGGGGGTGGAGGACAAGCAGAGAAAATAACCAAATCACAACATCTTCAGTGTATTTCTTTTTGCCAAGACTCAAAGTGGTGCATGAAGCTGTGTGGGAAATACCATGCAATTATATTTACACGTTATCCTCAGAATGAGTGAAGAGTTGATTTAAGCTTTTCCTCCCAATCTCAAGAGTGGTCTACTTGCATGAAAGCACCGTGGCCAGCATCCAAACAACCACACATAATTCCACATGGGTCCAAGAGTGTTTTATTTAGATTTTCTACTTAGGAATGTTCCCTATGCTAAATGCTGCACCCCTTTGAAATGGAGACGAAATGCAATTGAAGTTTAGGATTTAGACATTCAGAGGTCTTCAAGCATAATTAAAGTAGTTAACAAAAGAACATAACCTTTGTATAAGTCCCGTGAACCACTGATGTAATCAAGACAGCACAGCTGATACTTTTTTACAACAAGTTACTTCCCAAAGAGATCCCAGGACTGTGTTTTAGGCAAAAACGTTTCATCCCTCCCCCATATACAAAGTTCACTTCGGTGCTGGAAAAGATCCAAACATCTTAAGGAAAACTGTGGCTGTTCAGTGGCTGCAAGTGATTCAGAGATTTTTTTCCTCATGCCTGCAGTTCTGTCAAAAGGAAAAACATTCCCAGAGCTGAAATTGTAAAGCTTTGGCTCAGGAGAAGCACCATCCTTCTCCCCGATATGCTGACTCTTCTGTAATTCTGAAAAATGCTGTTTGGACTGAGGTTATAGGATGCTGTAGGGGAGAAGAAGAAGAGTTTGGATTTATATCCCCCCTTTCTCTCCTGTAGGAGACTCAAAGGGGCTTACAGTCTCCTTGCCCTTCCCCCCTCACAACAAACACCCTGTGAGGTGGGTGGGGCTGAGAGAGCTCCGAAAAGCTGTGACTACCCCAAGGTCACCCAGCTGGTGTGTGTGGGAGTGCACAGGCTAATCTGAATTCCCCAGATAAGCCTCCACAGCTCAAGCGGCAAAGTGGAGAATCAAACCCGGTTCCTCCAGATTAGAATGCACCTGCTCTTAACCATTACGCCACCGCTGCTCCTCACCTGAGACCTGGGAGAGCACCTGAGACATCTCTAGAGACCAGTTACTAAATCTGCAGTGATTCCAGACCAACCTTGAAACTAAGTTACGGAGTCCTGGGGGGATTGCTGCTCTGCCTCATGCCCATTGGCCTACAGGGTTCCCCGAAGTCCCACCTTGGTCCCCATGCTTTTCAACATCTATACAAAGCCACTGGGTAAGCAAATACTACCAGACCACACAGCCCAGAAAACCGCACAACACCCACTGGGAGAGATCCGGAGATTTAGGCTGAGCTGCCCTAATATGCAGATGACATTCTGCTCTGTCTTGTGCTATCAGCAGATCCCAAGGAGGCTGTGGAAATCGTGCACAGGTGACTGGAGGAGGTTTTGGAACGGATGAGGACTAACAAGATGAAACTTAATCTTGACAAAACGGAGATACTACTGAGGGAGGATGGGGGAGGTCTGACTTAGAAATGGGTCACCCCATGTTCTGAATGGGGTTGGACTCCCTCAAAAGGAGCACGATTGCAGCTTCAAGGTGGGGCCACTCCCCACTTACCTCATCTGAGTGCAACCCCGCAGCGACCCCTCGTAGAAAAGCCTCCGTGGCTTTTGACAACAGAGACATTTGTTCCCCACTCATTTTCCATTCAGGAAATAGCGCGGGATTCCACATCAAGAGTCAAAGAGGCAATCGAGCGTTCTGATTGGCTGGCACGCGTGTGCATCATTTTACACGATGGGAGTTGCATGCCAGCCGAATGGGCGGGCTCCATTTTGATTTGGCTGACCCGAAAAGTTCGCTTTGGATAAGCTGAACAGCATTGTTTTAAGACGTCTTCCGGCACATGCTGACGTCACTACCTGTTGCAAATTGCTTGGGCAGAAAGATGAAAGGAAAGATTGGTTTCGGTTTATCCCGCCGACAACCTGTCGCTCAGCAGCTACTTCGCCAAGCTGCAAAACAGTGGAGCTTCGAGCAAAAAAAAAAAAGAGCAAAAAGAGCAAATGTTGGCACATCTTGTTTGTCCACACGTCTCACTTTCCGAGAGACACTTTCTTGACGGGAATACCCGCCTCCCTAAACAAAATGGCGGTTCCTGTTTCCTCGATTGGTCGGGAAGTTGCCAAGCCCAGAGCTTAATCAGCCGCGCGTAGCAACAGCCAGGGGAGTAATTACCCACCCCTGCAGCACCTGCAGGGTTTTTGAAAATGTTGCTCTTTTCAGAGGACCTAATTTGCTGCGCGACAAGGAGGTGGGAGAGTGGCAAATTAAGGGCAGCTGCGCAGTGACATGGGGAACGTCCATCCTCCTCGTGTCTTTTAAAGAGGTGACCCCGCGGCTTATGGTGAGTGGGGAGTGGCCCGTGGACTCCTATTAGATAAATAGGTGACAGTGGTGACCAGTTGTGCTTTCCAGCAGCTATGACCTTTCCTGGGCAGAAAAGATCTTGACACTGAGATGACTGGCCTCATAATATCTAGATTAGATTACTGTAATGTGCTCTACAAGAGGCTGCCCTTGAAGGCTGTCCAGAAGATACAGATGGTTCAGAATGCTGTGGCCAGAGTATTGACAGGAGCAGGTCCTAGGGATCATATCACTCTATTCTTGTTCCAACTATACTGGCTTCTGATTTGCTTCTGGGCTAAATTCAAGGTCCAAATCCACTGTAGACATATCTCAACTGAGATACAGTACTTTTTTAAAAAGAAAAAAACTAATAACCCCAAGTATCTCATACCTGATTGGAATGATGTTTGAGAAAAGAAGAAGAAATCTGAGGATCTGAAGATACCAACGGCCAGCAAAGTGTTGAAGAGCCACCATGACAAGAGAAACCACCACTAAAGCACCAAAGAGAATCTTGGTGAGGCAGTTCACTTCCAGGTCAAAAAGGCCAATCTGGAATGACAAAAGAACTGGATGTTTCCACTGCTCCCCGGTGGGAGGTAGAACCCACTTTGGGAATCCCTAGGTTACAACAGAACTGTAAATATGGCCAATATAGAACTTCATTCCTTACTTTACTCCGTGGATTTGATGTGTTCATGACACTGCGCTGCTCCCGGCCTGTATAGAGAACAACTCCCACAATAGTTCCTGAGACAACACAAAAGAGCTAAGCTGAAAGACGGAAACATGGTTCTAAAGGAGAGAGGGTTTTTTTAATTAAAAAAGCTAATGCATGGAAACTCGTCTTGATTATTTGCACCACAGACCCATGTGGGAAGTTTGATGCAGACAGGAAACTGGTATGCCCACAAGTGGGTTAATAAACTGGGGGCAGATTTTGATTCCCACCTATCATACCTAAGATTTCTTTTTGGTGGATATGATTTATACCCACAGAAACCATCAATGGGCACATAGATAAGCATCAGAGAATGCTGTCAAGTGCTAACAGTTGAGCAGCATAAGTGAAGCTGTACTTTTGTGGCTGAAGCTGTACTTTTGTGGCTCATTATGGCTGCCTAAGGGCTGCTTTGCAAGGATGGGCGTTGCCACTTCCTCTCGCCCCCCCCCCCCAGCTGGGGGCCTTTTCCACTGCTGTCCCCCAACCCAGCCCGGTCCCACCTGCACAGGCCAGCAGCAGCGCCTGGCAGCAGCACAGAACACATGCGCAGGCCAACCATTCAATTCAGGCTAATTACAGGCCAACCATTCAGTTCAGATGCAATAACAAACCATAGTTTGTAGCTACATGAAGAAATTTCGGTGACCTAGGTTTGCACACTCCCTCCTCTCCTCTTCCATCATATGAGATCAACCAATGAATCTATGTTTTCAGAGCACTTGAAATTATGTTTCATGCTGCCCTTGAAAACTAGGGTTATAAATGGAATCTTGTTCCCTATTTGGCAACCTGGAGGCTAGAAAAAAGTACACCCATATGGTCCACCAGTTCAAATGCAAACTATGGTTTGCCATGGAAGTGGAAACCATTCATAAAGCAGCTGCGTGTGCAGGGTGAGGGAACCCAGACTTATTCATTCAGAGGCAAAACCCTGGTTTGCAGTTACATTTGAAGTGAACCAACATGTGGTCTTCACCCTTGAAGCAAAACTTTGACTGAGATAGAAGATACATCTAATGGTGCTTAAATTAATTGCAAGAGAAAACACAAACTATCAATTGCGACAGCTAATTTTTTTGCCAAATGTGACACGAGTTTAAAGGATGCAGGGCCACCAATCAAGCATGAAATGTACAATGTTGCCTTACCCTGACTCAGACCATTAGCCTAGCAAGGTCAGCATTGTCTATCACAGGGGACTGCAACCTGCGGCTCTCCAGATGTCCATGGACTACAATTCCCATCAGCCCCTGCCAGCACGGCCAATTGGATGATGGGAATTGTAGTCCATGAACATCTGGAGAGCCGCAGGTTGCAGACCCCTGGTCTATCCTGACCACCACAGCAGCTCTCCAAGGTCTCCAGTCAAGGGTCGATCCTTCTAACTGGAGATGCCATGGATTGAACCTGGGACCTTCTGCATCTTAAGCAGATGCTCTACCACTGTAGAGCATCTACAATTCCCATCAGCCCCTGGCAGCATGGCCAATTGGCAATGCTGGAAGGGGCTGATGGGAATTGTAGTCCATAACATCTGGAGTGCCAGATGCTCTACCACTAAGCCACAGCCATGCCTACTTATGGAATTCAGAAGGCCTTGTGTCCCACTCATCAAATGAACCAGGGAACAAGCAGCAGAATAATATATTAGTCGGCTCCCTTGGGGCTTTGAATCTAGTAATGCTGGTGGCAGGGAAGACAGACTTTGGGCCAGCATAACTCCATTTTCCCTTATGGAGGGCTATCAGGTGGCTGGGAATTCTCTGGCTTCTCCTGCCCTCCTGTGTTGCCTGGAAGCCCTCTGGAGGTGGAGGGGCGGGGCAGCAGCAGTGCAGTCCCTGGCCACCTTTAGGAACTGGAGTGAGTTATAAGATTTTGCATGAATAGTGGTGTTTTGCCAAGTCCATGGGAAAATGATTTGTAGATGTTCTGTATTATTGTCTTATGATTCCCTCTAGAGGTTCCCAGAAGTCATGACTGTACTATAAAACTCCCAGCTGTACAGTTCCTTTCCTGGAGCACTTTCCAGTAGACAGGCAATATGAGGTTAAAGTTGCAAGTGGTCAGATTTAAACACTGAAACACCCCCCCCCCCCCAAAAAAAAAATGGCTCTGGCTATTGAGAAGAGCCACACCGACTACCTGAACTGCAGTACCACAAAGACAGTAGATCGTGATCTTACGTTGACTCAGTTTTCTAATATCTTGTTCAGTTTCTGGTTACCATACCACAGCATGAAGCTGGCCCCAAAGATTTACTCTGTTGCTTAAGTTTCTGTCCTTTTGGCCTCTCTTGCTGACATTGCCTCCTGGAATCACTAATCCTTCCACCTAAAACCCCATGTAGAGGTTGTCCACTATACCATAACCATGACATGGTAGTGTCAACAGGCAGCTGGCCTGCAGGCCTTTAGCTCTCTCACAGAGGCCCTTTCTGCACGGGCACTGAGGGGGGGTGCGTCGGCATAGTTTATGCCAGCACACCCCCGCGGGACTGTTCGCATGGACGGTCCCACTGGAAGCGGCGGCGGCGGCGTAGCCTTCGCACAGGCTGTGCCGCTCCCAAATGCTCCTTACCTCCGGTCACCTTCTTTCATGTTGTGGAGGCCAGGGGACATGCCCCCCCTTGCCAGAGCAATGACACTGGAGAATGAGGCCAGGGGGCATGTCTCCTGGCCTGCACAATGCGACAGAAGGCAACCAGAGGTAAGGAGCATTTGGGAGGGCTGGGAGAGAAACTCCAGCTTCCATCGCATGGCACCGAATGGAAGCCGGCGTTTCCAAAATACCTCGCTCCCTGAGCGAGATTCAAAAAATCTGTTTTGGCGGGAGCCGGGAGCCACTGCAGCGATTTGGCAGTGGCGCCTGTGCGAGCAGTCCCCGTCAAAACGCTGTTTTACCGGCCCGCCACCGCCGCTTTTGGCCCATGCGGAAAGAGCCAAAAAGAAAATAATAATCAAGTCTGCATAAAAAGCAGAGAGATATACTGTGTGGTTAAAAAAAGGTTTCCTTTCTTTAAGAAGCACTTAATAAGATTCCATCCACTTTTTTCAACTATCACATGATGCGTATGATCTTACTTTTATTGTTTGGTTTTGTATACCGCCCTATCCCTGAAGGGCTCTTTTAAGAGGTGTCTTTCTATGAAATGACAAATGGGGTGGTGGTAAGCTTAGAGATCTTTTATCCTGCTTCCACCTATCATCTCTTTCACAGCCTTTCTGTTAGAGATTTGAAACATCAATATTGAGAGCAATTAAGTGCTGTTCTGGCTGGGGATGTTTTGCCCAAAGGTTATTAGAATTCCAAGGCCTTCTCATCTATAAATGTCCAAGGGGTAATTAGATGTCAGCTCAAACTCCCCTGCAGTGTTAGGACAAACGGAGACCTTCATTCCAAGCACTAATTTTCATTGACAAGAGATGATTATTTCAATTACAAAGATATTTTTTAAAAAATTGCTAACATACCCTCTCGAAAATTCACACATTTTAGGCCTTACCTGAAGCAATCACTGTGCTGGCCCACAGTGTATTTTCAATGCTTAAGCTCTCATTCACCGGAGGGTCGCTGTCCTCCTAAAAGATTTTTTTTAAAAGAACAGTCAGGAGTGCAAACATTTCAACAAATACAGAATCTCTCATGGATGGTCTGAAAGCAGGGAATCAAAGTCCTCTCCAAATAACAAGCCCCTGACAGCCAAGGACTTCCTCTTAGCTTCATTTACAGAATAGTAGAAGCAAAGCTGGCATCAAGCTGCTACAAACAATTTATTTCTCAAATGTGAAGTTGACAAACCCCAAATATTTTAACAGACTACTGTGTGAACGCTTGGGTTAGAATGCACGGTTGAATGATTCAGGACAGACAACTTCGCAAGCTTCTCTCTGTGAGGAATTCTCCATACAAAACTTTCAGATGTAGCCACAGTGATCCATCAACGGTCACCTCTAGACTATTGTCACTCACTCTGTGCTGGGCTGCTCTTGAACCTGCTCCCCGAATTACAATTGGTCCAGAATGCAGCAGCTTTCAACAATACAACATACTTTAGGGTACCATCTGTACATATTGCATATACTGTATTAGTTTAGTTTGTATGGTTTTAATACATGTTTTTAATGTTGCATGTACACACATATGTATGTATGATAAATTGTTGGCTGCCAAGAGCCCAGCTTTGTTGGAAAGGGGTGAGGTACTAATCAAATCAAATCAAATAATAATAAATAAAAATAAAGAGTATACATAAAAGTGGGGATATTAAAAATGACTTGCTCTAGAATGCTTGGTCTAGAAAATGTTTGAGGCCTCCTGGCAATACTGTCACAAGTTTTCTTGAAAGAAGTTGCCTCCAAATCAACACTACCTTAGAAATTGACCAGACACTACTAAACAACAAAGGTCTACTGCCTTGGGGGAAGGCGGCCACTCGTGTGTGTTTGTGTGTGTGTGTGTGTGTGTGTGTGTGTGTGTGTGTGTGTGTGTGTGTGTGTGTGTGTGTGAGAGAGAGAGAGAGAGAGAGAGAGAGAGAGAGAGAAACTCAGATTTTGCACTGGGCTACGATTTTATAATGGATTTTAGTTTATATTATATTTTTGTATAAGTGGAGTGCTATGTATTCACATGTACTCTGATTTTAAACTATTGGCTGGCCAAAAGGCCGTAATAATAAATATCATATCATATCATGCACTGGGCTACATTTTCCCTAGATACGTCTCTGCTAAACAATCACTTACTCTAGTAAAAGTCCCAGCAAAGTTGTGGATGTCAATGTTGGGCTCCTCAGCATACACATTGGATCGGGTCTGAAGAAGATCCTGCAGAGGGGCGTTTAAAAATAACACATTATTATCTTTGCAAGCTTCTGTTTTAAGTAACTATTTTTTCCAAATAAATGATGCATGGTCAAAAAATATGAGGAATCATATTTACAGTCTGTTTGTTTGATGAGATTCCAAACGAACTGTACTAGCAGCCAATCCAGTCCAATCATGCAATTCTGAAGAGCGAAGGGTGTTTACGTTTTCTTAAGCAGGGCTGACAGTTTGTATTGATTTCCTGCTTGTACTGCAGGCCCCAGAAATTTTGTTACTGAAGGAGAACAGACTTTCAGGAACAGCATAGGGGGAAAATTATGTAGGAGAGCCACCCTTCTTAAGAATTAAGGCTACTTGAGTCTCATTAGGAACTGAATGACTAGATACAGGCCACAGTTTTTTCAATTTTTGAGGAAAACCAAAAGAAAACTGAGAATGCTTTTACATACGGAAGCCGTGGGTAATCTCTGAGTGCAGCTGACAGGCAGACGCAGCTTCCAGTCTGTTTCACCATCCAGCTGATCCGTACGCAGAAAGCAGGACCCTGGGGGGGTTTTTAAATCTGCATTATTCAGGATCCAATAGATGCTTATAAGACAGAGCTTAGATACGTAGTGCAAACGGTTTATTGCACTCACTCACTCACACTTATTAGACCAAATCAAAATGAAAACTCTGCCAAACATTGCATCAATGGTAAACAAATAACCACATGAGAGTCAATCCTAGAAATGTCTATTTCTGAATTCTTTTTTTCTGGAAGAAATTAAAATACTTGATCCGACCAGCTACGAGAGGCGGCTCTTTCCTGCTTTTTCTTTCCCCTTGCAGCCCACAGGGATGCCTGAAAAGCTGTTGCCGAGGATCAGGTGATCATCACAGATAATATGACACATACCATATGTTCAGCAGTAAGGAGAAAGATGCTGTGTGAGACTATCCCCTTCAGTTCTGTCCCCTTCAAAGGAAACACTGTTACACTGCAAATTAGTAAAACATGGAGTTCACTGCCAGAGGATGTAGTTATGGCAACAGACCAGGGACATATCGTCTAGGGGAACATATGGGGACAAATGTCCCCGGGCTGCAGCTATTTAGTCACATGGGGGCGGAAAATCACCCTCCACACTCCCAGGAAAGAAGTTGTCTGGTTGTGGTAGGGGAGAGTGGCCGCCCATACCGGGGGTGGGAGGACGGGCAGGAAAACTCAGATTTTGCACTGGAGTACATTTTTCCTAGATATGCCTCTGCAACAGAGGGCCCTTCCCCACTTGCCTTCTGCTGCGCGCTACTCGGGCCAAGTAGTGCGGGGTCCCGCAGCACTCCCCACTACAGGGGCGGCGACAATCCAGCTGCCCTGACGCGCGTCATTCCTGGCGCTCTTCAAAACGGCGCCTTTTGATGACCCTGCACAGAGTGGGGAGTGCCACGGGACCCCGCAGAGCGCAGGGTCATGGGGAAGCCCGGGCGCGTGCCAGAAATGACGCACGCAGTGAGTAGCGCGCAGCGAAGGTGGTAGAAGGAAGAGAGAGGAAAGGCCCAGAGACAGTTTTAAAAGGGGATTAGGCAGATTTATGGTGGATAAGTCTGTCAGGGGCTACTAGCCCTGGTGACTAAAGGCAATTTGCATGTTCAGATGCAGTAAGCCTCTAAATTCCAACGTCAGGAAGCAAAATCAGGGGCTGGACATCCACAGGAACTATTTGGCCACTGCATAAGCCAGGATGCTGGACTGGATGGATCACTGGTCAGATCCAGAAGGGCTCTTCTAGTGTTCTCAGGTTCATCTTCTGCTTTTGGCCAGTACAATATGACAATGTTCTCTTTACAGTTTCAAAACTCATAAAGGAAATCAGGTTAGGAAATGTGTTTTTGTATGCAATTTCAACAATCAGAGCCTGAGGGTGGTTTTGAAAAAAATTCCCAGAATTTTTTCCTGTAGTTCGTGGCCTCATGTCAAACTTTTACCATCAATACATACTTCTGACCATTTATTCTCAGTAAGAATAAGAAGAGTTTGGATTTATATCCCCCCTTTCTCTCCTGTAAGGAGACTCAAGGGGGCTTACAGTCTCCTTTTCCTTCCCCCACAACAAACACCCTGTGAGGTGGGGTGGGGCTGAGAGAGCTCCGAAGGGCTGTGACTAGCCCAGGGGTAGGGAACCTGCAGCTCTCCAGATGTTCAGGAACTACAATTCCCATCAGCCCCTGCCAGCATGGCCAATTGGCCATGCTGACAGAGGCTGATGGGAATTGTAGTTCCTGAACATCTGGAGAGCCGCAGGTTCCCTACCCCTGGACTAGCCCAAGGTCACCCAGCTGGTGTGTGTTGGAGCACACAGGCTAATCTAATTCCCCAGATAAGCATCCACAGCTCAAATGGCAGAGTGGAGAATCAAACCCGGTTCTCCAGATTAGAGTGCACCTGCTCTTAACCACTACGCCACTGCTGTTCCTGTAACATGAATGCAAATGCCCCATCACAATTTTGAGTTGGTTCATTTCCAGGGAATAGCGCAACACTGACTTTAAGAAGAGCGCTATGCATTCTACACTAATGTTACGTAAAGCCCACAACTCTGCATGACACCTTTCCATAATGTAAAAATCTCACTCTTTATTTTTCAAAAGCAAGTTTCCAGTCCTTACGGTTTAAAAGCTAATCACCATGACAAGATGATTTGTGCCAGTGACTGATGAGATAAGCATGGATATAGAGCAGGGGTCTTCAAACTATGGCCCTTCAGATGTTCATGGACTACAATTCCCATCAGCCTCTGACAGCATGGCCAAGTAGTAGGCTCATGGGAATTGTAGTCTATGAACATCTGGAGGGCCATAGTTTGAAGACCCCTGATATAGAGACATCATTTACTTGGCATTCTCTAAGACCTTCATCTGCTAGTTCTGACCAGCCATATCACAACAGTTTCCTTCTGCATCGTGCAGAAACAAAATTGCTCTGAGAGTGTCTGACCAATCCAGTGTGCTCTGGGAGTCTCCCAAGACCAAAGGCCAACCCATTTGGTTTATCATCAGTCTCCTTTTGTTTGTCATAGCCATAAGCCTAGCACCCATTTCAGCATCGGGGACAGATCCACGTGTACTTCCCAACTGCACTTTCGATTGGGGTCATCTTCTCTGTATGACCCACAACCAATTTGATGGTGGCCACCAAGACTGTAATATCACTGCACTTGAATAAACAGTGCCACGGGCAGCTGTTCGCTTGATAAATATTATCACAGGGTCCTGCAGGCTGGAAACAATGGGGGTATTTTTGCATATATATTTAAAGTCATCCTCGCCTTTCCTGGCAGTTCGGCAAATGGCTAAGTAAATAAACACAGAGAGGAATCCCAAAAATCAAGTTTTAAAAGCTTTTTATAGGATACATTTTTCTTGGCCTCAGAATAATGACAAAGGTATGCAAAACAGGTCAGCTAGAAGTTCAGTGATAGCCATAGCAAGACAGAGACAGATACTGCATGTCCTCTTTTGTTCATGGGCATAACAGGACGCAACATAGAACAAAAAGGCTCTGTGTTTTTATAGACACAAACAAGGACACCCAAGTGATTTTTTAAAAAGTGGAACTGGTTGGATTGCTCAGACCAAGATTATGTTTACTTGGGCTACATTTTCAAATTGATTATTTTTGTCCCTAATAATCAGTAAAAGGTTTTAATGGTTATTTTCACAATTGGTTCCAGATGTTTACCATTCTTTTCCGACGTCCTCAGGAAGATCATGTCTGCGGGGACCCGTTGGTTCTACATTGCAAACAGAGAGGTGGTTATTGAGCCTTCAGTTCATTGTTCCAATTAGCAATAAAACACAAAGTTGAGAGGATTCAGGACAGAGCTTAGAAAGGAGGTCTCTCCTTTTTTATACAGTGAGTGTGTTAAGTCCCATCAGGTTGTTTCTGACTCATGGAGACCCTATGAATCAATGTCCTCTAAACATCCAATCATTTACAGCCTTACTTAGGTCTTGGAAACTGAGGCTCCTTCCATACATGCAGAATAATGCACTTTTAATCCACTCTCAATGCACTTTGCAGCTGGATTTTACTGTGTGGAATAGCAAAATCCACTTTTATCACACAATGCACCAAAAAGGTGGCATAAGTCCATTAAACCCAATAGGGGCTTCCTGGCAGAGGGGAGGCGTTGTTGCATTATTAGCCTCCCCACACTGCTGAGAAGCCTCCTTGGGGGTGGCAGGCTGGCGTTGGTGGTACTGTTATTCAACCCCCTGTTTTCACACTTATTAGGCCCCTTCCACACATGCAGAATAATGCACTTTCAGTCCACTTTCACAGTGGTTTGAAAGTGGATTTTGCTATTCCGCACAGCTGCAAAGTGTATTGACAGTGGATTGAAAGTGCATTATTCTGCATGTGCGGAAGGGGCCTTACTTTTTGTCCTGGTAAAAGCTACGATATATAGTATGAATTTTTCTCATAATTTTCCTATGACAGTACTGATTTTTTTAAAAAAATTGTAGCCCTTTTTGTAGGGACTATAGAATCATGTGGCCAGTTACTGATGATTTTCAAATACTTCTAACAGATTCTTAGACTAAACAGGCACTTTACTTTTTCACTAAACATTCTCCAAACTATTTGCACTGTGGGCTTTCTTCTCTTTTCACAGTAGGTTAATTAAAAGCCAAAGCAACATATTCCTACATCTTTGTTTTCCCATTTGTTTACTTTTGGTATTCTTTTTTCCAGTCACTAGTAACTGGCACACAATCTTTGCCACTGTAAACACGCAAGCTAACAGTTCTCAGTAGCTTGTCAATACCACTGACGATTGAAATCCACAATTCTATATGACTTTGCAATGTAGTGGTCTCACCATGAACAGTCAAGTCCACCAGACTCAAGTCCAGTAGCACTTTAGAGAACAACATGGTTTTTAGGGTATGAGGTTTTGAGAGTTAACACTGTCCTCGTCAGAGTTTTGACCCTCAAAAACCTATTCAACCAAAATCATCAGGCCTTGTCAGAGTTTTGACTGTTGAAAGCTCATTCCTCAAACCTAGTTCTTCTACTGCATACCAAAACAGCTAAGCTCTTAAACTGCAGCCATAGATCCTATCTTTAATACTATCAACAGTGCATTCATATATGGTAGTTAATTTTAACCCATTTGGAAGAAAAACATTCCACCTTGCCAGTCTCCTATCAAACATTTTTGGTTTAAATTCAATATAAACAAACACACGTCCTCTCCGATCTCAAGGACTGTTCAAGAATAATATTTTTACATTTTCAATTTCAAGAGTAATAGGTTAATAACACCACAGAGTTCTTTTTTTGTCGTCGATTATTCCCAAGATTTGATAAAACTCCCTCACTGGAAAACATCGCTTGGGTAATATTTTTGTGCGATTAAAATTCGTGAAATTTTAGCCATCAATTAGGACCCTGATTATTATATAATATTCTTACCATTTGTCATATGTTAGTAACGCTTTCTATTTTAATCCTTATATTTGAACAGACATTTCTTTTTCTCCCGTAACATAAAGTCTCATAACGACAACTTCTGCTTCAAAAATTATAAAAGTGTCACAACTGGGGATTTAGCAAATTTAACCAGTCTTTATATTTTCTCTCTATGTTTAATATTTTGCCCACCATCAAGCCAATTTTGAATCATCAATTTGTCTGCACAAATCGCTGACATTTCGGCAGGTGTATTATGCGATGTATTGGTTAAAATGCAGGACCCTAGGAAGACCCAGATTCAAATTTCCAACTTGCCATGGCAGTTTATTGAGCATCCTTGGAGTAGTCACTCTCTCTCTTAGTCTGATCTGCCTCACAAGGTTGTTATTGTGAGGAAAAAAAGGAGGGAGAATGTTGTAAGCACCTTGGGGCAGGGGCGGAGTAAGGGGGAACTGAATCTGGAACAATACTGCATCCTGCGCCCTTGCCACGCCCCCACCACACCACACCCTGGAACACCCCTGCCACACCCCCGCACTGGTGCACAGAGGCGTAGCTACCAGAGGGCTGGGGGGTGCGCGTTGCACCAGGTGTGCACCTGGGGGGCGCACGCAAAAATTCAGGTTCGTTTGTGGGGTTTTGTTTTTTGTGTTCTTTCAGTTTTTGGGCTGCAGGGGGCGCAGTTTTTAGGCTAAAAGCACCAAAATTTCAGGGATTTGTTGGGAGACTCTCCTGATGATACCACCCATGTCTGGGGAGGTCTGGTTCAGGGGTCCAAAGTTATGGACACCAAAAGGGGGTGCCCCCATTGTTTCCAATGGGAGTGAATAGAAGATTGGGGCTACACCTTTGAGGGTCCATAACTTTGGACCCCCAAACCAAACTTAACCAAACTGGGTGGTATCATCAGGAGAGTTTCCTAAAGATACCCTGAAAGTTTGGTGCTGCTAGCTTACAAATTGCACCCCTGACAGCAGGCACCCCCCAAATTTCCCCAGATTCTCCTTTTAAATCCACTCCCTTGGATTTAAAGAAAGAATCTGAGGTCCCCAGCATCACTTTCAATGTTTCATGGTGGGGGATAATCCACCCCAAAACAGCATCACTTTCAATGTTGTTTTAACTGGGGACCCCAGATTCTCCCTTTAAGGTGGATTTAAAAGGAGAATTTGGGCTCCCTAGTTCAAACACCATTGAAAGTGATGCTGTTTTGGGGTGGATTCCAGAATCACAGTGACTGCACATGGGGAGGAGCATGCAGATTTTGCACCGGGCTCTGTTTTCCCTAGCTACGCCTCAGCTGGTGCATGCCCGGTGCATCGCGCCCCATCCCGCCCCCTTGGCTCTACCCTACTGCCTTGGGGTTTTATAGGGAGAAAAGAAGGGCATAAATGAAGTAAGTGTATAATTGTTGAAATATTGATTCTCTTTCAGTTACTTATCCTATATTCACATTATGGGATAAAAGGTTAAAAATCTTCTGAACCCCACCAAACTACTCTCCCCTCTCCTGATCTCCTAAAAACAGTAGCTAAAGGAAATGTTAAAAAAGGTAAAGGACAGGCTCTATCTAAAATCTATTCAGTTCCACTCTTGATTGAGCAATACTATACTCTGTTCCACAGAAAAATGATAGTATGGTTATATATTCCTCTTCCACAGAACAAAGCGTGCTGGAACTTCTTTGTTGTAGAATGCTCTGCCTGGGTCCTAATACCTACTTAGTCCTGCTTCCCCACAATCTGTTTGAAAGTTTGAAAGTAAGAATACATTTTGAGATAAATGTTTTTGCATCAGAGTACCATGTTCAATAATGCACAAAATAATGGTTTCGACAAAGGCAGCACATAAAAATGAATGACAATTCTCATATTCATTCAGCACTATATTCTAATGCAGAAACATACAATTTTCTCAACTGCTACACCTCAACTGATGGAGCTATCTTCTCTCTGGGGAACAGAATATAGTACAATATTAAAAGCATCAGATGTGGCACAGCCAAGAGCCTTGTTTTCGCTGCACTTTCAAAATTACTATAATCCCTGAAAAATCTCAAGTGGAAGATCTAAATAAAACATGCAAACACTGATAATTTGCATAATTTATTCTGACCATATCATTTGGCTCAGTTTGCTTAACACTTTGGCACAGAGTCTGGCTTTGCTTGTGTGTGTGTGTGTTTGGTGGATGAGTACAGATGAATCACAGATTTGCATACACAGAGATCCCTCTTTATCATCAAATCTGGGCCAAAAAACTTGACATTTGTGAATGACATGAGCAGTGACGAAGGGGTGACAGACCATGAAAAAGTGCTCACTTAAAATAAACATACGCCTCCCCCCTCCAGATTCCCGTACGTGCTGCCTGCACTTTTAGAGCCAAACTAGACATGACAGCATCTTCGTGCCCATCACAGGAATACCACTGATATTTTGAAACACAGCACGAGAGCATTATTCAATCTTTTTAAAATGGCAGTAGCATCCCCGTGGCAAACACAAAGATACCATCACATTTAGTTTGATCCTTCAGTCACCATTTCAGGAAAAACTCCTTAGGATTGCTTAGCACTGTAGATGAGAGATAAAGTGAGGAAAGATCTTTCTCATTTGCTGGGCTGCCCACAACAGTTACATTTTTAGTCTGGCTTTTAGTGGCCTAATCCAAAATTAAAATGCAATTTTGCAATGAAAGACAGCACCGCAAAGAGATGAGGAACGTCTTGCTTCAAATCTCATAGCTGCTACTAACTCAGCTGGTTGAGTCAGGCAAACCAGTTCCTCTCAGCCTCTGCAATATAGTGAATACTGACCTACCTTACAATAGTAACAAACCATCTAAGAAACACTGCAAACAGTTGAAGGCCTGTATAAATGTTAGTAACCATGTAGCAGTGGGAACTGTAGAAGTGTCTCCTTTTCTACATGTGGAGGAACTGCATCAAAGACTGCATTAAAATGGGAAGGAATCTCTGGCCCCTTCCGCACACGCAAAATAATGCATTTTCAAACCACTTTCACAACTGTTTGCAAGTGGATTTTGCTGTTCCGCACAGCTTCAAAGAGCACTGAAATCAGTTTGAAAGTACATTATTCTGCATGTGCAGAATGAGCCTCTGTTTCACCTTCCTTGCTTACTGCAAATGCAGAGGCATTCGAATTGGCTGTGGAGTGTCCACATGGGTGTGTTCTGTGCACTTCCTTTCACCAGCTCTTGTTTTCTTGGCTATGCCACTTGTTTGCTTTTAAAATAATGTTATAGAGCTGTGACAATTACTTTTTTTTTAACAAGCCCTCTAAAAGTCCTCTAGTGATACAGAGGGGAAAACATCAGCAAGCAGGCCAATGGAAAATGGTGATGATTCGGGCAAGATCTTCAAAAAATACAAATTTTCCCATACAAACGGTGTGCTATCACATTTGTACTGAGTTCTTTCCTGCCAAAATGGTAGAAGAACAGGTTTGAAGGTCCAAACCAAGGACAGGGGAATGCTGGAAATTGCCTGATTAAAAGTTTACATCATGTGAATTCTCCCTCATGATCTCTCCACATGTACAAGCAAACATCGCAAACAATATACAGCAAGCACAACCTGGAAAAGCAAACAGAAGCATGTCACGTGATTCCTTTTACATACAGGTCCGGAGATCCACATTGCAAAAGATTCATGGGATAATACTATGTTAATATCCAAGTGCAATACCTGTTTTTTCATGTGGATATATTCATTCCTTTACCATTTGGAATTACAACTGGTGCACTTGAAAGGAACTTACCTGAAACGGACGTATATTCATTGATGAACTTGTCCCTTTAAATGTTGTAGCACTTGGATATTGGAATATACTTTGTTATGGATATTTTTCTAACATTGTGATGTTATTCACACTATTTTGAATGAATACACCCTGATTTATAATAGACTTGTTATATATTGGATATTACAATGCTGCAGTAACAACAACCCTGCAAGGTTGATTTTTATAGTTTGGAATTTTGTATAAATTTGGATAAATTGCTGATTAGCTCATTACATTACATGCCTTGCTGTCTTATATACAACAACTTCTTGTTTCTGTTTGCCTCTCCACATGTACTCCAGTTTGGAAGTAAAGGGAGAAAAGCAATACATGTGTGGACAGAGCTGAAGGTGTTCAGACAATAATCAGCCAGTGCAGATATGGATAACAAAGCCAGCAATTTTAATAGCATTAATGCATCAAATAATTAATATACTTTATGTTATGGGCTGTTTATTCAAAGCGAGGAACAACAAATCTTAACCTCAGATACTGTTCCGTTTACTTTTGCCAGAGGACTAAGCTGGCTCCTGGCTTAGAAAGAAGGATAAACACATTTGCAAATCCAGACATACCTTTTCTACAATGATAAGGTCTCCCACTTGAATATTTGAACTCTTCACCTTGACTGTTCCTATAGAAGAGATAAGATATGCATTCATTAGAGCCACTTCTCCTTCCTCCACACAAAGAACGCACACACACACTTTGGCAATATATTTCAGACACGTGTTGAACTAATTTTTCACATTTAATCCACCCTTCAGGTTGTGCGCAGAAATCTGGCTAGCGGTTTGTGTAACAAACTCTGATTTGAGGTGAGCAATAGTTTATGCACAAATGATGCCCAGAAAACTCACCACAACCAGATGGTTTATCTGTTTCTCTCCCCTCCGCTGCCCAAGATATTCTCCATTCTACACAGCTATCTATATCCATATATCTAGAACAGTGGTTCTCAACCTTCCTAATGCCACAACCCTTTAATACAGTTCCTCATGTTGTGGTAACCCCCAACCCTAACATTTATCCATTTTGCAGATGGAGAACACTGATGAAGAGGGTCTTAGGCAACCCCTGTGAAAGGGTCGTTCAACCCCCAAAGGGGTCCCAACCCCCAGGTTGAGAACCACTGATCTAGAAGGTCACCAGGAGGCTGCTACTTAACTAGAGAGGTAAAATTTCCAGAAATTTTGAACCCATGGAGGAAAATAAAACTCCCCCCCCCCCCAGAAAGATAGAAATGATGCAAAACACTGAAAAATGTAGTACAACCCAAAACAGAGCATGTGGCGGCCAGGGATGGCATCTCCAAAGGTGTTACAGGTGGCTCATGAAGTCCAAACAAGAAAAAAAACACCAGCTGCTATAACAATTTATGCCATACTTCCTGGTGGTATAAGTCTGCAACTGTGGAGTGAAACTGGACTGAAATCCTAGTGGAAGTCTTCTGGGTTTGGGTGCTGCGGAGCTGTGCAGGACCCTCCTGTTGGCGTGTTTGCTCTCTTTACTGGTATAGGTGTCCCTTACTTTGGCAAGGTAGGCAAACATGCTGGCACAGGCTCCCTCTGCCCCCACAACCAGTCCCCCCCCCCCAGATTGGGCTGTTAGTTTCCTATCAAACCTAAACATCTTCAGTTCTTTAACAACATAAAATTAATCATTTATAACACGGTTAGAATATACAATTGCACTAACTGGCATACTTGCGGAATGCATATGTATAAATACCCTAGGATTCTACAAGCAAAACTGCAAACGTATGGAACACCAAAGTGAGAGTTGCAAACATCTGCATCCTATGTCATGGCAGCACAATTCAGTCATTTCAAAAGAAAATATTTAGTTGGTAGGTTTTTTTAGTACTCTCCAAAGTTTCAATTGGGAAAAAAAACTGTAAAAAGATCCTCCTTTAATATCAGAGAAAGATTCTTGCCCCAAGCCTTGATTATGTTCAACAATACAATTTGTGAATTCAGATGTCACAAAGTGTGATTAATAAACCAATTTACAAACCCAAGTTTGAAATCCTTTCAATACCAGCTAACAAATCTGGTTTGTTGCACTGATCACATTAAAATGTCAGTGTTTGATCAAAAGGGTTATGATATCTGAATGCATTCTTACCTAAACCATCACCCTACGTAATCACAGCGAGAAACCCTCACAGACTATGCATGAGACAGCCATGTGCTATTTGCCATCTATCATTTCTTCCACACTCTTTCCGCTAATGGCTTTTATTTCAACAACTAGGCTTGCCAGTTTGGAAGCATAAAAGGTAGGCTGACCTGGGTTAGATCCAGACTGAAGTGGCAAGATTTCCCCTTGCCCTGCCCCCCCCCCACCCAGTAATTTCTCAGTGTCTCCTATCCCTAGGTATAATAGGCCTCCCTCTACAGCTGTCGTTGTCACATCATTTCCAGTTACAATCAGGAAGTGACAGAGGGTACCTCTATATCTATATCCAATCACCAGGGAACTTTATAGTCCCTGATAATTCCTCGAGATACTTTTTGTACTTCCAGTGCAAAGTGGAAGTGATTTAGTGATATCAGCAATGGCATGTCCATTTTCCTGCCCCCAGCCATGCTCAGCTTACCTATCCCCCAGACCAGCATTTTGTGAAAATCAAGAGTAAGGAGAAGGGAGGCTTGAAAATTCATTCAACCATTGGTAAAATTTAGCCTGATCCAACCCACTGTCTGTACCATTTCAAAAAGATGCCACAGAACACAACACCAGGCCACACCAGTAATCCCATTCACTTTCAAATACTCTCTTCCCAAGCTATTTGTTGCCACACTGTAAACAGACAGATCCCTTCTCTTGCTAAATGGTGCCACAATGGCACGGAGGTCAAAGATTGGCATAGAAGGAACTGCTTCCCACAAAATGGATGCCTCTAAGAGCGTTTTGGGCCCTACCTTGTATGTCAAGCCTAGCCGGGAAGGTGGTTGGCCACTGAACTTTTCCCTTGGCCTTAAGGTGTGCCTGCCAGGACAAAGGGGCTAGCTCAGGGGTCTGCAACCTGCGGCTCTCCAGACGTTCATGGACTACAAATCCCATCAGCCCCTGCCAGCATGGCCAATTGGAGAAAGCCAATTGTAGCCAATTGGCCATGCTGGCAGGGGCTGATGGGAATTGTAGTCCATGAACATCTGGAGAGCCGCAGGTTGCAGACCCCTGGGCTAGCTGATCTCCACTGTGTCATCACTGGGTAATTTAATCAGTACTTCGAGCAGACCAGATACCTAACCTATCTGTACCCATCCCAGAAATTAATTAATATTCAAGAGAATATGTCAGGCATTCTATTGGGTCCAGACAACTCATCAAGTTTCTCCAAGTCTTTTGTTGGAACCACTGAAAAGCAATTAATCCTTTTGCTTTCCTGCTAGCTTACCTCATACCACCTCAGGGCCCATTTTGGGATATAAATATTGGTCATTTAGGAACAGCTACCCTGCATCAGCAGGGGCTTCATTTAGAAGGGGAAGTGTACAAAGACCTGTTGTGTACATTATGCTTGCCATGCAACTCTTTGAAACATGGCCCTTGAATCCAGATCTGCATGAGAGGGGATACATAGGAGGAACCAGTGGAAATTGACAATTTAGTCATCCACTTGTGTCAATTATGATAATCTGGTTGCTATCTCCTAGTTGTTCTTCCACTTAAGGAGGTTTGTTTGGCATCTACTAGAACAGGGGTCGGAAACCTTTAATACCCAAAAAGCCATGGGGGCATGGCTCCGCCTTCCCAAGCCCCGGCCCTGGCCTCCCCAAGCCTTGCCTTCAGCCTGCAAGCCAGCCAGGCAAGCTGATGGACAGCATAAGTTGCAGGGGTGGCTGCACTTACGGCGGACACCCCCAGCCAGGCAGTTGACAGAAGGCGCCAGATGAGGGAAGGAGGGGAAAGGGTGCTGGAGGGAGGGAGAAAGGAGGGAGGGAGTGGAGAAGGAGGTGTGCTCGCTGCGTCTCAAGTGCAACTTGCTGTCGTTGGCATCACCACTGTCGTTGACGCCAACGATGACAAGTTGCACTTGGGACGCAGCGAGCATGCCTCCCCCCTTCCTTCCTTCCTTCCTTCCTTCCGTCCTTCCGTCCTTCCGTCCTTCCGTCCTTCCGTCCGTCCGTCCGTCCGTCCGTCCGTCCGTCCGTCCCTCCGTCCGTCCGTCCCTCCCTCCCTCCCTCCCTCCCTCCCTCCCTTCGGCATCCTTTCCCCTCCTTCCCAAGCACCAGACGAGGGAGCCGCAGTACAAGGTCGAAAGAGCCGCATGCGGCTCCAGAGCCACGAACTAGAACCTTTCTATATGGAACAGGCTCCCTGAGGAGGTGAGTGGAAGAATGCTGACTTTAAATATTCTTAAGAATTTCGTGGCTTTTTTTGTCATCAAATCACAGCTGACTTACAATGACCCTATGGGGTTTTCAAAGCAAGAGACGTTCTAGGATAGTTTGCTACTTCCTGCCTCTGTTTCAGAACTCGAGACCCCCCATATCATCAAAATGAATGACCCGTTCCTGTGGGTCAATAACTTGTCATTCCATTCCCCTTAAAAAACATCCCTAACGATGTAAGAACTGCCTGGTAAAATAATCAAGTTGCCAATCAGCATGGTGACTTCTTTTCCTGTCCCTCTAGAATGCCTCTCGAAGGTACAAAATACAAGGCACAGATACAAAAAAACCCCTTCTTTTTCACAACTAGGGTGCAAATTTGGGGCATCAAGAAAACTCCTTTGGTGAGAACAATGATGGCCTAATAAGGTATGGATCATCTCCTACAAGCTATGCAATGGTATGGTATAACCTGATCTCATCAGATCTTGGAAGCTAAGCAGGTTTGGTACTTGTATAGGAGGCCACCAAGGAAGGATCTGCAGAGGAAGCAATATAGATGCCTGCACCACAGAAGAGGCTCCGTGGTCACCCCCATGGGGGAAGGGTCATGGTCACTCTCCACAAAGGCACGTATGTAGTGGGGAGAGATGCACCCGAAGCCACCATTGTGCATGCTACTCCAGCTGCAGTTATTCTGCCGGCTGAACAGGCCAGGCCATTTTAAGCAGTCCAACCTACATGTGTGGATAGGACTGCCCTCCCCTTATGGTGTTGAATTCCATTAGCAAACTGGAACACCAGCCTACACTAACATTTGAAAAGCCTTGGGAAATCAAACCGTAGTGTACATTCAAGATATGCCAATATTAGTTCAAGATTTTGGAGCTTTTCAGGGCTACAGTTGAAACACAGAATTATTACAGAAGTGAAGTGTAAAAAGATCCGACAATGGCTGTGCTGTACCCTCAGAGTTTACAACGATATCCATGTTCTATTGATACTGCAGTTAATACATGTCATTTGGCTCTGGCCCCTAGGCTTTGACATACTTTTCACACAATAGTGCTGCAGCAGCAAGCAGAAATTTGACAGAGAGCTCAGTGGAGCTATTTGTGGGGTTTCTACACACCCCTGAGCTCAGCAGTAATCGGGACACATTTCACACAAACCTGAGAAGCAGCCAAATGCATTTAGTAATCAAAGAGTTTCTATCTGTCCCAGTGAACTTTTCTTTTTGGTGGCCTGACACGCCAGGACTTGCAAAAATATTGCTTTTTCTATACAGCTGCTAAACGCCAATGATCTGTATCAAAGCAGCACTGCCTCGGCAGGATGCCTCTTTGCATTTCATAAGGCCTTTTTATGTAGTTCTCCCTCCCTATGCTCTGTTAGCTTGAAGGGGTGGGAAAACAAGACAAGAAAAACAACCCTGGAATTAGGAAGCTAGAGAAAAATATCGCACAGATATCAAGCCTCCAAATTCAATAGCCTAACTGGGCTGACAGATGGATGAATGGAACACTTGAATCTGACTGAATACAGCTGGCTTGAAATCAGTTCACAGCAATCCTGTTTGGTGCCCCCGAACTTTGCAGAGAAACAAATCAGAGAGACGGAGATTGTAGTGCATTGCTTTCCATGAAACAGGCTTGCTTGCAACTTTCTTCTGCAGGAGAAAGCGCCCGTTTTTCTGAAACTGAGAATATCCATCTTGTCATTTTCTGCCTGCTATCCTCCACAGGCCTTTCAATAAGAGGAAAAGGCAAATGAGAGGTGACTTGGGAATACTGTCCTGCATTGCAACTGAAGAGAAAAAAAAGTCAAGCAATTCTGCGGCACCCAATTGGCCGAACTGCTTTTCTTCCTCTCCCCCTCTAAAAATGTGCACTCCATTTTCTGCTGCTCCAAGGATTCTCTGTACCACCTGCCATTTGCAGGAAGTTCTCTCAGAGGTTTCCTCTGCTTGCACCACATCTGCCCACCATTTCTGTGTAAAAAGTACATGAATAAAGGTGGTTTTGATTGCCGATTTGGTGCACGTGTCGTTTTTTCTTTTGTTTTTGTTTTGAGGGAGACGTCTTTGAAGGTGCGACAACTCAAAATATGCACATATTGCAGATTCTCATATCGTGTCAATTGTAGCTTGGAGGGGAACTTTCACAAAATGATGGGCAGCACTAATCACAAGTGAAAGAAAATGGCGGGCACAAGTCGTGAGGTGAGGAGGCAGGGAAGAACTGCTTTCCTTGGCAACGCTTTTTTTGTCCATGCTATGCGGACAAAAAAAGTGAAAACGGTTCCTTTTAAAACATCTGCAAAATGTTTTATCTGTGCTGTGCAGAAAGGACCCATGTAGGACCCTTTTTCACTGTACCTTCCTCTCTTTGGAACAGGTTCCCTGAGGAGCTTGTGGGGTATAATATTTTTGGAATTTTGGGGAGATAATCCAAGGCCATTTTATTCATTAGGACTTATAATGAGGATACAAACTGCAAGCATTTTTTTCGGGGGAAGGGATAGAGATTATTTGGTGAATTTATTTTGTACATTTTAAATACTGATGTTTTTGATTATGATTCACGCTGAGAGCCACAAGGAAAGAATGGATATAAATATTTAAACCAGCCAAACTTATGAATTTCCCTACACTCTTATTCAGACCTTCTTGAACACATCAGGATGCAGCTATTCCAAATCACTTGATGGATCCTGTTTCTACTCCATTTGTATTTCATGATAAAATGCTCATGTACTGAGCATCTTCTCAGCTACGAGAAGGCGAAGAAGCCATGCACTCCTCCACTATGTTCCACCTGAACCAGAAATAATAAAAAGGGCCATTAAGCCATGAGCTTGTGTATATGGCAACATCCCCCCTTCCCCCCCCCTTCGCCAGCTAACCCTCCTTCCTATGATCTGCTTCTCCAGCTGTCAGTAACAGTTTGATTGAACTGCAACTCCTGCTGTTCTGGCGGTCAGCTGCAGGACACAGCAAGCAGATGTTGAAAGTCTGAGCCAAACAGCTGACCTCTCGCTGTGAGTTTGCTGTAGATCTGGGAGTTTACTTCCTTATCGCGCATGTAGCATCGGATCTCCTCTACTGCTTCACGGATGATGGTCACGGCAAGCACAAAACCCTGAAAAGAGCAGGAAGGAGAGGAATTGTTTTTAAAAAATAGGTCAAGGCCACAAAACAACACTCGGCACACCAATTGGGCTTCCCGACCTGCAGGTAATGCTTCCCATTTCAGATGCTGTTGGATGTAGTGTACTAGCTACCATTCAATTTCCAGTTTAAGTTAAAAAAAATTGAGCATAACATCCCCCACCCGGAATTCACTGAAAACAATAAAAGTTTCTAGCTCTTATGACAGCAAAAGCGTGCTTCATTACTTTTAATTGTTATTATTACCATCTCTGTCACACCTATCCTCTCCCCCCCGCCCCACGCACACTTTCCTCATTCTAATCCTGCACTCCAAAATCTATCCGGTCAATCAGTATGACCAGTTTGTCTCATGCTAGGATGCAAGACATTGCTGTTGCATGATTTTCTTAGTTAAGGAAATCACAGAGGACAGAGACAGAGTCAGAATTCAAAATGACCTGGGCAGATTAGATAGCTGGGCCAAAACAAACAAAATGAGTTTCAACAGAGATAAGTGTAAGATACTGCACTTAGGAAGAAAAAATGAAATGCACAGATATAGGATGGGTGACACTTGGCTAGACAATACTACATGTGAAAGGGATCTGGGAATCTTAGGAGACCAGAAACTGAACATGAATCAGCAGTATGAAGGGGTGGCCAAGAAAACCAATGCGATTTTGGGCTGCATCAATAGGAGCATCATGTCAAGACTGAGGGATGTAATAGTACCTCTCCAATTGGCCATGCTGGCAGGGGCTGATGGGAATTGTAGTTCCTGAACATCTGGAGAGCCGCAGGTTCCCTACACTTGGTCCATATCTTCCAAATTTCTTTCTGTTTATCTTGCCATGTCTTATTTTTGGTTAATATATCGAAAATATCAAGTGTCACTTGTTCCCAGATATATTCCAGCCATTTCTGAAGTGTCTGTTTTTTCCTTTTCTTTCCAGCCCAAAGCTATTGTTGCATGGGCTGCTTTAATCAAGGGTCTCTTCTAACTCTATGATTCTATTCTTCTTTTTAGGATGACCCTGTGAAACTGGTTAATAACGTTTTAAACTTGTGCTGTGGCTTTTAGCCTTGTTTTGCTGGCATAAGGGGCATATGCTGTTTGGGAGGCAGACTTCTTTAAAAGCAAAACAGACGCACATGCTCCAAATGCGTTTCTTGCTATTTCTGACTGCCATTATTTAGTTTGAGCCTCTCTTTTATCTTTTTATAAAAACAGCGATTTTGTACAAATTCACACATACTCACTTATGGTACACACTTTCATATGGACGATATTCTTGTTACCACTAGAGGAGCCATGTACATAATCAGCCGCTTTAATCAAGTTACATTTCTTTGAAAAATGCTACATTGCAATCCTGGTGTTTTATCATGTGCGTGCCATGTCATTTGTCTAAACTCACATACTTTAGAAAACCCTTAAAACAGCATCAGAACACTTTCGTATAGTTATAAACTGTATAAAATAATGATTTTCCAGCCTTTATCACGCAGGAGGAAAGAATTAATATTTCAATGCTATAAACAAACCCCAAATGAAGTTAATCCGACTGTTAATTTTAAAGTATCTTTAGTTTTCTGCACATACCATCCATTGATACTAATTTAGAACTACATTGTTACGTGCCTTCTGGACTAGGAACTGCTTTACAACGAGAAGCAAAGCCTCACGGGCATACATTCAGCTGACAAGAAGTTTTGAAGTCATTTGTATACACTATGAAGTAAACGCTCTCATTCCAAAGGGACCAGAAAGGTCTTAACTGCTCAATTAAGGGCACTGATGAATCCACAGCTTAAACGACAAGCAAAAAAGAAGAAGTTGCCAGTCTTTTTAAAGCATTGCTGTGAAGGATTTGGAAAACTTTTCTGAATTTTGAACTTCTCCTTAAATTATTACATACTGTTCCAGAGGAATCTAAAAAAAAAACCCAGTTCATCACCACTGCAGACAGCATGCTAAAAAATCAGAAGCATTTGAGGGAGCAACATTTCAAATCACTGTTGTTGGGTTTTTTTCCAGGGTAAAAACCTTATGAATTCCCATCTGCTAGTCTACCGTAACTCAAGTTGTTATTCTATACCAAAATGGCCATGCTTGCAGGCAATAATGAACAAAAGACTTTTTATGTGCAACTCCCGGCAGCTTGCATACTGAATTCAAATGGCTCACGTGACCTAGAGAAATCACAGTGGCCCTACAAGTAAGGGATATTGCCTGTAAAAACCAGCCTGCAATGCATACACTGTTTCCAGTCATGACAAAAGCAAGAGCTCAAATGCAAACAAGTGCTTGAATGATAATTCTGTCTGCATAGAATACGGCCGCAAAGTAAAAAACACAACGTTTCTAGTTTTCATGCCAGCAAAGATAGGCTGCAAAATCTGAAGTCAATTACTAGTGAAATCCAATAGGTTTGTTGCAAAAGTCAAATATAGAGAAAGCAGATCTGTGATCTTCACAAATTTTGGTTTTTTGGTAGCGTCTGAACCTTAATCTCCAAGAAGCCTGCACTGGATCACAGTGGCTCAATGGATGGAGAATTATTATTTTTCACAGGACTCACTAGCCAAAATGTTCACATGATAATCTATTTTTCCAGACGTTAGCCCAAAGAAATTTCCTCCCACTGTACTTACAGAATAACGAAGCTATGGGATAAATTACTCATTGGATCAAGTATCCCCATTCATTCTTTGCAAGGCTCAAGATCCTATTTCTGAATGGCAAACCTTTATTAAATCAATTTAAGGAGTCAGACCAAGCATCTACAATTCCCAGACTCATGAAGGGCAGGTTTCATAAAATAAACTAACAAAAACCATTTTAGGTTACAGCGTCCCCCGGATCCTAGAGATAAGGTAACAAAAGACATCTTGTATTCAAACACTGGAACTTTTCTTGAATAAATAAACCCGATATTACCTACCAGTGGAACCCAATACGTGTACAGGGCACCAAGCCTCATTTCGGGAACAAATTGAGAACAGGCCAGAAACAAAAAGTAGAGGTTGAAGAAGTATTTAAACTGGTTGAACAGCACCTAAACAAAAGGATGGAGGGAGAGCAAATAGGTAAAAGATAAAATCTGAAAACAAAAGCCACATAGTATTTTTTTCCAGGATCAGAATGACACAATATAGCAGGCAACGCTCTTTGAATTCTACAGAATTCTTAATCAAGCCGGGTTAAGCAAAAGAAATGAGGGTAGGGAAAAAAATGATAAAGACTTGACTTTAAAGTAATTTGTTTGCATCCTTTGTGGAGAGAGGCCTCCCCATGTCTGTTTATGTTTCGATTCGTACTGAGTTACCATCTGACCTACCCTCACGAAAAGCAACGAGTTACCATCTCTGCCATCTGATCTTTGTATGTATATGTAATAGAACTAGGTTTTTAATTAAGATTTATACAGTAAGTTGTTTTACCTATACTGTTTTAAATTTATATTTCCATTTTCAAAGTGAATTGTACACCGCCTAGAACCCTTCGGGGTGGGCGGTCTGTCAAATTTAAATAATATGTTTCTTGCCAGGAAGTCCTAGAGACTTGGGTGCTGTGTGGTTTCCGGGCTGTATGGCCGTGTTCTAACAGCATTCTCTCCTGACGTTTCGCCTGCATCTGTGGAGAGAATGCTGCTAGAAAACGGCCATACAGCCCGGAAACCACACAGCACCCAAGTAATTCCGGCCGTGAAAGCCTTCGACAATACAGTCCTAGAGACGTTTGCAGTAGACAACAGAAGTATAAGGATTCTGGAAGGATATCCAAGGAAGTTCTTATTAGGGGACTGTGCCAATTTACATGAGTAGAATATTCTTCACCTGCAGAAACAGGCAAGGGAGTGATTTTTACCTATTTCCCCTCCTACTGCAGAACCAACTTTGGCCTTTCATGCTGTACATGAGGGTCCCCCAACACGCAGGAACAAAATTCGAAGGGAATCAGTAAGATGAAACTGGTGGTCAGAAATTCTTATTTGCTCCCAGTCGATAGGGTACAAGTGAGGACACTGAACCTATTTTGGAAAGCCATCATTCAAAAAGAAGGGAACATTCTGAAAAGTTTGGGTCATAGTCCAAAATTAAAATAATTTTGAACACAAGATTGGTTTTCATATTGAGGGGTAACAAACCATGGAACCAGCTAGTGGATGGGGGAGGCAGGAAAAAGACCCGCTTTCCCTGGCAATGCCAAAACATTTTTTTAAGTCTATAAGACATTTTATTTGTGCTATGCAGAAAAGCCCAATTATTTACAGAAAATCAGGGCAGCCAGTATTAGGCTAGGCAGGCCAATGAATTAACTGGATGAACTGGAAGTGGCTGTACCTTTTTTTTTAAATTCATCAGTCTATTTTTCAAGAGAACATGAAAACTTAGGGCTCAACTATATGCAATACCAGGAGACAGAGAAAAAACAAACACATGCTCTTCATGTTACAGTTTATCAAGAAAAGGCTACTGTTGCTCAAGCTAGTTTCATGAGTTGTATGATTCTCCCCTGTTGCAACTCCATAGATTTTTTTTTAAAAAAATGCTAGTAGATGGAAGGAGGGGCACAGAATTTGGGGTGGTGATATATGGGGGATACCCACATAATTTCCTCAATTTTTCCTCAGCTGGGGCTCCTTTCCTTTGCATGGTGAGAGGGAGAAGAGAATAAAGAAAATCATAGCAAAGGCAGACAGCGAATTTCATTAACTGTTAACAAACAAAGAAAACTGTTTGGTAATTGGTTTTCAAAATGACATACCCCTGGTAAAAAAGTAAAGAAGTTGTATTTTTGGTTGTTGATCACATTGCGTGGGTATCGCTGCTCTCTCTTCTCTGGGTGGCCAAGCCAAACCGTTCGAGGCCTCGGGTCTCCTCTTCCGCAACATCTTAAGCAGTTGCAACACCTGTAGAAATGCCAGAGTTTTACAGTGTTACATTACGCAGGGAACAGTTTCATTTTATCTCTTCCTGTCTGGGTTTTAAACATCATTTTGTATGAAGCAAAAGGAAACTTTCCATTCGACCACAACTTGAAATGGAGAACTCGCAACACAAACTAGAAAAACGCAACAGCTTGTACCATTGCACGCTTTCACTATTAAAATGGCCTGCTGTTGCACAATATCTTGCAGAGGGCATTCCCAATTCATTGGCACTACTGTAGCTGGCAGGGGATGGAAAATATCAGGCTACGCAGCAATTATGAACCATTTTGTTAAACAACTACAATTTCTAAAAAACCAAGCAAAACTAAACATGCTTCTCACCCAGAGAGAAGTCTGAAACCAGGGTTAGGGGCTATGAAACCATTAATAACCAACACTGGTCGATTCCGCACTCACTAACTCAACCTAGATTCGACCTAGGTACTCCCCACATCTGGTGAGTTTGATGCGAGTCCATTCCTGCTCTGCTCCTTTCCACTGTTAAATTTCCGACTCCACCAGGGAGGTACAATTTTTTAGGGGAATCTAGGTCGAACCCAGGTCGAGGCTGGTTGTGGGGAATCTCCGTCGCCTCGATTTGCCCATTCAGCCAATCACAGACGAATGTCTTGTGCGTGCACGGAACGGGACACTCGTGCCGGCGAAAAGCATACCTCCCCCCCTGCTTCTGTATAGGAGCGATGGCCATGTGCATAAATGGAGGGCAGATTACACACTGCTCATAGCAACTAAATGGAAAAAGGAAAAAAAGGGACGCATGCTCGCATTCCCACAGCAACACCGCAGCCTATCAGGAACGAGGAGCAAATGACGCACTGAAGTGATCCCCCCCCCCCCGAGCTCGGCTCTGGCAGGATGATCCCGGCTGCTGTGGGGAGTAATGGAGGAATCAACCTAGGTCGGCACTTTCAACTCGGCGGGTCGAACCTAGGTCGAGTTAGTGAGTGCGGAATCGTCCATTGTTTACCAACTTCACTATAATGATTTTCCCACCCTCTTATTTTTCCCCTATGTTTGAGGGTAGCAATTTCAGTAAAATAAAAACCTGCTTTCCCAGACT
This sequence comes from Sphaerodactylus townsendi, assembly GCF_021028975.2. Lineage (NCBI taxonomy): Eukaryota > Metazoa > Chordata > Lepidosauria > Squamata > Sphaerodactylidae > Sphaerodactylus > Sphaerodactylus townsendi. The sequence goes on from NC_059429.1 coordinate 116,282,450, forward strand.
TTTTTGCAAGTTCTGCTCTCTTCCTGCTAGGGATGTCAGCCTCCAGGTAGGACCTGCAGATCCCTTGGAATTAGAGCTCATCTCTGGGCGACAGAACTTAGCTACAGGAATTTGCCAGGGGAAGGGTATGGAATGTGGAGGACCTTCTGCTGATCCATTTGATTTGGCTCATAAAGACGAAGATGCTTTTAAATATTTCATATATTCAAATTTTGAGGATGTTTAACTCCACATCCAGTACAATTTTCACTATTTGCACAACATTATTTAAAACATTTTACACCACTTTTCCACCCAACTTTGGACCTCCAAAGTGGCAAATAAAAACATTAAAACCAGCTTTAAAATGCATCTACAGAAACCAATCAAAGCCACAATTAAACAAAATACATTATCAGGAAGGAAGGTCAGTACAGGGACCTCAAAGTAAACAGAAGATACTTCACTTGTCAGCAGAAGACAGTGGTAAAGGGAAACAGATGAATCTGGCAAGGGAAGTTCTACAGTTTTTGTCCCATGACCAAGAAGACCCTTTATTTATTTATTTATTTATTAAATTTATAGGCCGCCTCATCCCCAAAGGGCTCGAGGCAGCTCACAACATGGCTGTTTCCAGACGGCAAATTAATACAGCATAAAAACTTAACCCATTAAAATTCAACAGCAGTTAATAACAATAAATAGATTAAAACAACAAGATTGTGTGAAACACACACACACAGGCGCCCGATCTAAAGGCCAAAAAGCTTTCTTGAGCTATCATCCATGTAGCCACAAATGATGGGGGCAGCTGACAGTGGATGTAACAGTTGGATGGATTTATATCAGAATAGCTGCTCCTTATGATACCCTAGTCCAAAGACTTTACAGGGCTTTAAAGGTCAATATCAACTCCTTGAATCAGATCAGAAGCAGTTTGGGAGCTAGTATAGGTGGAATGATTGTTGTGACCAGGTCCCTATGTCCCACTGCACTCAGCATTCTATATCAGCTGTAGATTTTGGACAGTCTTCATGGGAAGCCACATGCATGGCAGCATCCTTTCACTCAGGACAGGACACAGGTGTGTCACCAGCCGAAGCCACTGTTTATCTGGGCCTCCTATTAGATAGATGGGTGGCATCAGTGGATTCGACTAGGTCCTTCCTAGACACAAGAGTTTTTACCGCTGTGGTCCGTGCCCTCGTAACATCTAGATTAGATGACTCCACCACACTCTGCTCATCATGAAGAAAGCAGCAGTTGCTGTCTGGCATCTAACTGCAGAAGCCTGTTATTACTACAGCTTAATAAAATTACTTCCCATTTTTCAAGCACTGTTATTTCATGTGGCTCACATTCAAACACACAACAAGCATAAAAGGATAATTAGCGAACATAAATGGCATATGCAGAGTCACCAACTTCCAGGCAGGCCCTGGAGATCTCCCAGAATGACAACTGATCTCCAGATGACAGAGATCAGTTACTCTGGAGAAAATAGCTACTTTGGGAGTTCAACTTGGGCAGCCCCATCCAAATCGGAGGCAGCAGGTCACCGCACCAATGTGGCACCACCCTGCCACTCCCATACAGGCTTCCCAGTGGTGTGGGAAGGCTTGCAAAGGTCCAGCATCTCAGGAATCCTTTGCATTGCAGAACTTCCTGCTTCTACAGAGAATCTTCTGTAACAACCAGTTTTAAGCTGTCATGGTATTATTTCCCCCCCATCTGCCCCTTCCCAATGATGAGTTCTTTGTTCTGCCCAGAATAAACGATTCCCCTTTTTTACCTTTTTATTAGTTCCCATCACAATTAGGAATTCAGTGTAACTTGAAAGTGTGCACATTCAGATGTTAGGGTTGTCAACAACTTGGAGAAAAAAAATGACTGCCCCCACCCCAAAAATGACTTTAACATGTGAAAATGGGCAGATAAAACTTTTCAAGGTACAGAGATAAAATCAACATTTTTGGAAAATAAGATCCCATGAAGCCTGTTTTAAAGGGACATGACATTTCTTTCTCTAGTTTGTTGGCAACTATATGCAATGGAAACACTGGTTGCTCTTGAAGATAGGGGTATTTTATTTTGCCTATGCACATTTGTTCCAATAGAAAATTCTCACTCTCTCTTTTTGATATACTTTTAGAAGCCTCTCTGAACACTTTGGAAAAATAACCTGGAAAAAGATGTTTTATAAATAATAAAGAAATAAATGCAGCTCGCCTCCAGGAAGCTTAATGTGATTCTAAATAGCTTACAGTCACGGTTTGGTTGGCTTCAGTTGTTAAATACTGATCTCTATCCAATCCAAGAATAGAAGCATAAAGTTGTACTTTGTCACTGTGCTGATGCAGTCATAAGGATGACAGAGCACAGCCTTCAGTCAACATCACACTGCAACACCCTCAGAATGTACATTGTTTAATGAGTGAAGCGAACCTCCTCCATCAAGCTCGATTCCACAAAGACTGAGATGTGGAGCAACAAAGAAAAACTGTTCCTGACTGAAGTTTAATTGCATCTTTGCCAATACGTGGGAGAATTAAAATAAAGGCCCATTTTGACACCTGCCCTTGATGGTGCTTGGCAGATTCTTGCCATTCTTGTTTGTACCAAAAGTAAAAAAGAAACAAAATGTGGACTACACTCCTGCATGCACTTCATGGAAGTAAATTTCTACTAAACTCAATGGGACTTGCTCCTGAGTAAACATACTGTATTTACAAAATTTATACCCTGACTTTCTGCCCTCATCAGCACCTCCAAGGTAGCTGTGGTTGCCAACTTCCCGGTGGGATCTAGAGATCTCCCAGAAATGATAACTGATCTCCTGATGACAGACATTAGTCCCCCGAAGAAAATGGCGCCTTTGGAGGGTGGGTTCTAGGCATTGTACCATGATATGCTCTCTCTCCTCCCCAAACCCATCAATTCCCTTAGGATCCATCCCCAAACCTTCAGTAACTTGCTAACCTGAAGGCTGCTAACAGATCAAGTCATATACAATGAAAACACATCAAAAATTAAAACAAAACCAAAGCTTTAAAATTAAAACAAAATCAAAATACACATACAAAAACATCAAAATGGCAATTAAAACTTAGGGCAGGAAAGAAGAATCACTGGTGGAACACCAGAAAAACAAAGATGTTTTCACCCAGTGGAGGAAAAGAGCAACAGAAGAAGACAGAGAAGTCTTTTTAGGGAGAGAGTTCAAGGGTTTGTTGGCAAGACTAAAAAGACCTAGTTAGTCTCAGAAGGCAGTGTCGCCCGGAGCAGGGCATCGAAAAATCACTGAAATGGTGGAAAGGTTCTTTAAAAAGTAGGCAATACTTCATGTATGCTGGTCCCAAGCTGAATAAGCTTTTAAAAGTCAACACCAGGACCTTGAATTGTGCCCAAAAGCGAATTGGCTTGAATCTTGTACTAAATTTCTGGTAATGGAAGGCATTTCCATCAGCACATGCACCTGTGTTCTGCTAGCCCTGTTCACCTGTTACAGTGAACACAAGAACATGACAGATCTGTTTGAAACAAAGAGGTAATGTACTTTCAGTTAAGAAATGAAACAGGGGAACAGCGCCAAAAAGCCTGTTGGTGGGTGACATAACATCTGTGGGTGTCATGTTGAGGATCTCTGTTCTAAAACACCATAGTGCTGCGTTAGCCACCACTTCATACTTTGCAGTTACTGAAATATATTTTGAATTGGGCCAAAGAAAAACCCAAACACTGACAGCCACATAACACTATTATTTATTTTAAGATATTTTTATGTCAGCTCACCAGAGCCTTACTCAAGGACTACGTTGATTGATTGAGGATCTCTTTCAGCTCTATCGTTTGATGATTACAGGGCAACTACATTTTCCTAACATATTTTAACCAAAATGCTAAGACTATTAGTAAAATCAGTATAGGGAAGGTCTTACAAAGTAAATGAGACAGTTGACTCTCTTGTATGGCAAAGACAGAGAGGGTTCAGCCAAAGAGAAGTTAAAAGTGCTAGATTCAAGTTGTTAAAGAACAACAAGATTTGGGAGCATAAGCATTTGAGAGTTACAGCTCCTTTCATCTCCCTTTGACTCTTGAAAGGTTATACTTCAAAAATCTGATCTTTAAGTCTCTTAGGTGCTACTGGGGTTGAATATAGGTCTTCTACTGCAAACCAACAGGGCTACCCACCTGGGATGACATTACAAGTGTGTTCCTGTTGTCTTTTTATGATGATTGAGGTTGTTCAAACTCTAGATGCCACTCAAGCATACTTCACATCTAGACTGTGGGCTGAATGGGCTGAAACAGGAGCAGTGAGTCTCTCAAAATCACAGCTGTTATGAAGAGCCCTTAGGGAGATCTCTGTTGAGCACTGCAAACTTGCAATCTATCCCAAATTAGGGTCAGGACCTTGGTAAAAATAGCATTTCACCTGTCCTGACTTTCAACAAATACTTCCTACAGAAATACTATAGTGTTGAGAGATTTGACATCATGCATGAAAAACCATCTTGCATTTATTCTCCCAGGACTGAAAAAGACTTATGTTGCCTGTGGTAGACTCCCATTTAAGCTGAAGTAATAATGTAGTCATCTGGATTTTCTAACGGTTGCTACTGCCTGCTTGCTCTCTGTCTCTCTGCCAGCCCTTCTTTTTGGCCTTCTGAAGGCATTTCCTAAGTGGATAAGATTACTCCTATGCTCATTTGTAGGCAGTGAAGTGGAAAGTGAGATATCTGATATTCTTTAAAAAAAATGAAACTAACTTCCTTCCTCATTGTTGCCATTCTCCAGAGAGTATCCTGTTTTGTAGTCAACAAAATAGGGATGACTCTACCTGTTGAAAGAGGCAGCACCTCCTGAAATGGAGGATTCTTTGTTTCCAATCAACAGATTATTTGTTCATTCAAATTGATGGAACAGGTATTATTGCTTAGACTAGGTGGGTAGATGCTTTACCCCCACGAACTGCATCTGATTTCTTCCAAATGTACCCATGACAGTAACCCATATTTCAAAACGTCAGCAGAAACCATTTACACTTTAACTTTTCAGTCACTTGTCAAATAACAATTTGAGGTCCCACAGATGCCAATTAAACTCCAGTTTTAAAAAAATGAAATCTTTTGATCGCAGAGGCTTTACTCAATTCAATATACCGCAACTGGACTGCGATGAGGTTGAGTACAGCATTTTGCCATGTTGTATGGCGCCTCTCCATCCATCCCATCTGCTCCAGTTTGACTGAAAGCTTCCTGGTTTGATCCAACCCTGGTTCACTGTGACCTCTGAGGGCAGGTGCCTAGGCAAATCAGAGTCTGTAGATTCCCCATAAACTGGGATTCTAAAGTGAGATAATTAAACTGAGTTTTGGAAGTCTGGTTTTAGGGGAGCAGACAACTCCAGTTCACTAAGGCCTGCTTTCAGAAATCACAGGAAACTGGTATCAGGAAGCTGTTAAGCACTTTTATGGGACAAGGAGAAAAGAAAAGTGAAATGAATGTGGAGAGTATACACGTCAGCTGTGTTTGTGCGCAAACTGAGAAGCGTTTTTCTCTCATATGAACCTATCTGTAAATTGAGATCAGTAGTAAGGCCCTGCTTGCAGATACTCCATTTTATGCAGAGGTTAAAACTAATTTATCCACAACTGCCCATACACATGCCTCCTCTGCTGTGGTTCTCACCTTATGGAATGGTCTCCCACCACCTGCCTTTCACATACTATGAAAAACAAACTTTTCAAAAAGGCTTTTCTGGGCAGGTAATACATTTGCACTGTACAAAATATTTCACAAACTTACTTGGATAAATGATTCGGGACTGTGGACTATACTGCCATATATAGCTAACTGTAAGTAGGATCCTATTATGTAATTTTTGTACCACTTAAATGTGTCACATTAAATACTTAGCTCCAGCTCTTTCTGATTTGTTTCGGACTTCTACGACCCTAATGCATTGTTTATTGAATGTCCCAGTTTGTTGGTTGTACAGATTTACCATGTGTAATTTGCCTTGAGTCCCTTTGAGAAAGACAGGCTAGAAGTAACATGAATAAATATGCCCCAAGCTACTGTGAACATGAGGGTAGGAAAGCAGGCACGGCACCATTTTTTAGCATTTGTTTAATCCTTTCAGTGTTTACCACATAGATATGGTGTAGTCCTATAAAATGGGTTGGTATTATTATGCTCATATTGTGTGTGCGGGGGGGAATGAAGTTTGTCTATTACCCCCTTGTACCAGAAATAGATTAACAGGGGAGCTCCCATTTCACAGTTCATTTGTCTGGCCACTGTGTGGCTCCAGTTCTTAAATATACAAATATTTTAAAGTGAGTTCAAAATTGTGTTTCGGTTACATTTCTGACAGAGAGGCCATTATTAAAATTGGCAGGAATCAAAGACTGCTTTGTAATTATATACTGAAAACTAGTGAGCCTTCTTGTCCATCTTTCAGGCTGGGCTTTTGTCATAATCTATTTCCACACTGATTTCATTTACACCTCACCTTTCTTCCCAATGGGTACCCAAAGTGGCTTACATCATTGTCATGGCTTCCATTTTATCCTCACAACAATCCTGTGAGGTAGGTTAGACTGAGAGCATATGACTGCCCCAAGGTTACCCAGCAAACTTCGGTGGCAGAGTGAGGATTTGAACCTGAGTCTGCCAGAACCTAGTCTGGCAGTCTAACCACTACGCAACATTGCCACACCTGTTAAATATACACATATTTTAAATAAATAAATTTGAAATTGTGTTCAGATTTGTTTCTGATCAAAGTGTTAAAAAGGACACGTTTTATTTGAATGCTGTTGAGGAGAAGACCGCTTTGCAACAGTACAATGGAAACTATTTAACCTTGTTTACCTTTCAGGATGGGCTTTTCTCAGTAGATGAGAGAGAGAGAGAACCTTAAATGTTGTTTCCAGAATAAAGAGAACTAATGAGGCAAAGAATAGGAGCATTTGCAAACTTCCCAAGCAAATGAAATACTGAAAATTCCACAGTCTGCTCAGAGGACAAACATTAAACTATCCTTAACCTTTCAGAGGGTTTCACTGCAATGAAAACAACAGAGTCTGAAGCACAGGTGCAATGCAAATTATGGAGCTTAAAGTGACTGAGGCAATCTTTGGGTGACTGAGTAACAAGTCAGCAAACAAACTATCAAGGGCGATGGATGAAGGGATGCCACAACACATGTTTTAGTATTTCCAGGATGGTTCCTGAAGTAGGGATGCCAGCCTTCTGGTGGGACCTGGGAAATCCCCCAGAATTACAGTTCATTTCCAGACTTCATACATTAATTCCTCTGGAGAACACTGATGCTTTAGATAGAACATGGATTATGACATTGGACCCCACTTGAGGTTCCTTCCTTCTCAGCTCAATTCCCAAACCCCCAGTTTTCCCAACCTGGATATGCAACTTATCCCCACCCACCCCCACCAGGGGCTGGGGGGCAGAGGTGGGATCCAGCAGGTTCTCACAGGTTCCCGAGAGTAGGTTATTAATTATTTGTGTGTGCCGAGAGGGGGTTACTAATTGGTGATTTTACCACGTGATTTTTGCCTTAGTTATGCCCCTCCTCTCAGCAGTAGCACGCAGAACTTGAAGCAGTTTAGCAGGAAGTGCACCAGCATGTGTGGCAGCCTGCGCCTGCGTGCATTTGTTTCTTGCCCAAGGACCGGCGCAGTGGCTGCGTCCTTGCCACAGCCCCGCCCAGGAATGCCCCACCCCCGGAATGCCCAGCCCAGCCCCATTGGCGCTACGCCACAGTTTGAATCCCACCACCATGGGAACCTGTTACTAAATATTTTTGGATCCCACCACTGCTGGGGGGACCTGGCAATTGTATTCTCAAGTCCCCATTCAGATACAATAAGGACACAATATTGAACCCCCAGCCTTCTGAAGTCACGCACAGCTATTCCACTGCAGGAGACGGCTCGAAGTACAAAGGCTTGATCTAATAAAACACTATTTACAAAGCAGTGGGTTATTGCTGTAAGTAAGCCCACAGCCAGAAACATTAGGATGAGAGGGCATTAGTTGTTTCATCAAGTCCACAATCCCCCCAAATCCTGAGAGTCACAAGGTATGACCTGATGATGCTATAGGTAGGGAGTTAGTGATGTCATGAAGTAAAAGCTGGTGATGTTACAATGAATTGCATTATATGTAGTAGTACGTGGTACTACTTGGTATATCTGAGAATTATGCCTCTCCAGTCTTTTAAACTTAATCTCAGATTTTGGTGGGGGTAAGAATTCTGCTTCTGCCCAGAGGCTACCTTTATTTCACACAGTCAAGTTACAGTAAGGCAGCTTTCAGTCAGGAAGAGACACCAGGCTGAATGCAACTAGGAATTCATTTTTGTGCTCCAGCTAGGTTGGTTTGCCAGCAGGCCTGAAGAAAAATGCCCTTATGTTCAATGCATGGAAATGGGCAGTTTCATTTTCATGACACGAAGGTAAATAACAGGACTTAAAGGGACAGGACTTCTTGTTCTCTCTGGGCAATTGTCAACCACAGTTCCTGTTCAACCTGTGACCCCACCTACTCCTCAGGCAAATTTCCTACTGCAAACAAGGGAGGCTATCCAAATATTGTATAAATCTTACTTCAGTTTTCTCTCAGTATTCTCACTTAGCACTGTGAAAGTTAACAGGAAATAAACAAACAAGAACCGCAGGTTTAGGGAGAAAACATTATGGATTAATTGACCAAGGTCCAACCATTGTGCAGCTTGCCATTTTCCATTTCTTTCTATGCAACTGAGCACTTTCTAGGTCACTGAGCACATTCCCCAACTAGCTATTGTAGCCAGAGGGATGAATAAACATTATTTTGTTTTAATATATTTTTGATATTAGTAGAATTTAGTGTTAGTAGAATTTAGGTTTTATTCTGATTTTCTGTAAAGGTTTTTCCTTCCTGCTGTAAAGTGTATTATTCCCTGAAACCACTGTCTAAGTTGCAAGCTTGCTGAGACAAAAGATTAGCTCATGCTAAAGGTGGACCCAGAGAAACAGTATGCAGACAGTTAATGAATCAGGCAAACCCCTTTTGCATTTTGACATAGCCCCAAGAAATTGTCACACACACCCAGGAAAAGCCAGCAGCTGATGGCAGAATTTATGTTAAGTAATTTCCTCCCAGTTTGGGGGAAATTACAAAAGAATAATTTAATTGTCCAACCATACTAGAAGTCTCTCCCAAATCTGTAAGTTTTGGAATAACCTATTAACAGCCAGATACAGGGCGGAATGTCAAGATGAATAGGCATAAGAGCCAGCAGCAAATATCTGCGTTATCACAAGGACAACTATCAGGAGATGTTTCCTGACCAAAGATAAGACCCGGAGGTCTCAGAAGAAGAAGCTTAATGGCCCTTGATAGCCCTGTATTATTGTATAATTCAATCCATGATGTAACCTCCAAAAATACTTTAAGTCGTCTGTACTTTTCTGTGTTCAGTGCGCTTTGCCAGGCTTGGCCTTGTGCCTTGCTTTGTGCTCAGTGTTCAATGCGCTTGCGTGCCAGTGTACCACCAAAGCTGCTGCTGACTTTACTCCCTACCGAACGAAACTCCGTTTGATCGCATTAAAATCTTATTTTATTTTCAATTTATATTTTGTGGCTTCAATTGTATTACTGCCCTTGCTGCGGTAACAGTTCGTGCTTCTTAAAAAATTAAAGCCAAATCTTCAAGAAGACGATATAGCATATTTTTGAGGTAGTCACCTGTTTTTAAAACATCCCCCAGATCTGTGCTGTGCAGAATGGACCATTGAGATACACTGATAAGGATTCATTGTAATTGGTGAAACTTCTGAGAAAATACTGAATATATGTATGTATGTATGTATGTATGTATGTATGTATGTATGTATGTATGTATTACATTTATACCCCACCTATATACAGGTTCTCTAGGCGGCTACTATAGGAGTAACTGATTCCATCAAAGAATAATCCTTCAAAACAGGTTTACAGTGCAATCCAAAGGGTGGAGGGACAAATCCACTGAGGAGGTGGTGTGACCTCTGCTCTGGCATAAATGCTACTTACACCAGCTTAAGGGGCATTTACACGAGTGCAGGTGTTGGGAGCCACACAGCAGCATGACACCTGGGTTCCATTGCAGTTGCCATGCTGGCTTTGAAAGAGGAGGTCCCAGAGGTGAACCACTTTTAATTGGCTCCGGGAGCCATTTTGGGCCAGAAATGCCCCCATTTGCTAGTGCACACTTATGTGGCATAGTGGCACAGACCATTGTGCTGCTTAGGCCACTTGCCTGGGGAAAGGGGTTGCGTTGCTTTTCACTTGCTTGCAGGGCCATCCATAGCACCATCCCAGCTGCACCCTGCCCCATCACAACTGCACAGTTGGCTCTGTCCTGAAACTCCACATGAAGCTCTGGAGCAGGGCCAGCTGGGCTTGTGCCCCCCCCTCCCCAATTCCATGTGGAGTTTGGGCAGAGTTAGGGGCATTTGTTGCTGGCTTTAGCTGTAGACTCCAGCTTTATACTGTCGGCTCTACCCACAAGCTCCACTTGGAGCAGAGCCAACCATATAAACCTGGAGCCCGTCGGCTCTGCTTGCTCACTGTGATCCTGCCTCAGCAAGGTTTGGGTCAAGCTTCAAACTGAAGGCTTGAAGCCTGGGCCCAGGGGAACTGAAGCCATTATCAGCCCCCACCCCTCCTGAACTCCACATGGAGTTTGGGTGGTGCAAGCCCGGCTGGCTCTACTCCCAAGCTCCCAAGTGTGGGGGGGGGGGAGGTCAGCCCCGCTGGTTAGTGCTCAACTGCACCTCTATCCCAAACTCAGTGGGGAGTTTTCGGTAGAGTTCAGTTCAGTGAACACAACCCTGCATTGTGCCCCCATGTTGCCATAGGGAGTGGCATCTGGGGCTCCAGCATCTCCGCACCCCTAGCTACGCCACTGCTTGCTGCCTGTGGAATAGCAAGCCTCTTAGGAGGCTGCACAGCTGCACTGATTCTGGATGCACTGCAATTAACACACACACACACACACACACACACACACACACACACAGAGGACTGCACTGTCCATCTGACAAGTAACAGGTAATTTTTGAGATAAAACCTAGAGTTCGGCAGCAACTTGTGTTTTTTTCTCTTTGTTCCTCTTAAAAAGGACGATGTTTGTTATTTCAAAGGGGGGAGCAATTTCCTTAATTTGCTGAGGCTAGGGGATTCAGAGTCCTGCATGGCAAAAACTAACCCTCTGAATTTTGTCAAACAAAAATCAAGAGAAGATTTATAACAGCAGAAAAACTCAGACTCCAAAGCCTATTCAACACGAAAAACTCAATATGTGACCTTCTGCCAGGCATTCTCTCTCTGATTAACACATCTCACAGGGCTGTTCTGAAATTAAAATGTTCAAAGGGGAAAAGCAGTCTCCCCTGAGATCTTAGCAGAAAGGGAAGGATAAAATATACAACAGGCAGAACAGTAGAGCTATCAGACCAGCATGCATGAGGCATCACACTATATGTAGTTCCTGACCAGGAGAGCCTCAAGCTAGCCTGATCTTATCAAATCTCAGAAACTAAGAAGGATCAACTCAGGCAAGTACTTGGATGCGAGACCTCCAAGGAATACCAGGGTTGTGGCATGGAGGCAGGCAATGGCAAACCACCTCTGGATGTCTCTTGCTTTGAAAACCATATGAGGTCATCATAAATCGCCTGCGACTTACTGGTAACAGCAATATATTTAGACAGTCAGTCAGTCAGTCAGTGCTTTTTATTAGCATAAAACAACCACATAATATAAAATAATTAAGTATAAACCAACAGCAATAGTCAAGTAACTATCGTTTTAAAATTATAACCAAAAAAGAAGCAGCTGTACAAGTACCGTGTTTCCCCGAATATAAGACAGTGTCTTATATTAATTTTTGCTCCCAAAGATGCGCTATGTCTTATTTTCAGGGGATGTCTTATTTTGCTGTGTTCTGTTCATCGGGCATGCTTCCAAACAAAAACTTTGCTACGTCTTACTTTTGGGGGATGCCTTATATTTCGCACTTCAGCAAAACCTCTACTATGTCTTATTTTTCGGGGTTGTCTTATATTAGGGGAAACAGGGTAATGTAAAAAAATGATCCTGTAAAAGAAAACGTACAGCACATGAATATATTTAGTCAGTTACGTATATATTTTTAAATTATGAGATCTTTCACCATGCACTTTTGACAGTTTTAGCTGCTGGAATTAAAGTAACAGAATCCTGAAGTTACACCACCAGGCCACAAGCTTGGAAAATGAGAAGAATTTCATCTCCACTCGGTAATTTCCTGAAGGCTCCACTAATCACCAATGTCGTAATCTCATTACACACAACAAAAGAATGCTGAATCACAATTAGATGCTAGGCAGAACTTCTTGCCCAACCGGTTTCTTTGAAAAAAAAAAAGATACATGTAAAAACTGTGAGCTTCTATACAGAATAACTTCTGTCTCCTGGCAACAGACCTGGAGAAAAATGCCCTGCCCATTTAGAAAAGGCCTAATGCATGGAAATGGGCAGCTGGAAGAAAGGAGGAAAATAAATCCCCCGGTAAATGAGACTCTATTAAAGGGACTGAATATCCTTCCTCCGTGTTTGCCAACCCTTCCCTGCCTTCACATGCAGTTGCCAATCATTTCCTCATTATTAATGCAGTTGATGGGATTGCTTGTTTTTTGCAGTTAAAACAGTAGTCGTCCTTTCTTCAGAAGGACTTTAACCTATTAAAACCTATAGTTCCAGTCAGAATGAGTAATGTGGACAGTTGCCAACAGCCTGAAGAAAAACTGTCCTGCCCTTTTAATAGAGGCTTCCTAGGATGTTATTTACCAGGTGATTTTATTTACTTCCATGCCATGAAAAGATTCACTTGCCCATTTCTTTTCCTTTGTTAGCCAATATCCCCGCCCCCACATGTAACCTCTAACTGTGGGTTCTGTGGGGCAGAACTTGGAAGGAGTTGCAAAGAACTAAATTTTAAAACAAAATTTAGTTTACTTAACAAATAAAACTTTTAACATTTACATTTAACATTAACAATTTACAGTCCTTCTAAGTTGCATTTGAAGTCCTTATCTTGAAAAACTACTGATAAATGCAAAGTCCAATTCTTCCTGCTGGTGGTTGGCTTATGAAGACTTCAGAGGCTTGGTGAATGGGATCCAAGATGATGAAGGTCCCCAAACGAACTCCCATCACTACATACATAGTAAGTCCTGTCAATAAATTTTAACATTTACAATTATAGCAAAATAACCAACTCCCTTCCCAATTAGTTCCCAACAACAACTTTGCAAATTACCTTAAACAAGGTGTTAAGAGCTTATAACGGATTAAATCAAGGTCCCAGCCTGGTAGCCTTGCTTCCTCCAACTTCACCAGTTTTTGCAGCCTTCTCCGGCTTAGAGTCTCCACCCCTTTCTGGGTCAACCCATTCTGATCATAGGGGTTACACACACACACAGGTTTTTGCAACCCTAGTAATGTGCTCTACCCCACACAGCTTATCCTGCTCTGAAACCTTGTTTCCAGTTCCTAGAGAGTTGATGGTTAAACAATACATTGCATGTTTTCATGTACAATCTGTACTCTGAACAAGAGGCTACTATTAGGACAAGATGTGGAAAACAGAATGGTTTCCAAGTGGCAAAGGTGTCAGACAAAGATGTCCTTTATCTTTCTATCTCCAGTTTGCATGCAGATCATATCATAAGGAAATCTGGACGACATTTAGAGGAAGGGAGAGTAAAAATTACTGGAAGGAGCATTGACAATCTGATATATGTAAATGACACTACTTTATCGGCAGAAATAGTTAAGACTTGAAACAACTACTGGTGAAGATTAAGCAGAAAGTGCCAAAGAAGAATGACAACTGAACATCAGCAAGACAAATGTTATGACTATGAAGGAATGCCAAATTGACTAAACTGAGGCATTTGTACTTTGAGAAGACAATAGTCACTGGGAACGACAATAACGTTAGGAAAAGTCTAAGGCAGTTAGAAAAGAGGAAGCCATAACATGAGATGGATTGACTCAATCAAGGAAGCCACAGAATTCCATTTGCAGGACCTCAGCAAAGGGGTTAATGATCAGATGTTTTGGAATGAACCGATTTGTAGGGTCTCCATAAGCTGGAAGCGACATCTGCACTTATACACACAACTGCCTAGGTCTCACTTCTTCTTAAGGAAAGGCATGGGGGGGGGGATGAATTCTTAAAGCAGAGAGTTAATGGAGGGTCCTTAACCCTTTCCACATCAGTCATTTGGAAGAGCTGTTCTACTTTCATCCAAGATGAAAAAAAGCTTGCTGCAGAAAAGAGAACATTCAGCAACAGAGCACACAGATTCCATTTCTCTGGATGCTGTGCTGCTGCTCAAAACACTTACTTCAGTAAAATGGCTTTAGAGACAAGCTCCAGTCTGAAACTGCTGAATCAGAATTTATCAGCAAATATGATCTGCTCCCATTTGCATTTTATCTGGACTGGATTTTCTCCCCACTTCATTTGATAAACGGGGTTGTCCACAGGCTTGGAGAAAAAATGTCCTCTTCCTTTAAGAGATGGTTAATGTGTGGAAATGAGCAGCTAAAGCTTTTCATGACAGGGAGGTTAATAACACTCCCTTGTAAATAAGCCTTTTTTTAAAAAGGAATGGATCATTTTTTTCTTGGCAACCCTACAGTTGTTATTGTGGATGGGTCCTCTTTTCCTACCTTGATGAATCTGGGTATAACAGCATCATAGACTTATTGCTACTCGTTGCATTTCATAATGTTGTGGTCCCAATGTTTACAGTATTTCCCTTCTGAACTAGGGTTGCCTAGAGAAAAAAATGGCCTGTCCCTTTAATAGAGCCTTTGTGGGATGTCCTTTACCAGGTGATGTCATTTACCTCCACTCACAGGAAAAACTTCAGCTGCCCATTTGACACATTAAGCATCTATTAAAGGGACAAGGCCCCCCCCCCCCCCCCCCCCGGGGCCTGTTGGCAACTTTACTATTGAACCCATGGGCACATAATTGACAAGCAGACTCTTGTTCACAAAAGGTTATTACTGGTTCTTTTCCTACAACATGGAGCTGTTCTACAGGAACTATACTCAAACATTAATAAAATGGATCTTATAGACAAAAGTTGCTTCACCTGTTCATTGCTAAGGCACTGTTTTCACTCATTACATGACAACCAATTCAAGTTTTGCACCAAGTATACGGTCAGTGGGGAGCTGCTCCCTATCCTGTATGTAAATACCTATGATATTACATATTCTCTTTATCCAGATTACATTATTTGATAGTTGTACACTGAAAAAGATCTACGAAACAAAATGTATGAAATGCGTGAGAGATCTTGGGCACATGTCCTTGGACATAAACATTCTCCAAAAAATGCACTTAAGACTTGGGCTGTAAAATACATTGGCCTGGTTGCTGCTATATACCGCACCGGAGAGTCTAGTTATCTTCACCTTTGAATAGTGAACAACGTACAAAAGCGCACTGCACAAATCCGGGATGTTAAGTGGTAACTGTTTAATCCACACATTTAATTTTTGTAGATACAATATGTCCACCTACTCTTAAATTAGCGACAGAAATAGCCCAAAAATTGCTTTAGAGAGATTATAAATAGTCATCAGAAGAAGATAATGGATTTGTGCATTCACATTGTTCATTCAGAAAGGAATTGAAGCGAGAAGAGAATTCAAGTAGCAGCAGCAACCCACTTACTTTAAGAACAAACAATTCAGGATTTGGTTTACAGACAACCAGTTCCTTTTAGGGTCCAAATTGTGAGCTGAGTATGGAGTATGTTAAAGTACCAACAAGTCTGCCTACTCCCACTGACCCACTCCTTTTTTTAAACAACTGATCTCTCCTCTATTTGTTTTTAAATTTGCACACAACTTAGAATTATCAGTTTACACCCAACATGTCTCGCCCTTCTACTTCTCGGTTTATTATATAATCAAAGCTATCTCCTGCTTATCCAGGAGATTAATCAGACCATTAACCTTAAAATTTCCTTTTCCTTATTTTCATGCAGTTTAGATTTATTCCAGTTGTCAATAAAGGGTTGCCGGAATGGTGTAGGGGCCAAAGTGTCATTCAAATCCCCACTTGCATCATGGAAGCTTGCTGGGGTGGTCTTGGGCTGTGGTGGCCAGCTGTGGGTTGGTAAATACCTGGAGATTCTAAAGGTGAAGGCTGAGGAAGGCGGGGTTTGGGGAGGGGAGGAGCTTCAATGCCATACAGTCGAACTTCCCAAACAGCCATTTTCTCCAAGTGAAATTGTCTCTGTGGCCAGGAGTGACCCTGGGAGATTTCCAGCCACCACATGGAGGTTGGCAACCCCACCTCGGGCCTGTCACACACTCTCAGCCCTGACCCAGACTTGTGTTTGGATGGGAGACCTCCAAGGGTCATAGCAAACCGCCACTGGTCTTGAAAACCCAAAGGGTCACCATAAATCAGCTGTGACTCTAGGGCCAAAAAAAAGTTTTCAATAAATTTCTCACCCACTAACTCGCTCCTGTGCCTGCCAGGAAATGTACAAAGTGTGTTTCAACACCAGTCTCCCCTGCATGTAACCAGGAACAGCGGTTTTTGCAAGGCTGTCTTTCTATTACGACCGCCATAATATGGGAACAAAAAACTGAAAATCTTGCAAGGAGAATTTTGTTTAAGCCTCTTTCACTGGGAGAATGGAATTTAACCTTCCTCTGTGAGCCTGGGATAGAATAGTTGGGGCCTGTCACTGGCAGTAGAGCCCTCCCCCCCCCTCTCAAAAATGTAGATATTTACACAAACTCAAGTCGCATGGCGGCCAGCTAAGTAGCCCCTCTGCTGACGCAAATGGGCACTCATACTGCAACAGGGATGTGCTGGCTAAAAAAGGGGATTCACCCCTTCCCTCTGGATTGGGCTGCCCATTTTCTATCAAACAAACTCACGCTATGTTAGCAACATACCGTAAGTTGCACTATGTTTGGCTTAGTAAAATTGTATCAATTGGCTTATTTATGGAATGTTACAGTATGGATGCTTTGTTCTTTTACAAGCAAAAAGTGCAAACATATCGAAGTGAGAGAGAGCTGCAAACAGCTGCACCCTCTGCTACCTGAGCTCATTTCAATCATTGCAAAATAAATGAATTACCGGTAGTAGTTCTTTATTTTTAAAAGCATTTAACTCGTTTCAAGAAAAAAAAAATATTTCATTGGAGTTTTTCCCCATGCTCCTGCAAATTTCCCCATTTTTCTAATGGAAAAATTGAACACAAAGTTCTCAGACTCTTCCATGATATACATTTTGAATGAATGAAACCTTGTCTTAAAGCATATCATTCATTCCCAAAAATTCCCATTGTTCCTTTGGGAAAAAAGGCCTCACAGGAAAAAAAAAGTATCCCATTTTTCCCCTTGAAATTTTCCTCTTTCCTTCTGTGCTATCACTGTAGTCCACAAAAGCTTACGTTGGAATAAAATGTTAGCCTTTAAAGTTGCCACAAGACTTTTGTTCGTCTTGGTTTGAAGCTTTGGAGCAGCAGTGGTGTAGGAGGTTAAGAGCTCGTGTATCTAATCTGGAGGAACCGGGTTTGATTCCCAGCTCTGTCGCCTGAGCTGTGGAGGCTTATCTGGGGAATTCAGATTAGCCTGTACAGTCCCACACACGCCAGCTGGGTGACCTTGGGCTAGTCACAGCTTCTCAGAGCTCTTTCAGCCCCACCTACCTCACAGGGTGTTTGTTGTGAGGGGGGAAGGGCAAGGAGATTGTAAGCCCCTTTGAGTTTCCTGCAGGAGAGAAAGGGGGATATAAATCCAAACTCTTCTTCACTCTTCTTCTTACAGGGTACTCATCTAAAAAAGACAGAATGCGGTTTCTCCAATTAAATGAACATGTGTGGCTCAGCAACAGACAGGTCTCGGAGCATTGCAACCAGAATGTTCACAACTTTAGACATATCCCACAGTTATGAAATCAAGCTTTAACAAATGATTTGTGGGAGCGGAAGCTACACTCCTTTAAGTATGTTTAGGCTTGACGAATTTTTCTCCTCCTTGCGGCAATACTCTTTGCTGCTTGCTGACTGCACATTATGTCATGCTAAGTTAAAACGTTAAAAAGAAGCCATCGGTGAATCCAGTTTATTCTGCTTAACTGAGATATCAATATTTTCTTAAAAGAAAATGTATTTTGGGAGCAACCGGGTGTTGGGACATTAACTTTCCTTACCAGTGCTTCCATTCCTATACCTTTCACAGCAACACAATGTACAGAAATTCAGCAAATTGAGCTTTTCCTGGCAAGTAGCTTAAGCCACAAGAAAAGTTGCATCTTCTTTACTTCCAAATGTCAGGCTACTTTGAGGCTCAAGAAGAGAGCAAGTCAAATAAACTGGTAATACTAACAGACACTTCTTTAACAGTTTATCGAAGGAAGCCTTGCAAATAAATATTAAGAATCAATTTCTCTGGGAAGAGCAATATCAACAAACATTGGCCTCATACGATTAAATATGCCTGGGGTTTTTGGTTTTTGGCTGTGAAGAATCCAGGCGTTTGGTGTATGTGTTGAAAATTTTCTACTAGAGATCATAGCTGGTGCTTATAAAAACTAAACTTGGCCAGGTTTCCAGGGGAGATGGAATGTCTTCATAAACACACCACACCCTCTTGGTTCAAAGTCTGCTAAGGGCACATTCACAGAATTTATAAAATAATTGACCCTTGCAGGTTTCCATTCCTAATATGTCCAGTTTTTTTTTTTAGTAAGTAACAAGCCTTTATTGGCATAAAATAAACATACAAAACAAGCATACAAAACCTGCCCACCAATGCTCACAGTCATAGACACTGGTACTAAAATATATACATGGTCCTTCTGTAACTATAAAACATTCTTTCAGCTAAGTTGACTCACTTAAACGTCATTGGATACTGATAGAAGCTAGAAAAATTACTGCTGGCTATATGTGGTCATAATACATAGACATTGATTGGTATTCATCTAGACTTACGTCTATTATCGTTAGCAGAAATTTTGCTACATTCTCGCACACTGTGGGATCCATGTTGTTCAAAAGCATAGGTATCTTAAGAGCATCGGTTAGATTATTATACAGAAATGGGATAAGTGCAGATTGTGACATTCTGATTTTTGCAAACCTTACACAATGAAAGAGGGTATGATCGAGTGTCTCCACCTGACCCATGTTGCATGGACATAGCCTCCTCTGTTTATCAATTTGTTGATATCTGCCATAGAGCAGCATAGAAGGCATTAGATTGAATCTGGCCAGCATTAAAGCTCTTCTTAATTTAGGGTTGGTGATCCAATGTAAATAATTGGCCATGTGTCCTTGTTCAATTGGAATAAGCAGGGTCAGGGGGGAACACGTTTTCCTCGCAGCCGTTATCATATCCCGATACTCTTGTTCTAATAGCTTTGTTTTCAAGCAGCTATATGCTTCTGATAGGGAAAGAGGGACTAACGACTCTAATGAAAAGCCAAGAGCGTTGATTTTTCCCTCAACTAGTTTCAGCCACCTAGAATTTGCATAGTCGGAAAGCATGAGGTGTAGCAAACTGGAGCAATCCTGCAAATAGTGGATACGTAGCCAGTATCTGACAGTTCTCAGCCAGGCCATTGTGGTATATGATATTTGCCCGAGTTCTAAACATAGGGCTGCATATGAAGCACAATTTGGTAAGCCCATAATTTTGTGGAAAAAACGGGACTGGGCTGTGTTTATATTTTTGTTTATAGCTCCGATCCAAATTGGTGCTCCATAGAGGAGCTGAGAGCCGCATTCAGCATTGAACACCTTCAATGCGGATGGTATATACTGGTGGCCCACAGTGAAAAAGAAACGCTGAATTGCTAGGGCACTGTTGTTAGCTGCAGCGAGTGCTAATTTCCTATGTACTGCCCAATTAAGGTTGCTGGTAAGAGTTATGCCCAAATATTTGAACTGGTTAACTTGTTCTATGGGTCTGTTATTGATGGTCCATGTATGACTGGGGGGTCTTCTAGCGAAGACCATTATTTTGGTTTTTTCATAGTTAATTACCAGTTCGTTCCTCTTACAATATTCAGCACAGCAATTTAAGAGACGAGTGAGACCAACTTTAGTGTGGGAAAGAAGAACGGTGTCGTCAGCATAAAGTAGCGCGGGCACGTGTTTAGCACTTAGTTTGGGAACATGCCCATTGGCCTTCTGGAGGGTTGGCACTAGATCACTAAGGAATATATTGAACAAAGTGGGGGCCAATGTACAGCCTTGTTTGACCCCTCTGGTTGTGGTAATATGTCCAGTTAAAAAGATCAGATAATAGGTGATGCGTAAGCAGTGGCGTACCGCTAATGGGAAAATGGGGTATCCCATGTCCCCGGGTGCACACCATTTGATCATGTTGGCAGGGGGGGGCCTGCAGGTGCCGGCTGGGTCCTTGCAGGACTCGGCTGGTGCCCAGCGGCTCCCTCCATGCTACTCAGGTGAGCACTGCGGCTGTAGGCTAAGGTCCCTCCATGCTGCTCAGGTGGCCGCCGCTGAGCTGTGGCCACAGGCCGACTCCTGCCCATGAGCCAATCTCCCTGTCAGAAGGGAGGCCGGGGAGGCAGGAGCTGGCCTCAGGTGCCTGCCTGACCTTTGAGCTGTGGCTATTGAAAGCTAGTCAGATAGAGATGTTAGTAACTACCTTCTATTCCCAGAACAAAATTCTCTGCCTGTTTCCTGCTTCTTTCTCTCTTCTCTTTACCCTGGAGCATGTAGTTAGGATGTTAGGTATCTCTCTTCTCCTAGACAACTGTTAGTTCCTAAAATATACTGCTTTGTTCTCCTTCAATTGGTTCTGCTTCTCTGTGCACTTAATCACCACTCTGCTGACAATATTGTTCTTATTTTTAACCTTTGTAAGCTGCTTACAGATGCTAGTAGGAGGCTGGGTATAAATATTATTAATAAATAAATAAAAGCCAGCATGGAGTAATGATTAAGAGCAGGTGGATACTAATCTGGAGAACTAGGTTTCATTCCCCACTCCTCCACATAAGAATTCGACTCCTTGATATAAAAGATCTGATACCTGCTGGGTGACCCTGGGTGAGTCACAGTTCTTTGGAACTCTCTTATAGCCCCACCTACTTCACAAGGTGTCTGTTGTGGGGAGAGGAAGGGGAAAGAGTTTGTAAGCTGCCTTGAGTCTCTTTGCAGGAGAGAAAGGAGAGGTATAAATCCAAACTTTTCATCTTCTAAAAAAATATTAAGTAAATCATTTTTTTAAAATTGGCTTAAAAGTAAGTCAATCTGCCCTTAAAATGGAATCCTAAGCAGAGCTGCACCGTTCCAAGTCCTCCAATTTCAGTGGATCCGGAACATTATAACTGCTCAAAACTGCATTTTTAACGTGAGCCATAAACATTTTTATAGGGCTGCCAGGCCATGACTGGCAATCAGCAGGAAGTTTGAGGGTAGGGATGGGGGGATATTGGGTGTGCAACAGAGTATCTCTAGGAACTGGTGAAAACTATATGGTAAAATCGTAAGGGTTTCGGAAGATTCCTGCAGCTATTCTATGTCACTTCCAGGTTTTCCAGTGTAGCTGATATTGTCATTTTGTTTATTTTTTCCCACTGCCGTTCCAAGTGACAGCAGGCCAGTACTTTCAGAGGGTAACCATGCTGGTCTGCAGTAGAACACTTAGATTTAAGTCAAATAGCACCCCATTAGACCAATAAGATTTCTTGTGACAGAGGTGGGGAGAGGCAGCAAGCTTCTGGGACTCAAAGCTCTCTTCATCAGGCAACTAGGGCTGCCATTGGGAGGCCTCCCACATAGCCTGGCAGCCCTACATGCTCATGACAATAGTGTGTGTGTGTGAATTAGCATGCAGTCACTGGCCCCATTGCAAGGAACTCCTCCTAACTGTTTTGCAGCTCCTCTACAGCCCAGCTGGCTGACTTTGTCCAGGGCCCAAAGCCCTCATGTTTCCTGCTGTAGCAGCTGTTTAGATCAAGACAGCTGTTTAGATCAAGACAGCAAAGGCTCTTACAAGGGTTTAAAAATTCCTTGCCCCCCACCCCAGTGAGCCAAGGAGTGCTTTTGTGGAATACTGCCCTTGCAAGTCATGTCCAAAGACTGCTTCTCTTTGGCTAAGGACTTGGGGGTTTCCTTACCTGCCCCCAACACGATTCAAATTAATGAGTTCATGATGCACCCATCCAACATCTCCATCAGCCCATCTCTTTTTATGATTAAAAGCATTCTTCTTCCAGAACTGTGGGCAGCTGAACAATCTCGCCCTCATCTATTTTCAATTGCTGTACCATACCTGTCTTTTTAATTTGTTTCTACATTCCAGAGCGCAAGGCCAAAACGACCAACCCATTTCCCAGTTATGCTTTAGCATCGTCATCTGATTACTTTATTTCTGTTGTATTTTACGGGATACTCTGCCTTGGCAGGACAACCTCCTTGATCTCGGATTGCAAATGCCTTAGCAGACCAGGTGCTTGGGAGCAGCAGCAGCAGCAGCAGCAGGCCATTGCTTTCACATCCTGCATGTGAGCTCCCAAAGGCACCTGGTGGGCCACTGCGAGTAGCAGAGTGCTGGACTAGATGGACTCTGGTCTGATCCAGCAGGCTAGTTCTTATGTTCTTAAAATAGATACTACGATATGGCGCTTTGCTCCAGTTCAGCTCTTGCACACTCAATTCTACCACTCCCAGCCTCTCATGTTATTAAGCTACTAAGACTGATGTCCTACATACATGAAGATGTCAGAACATTAACCTATCAAGATCAATATTGTGTATTCTGACATGCACCTTGGAGACCAACAAAATTATGTGGGTATAAACATTCAAGAGTCAAAACTTGAGCTTCTGCAAGCTTGTACTCTGGAAATCTAAGGTGCTGCTGGACTGAAATCTAGCTGTTGTACTTCAAACCAACATGGCTATCTTCTGAAACTACCTTCAGAGAAAATCACAGTATATCATCTGGTCCATTTATGGATCATTTTGATCTGGTTACCACTATGGATGATGACAGGATCATGGATCTGTGAAATTCACCACTTGTACACTGGGTCCTTATTTATCCAGGTAACTAAAATAATGTAAGGACCACATCAATGAGTCCTGGATGCCCATATAATTCCATATCCTGGCTCTTCTGAAGATGCCACCCTGTCCATGGATAAGACCGGCAACTGTCCATTGGCAAACATTTTCTGTAGTGTTTCCCATCTTCTGGAATGGCCTATCTGAAGAGGTCAGGAAGGCAAAACAGAATGTGCAAAACAGAAATGTTCAGAAAGTGATTGAGAGAAGTGACTAATGGGATGCCACAGGGTTCTGTCCTGGGTCCAGTGCTATTCAATATTTTTATCAATGACTTGGGTAATGAAATAGAGGACATATTAATCAAAACTGCAGATGATACCAAATTAGGAGGGGTAGCTAATACCCTGGAGGACAGGGGCAGAGGCAGATTAGAGAGCTGGGCCAAAACTAACAAAATGAATTTCAACAGAGATAAATGTAAGATTCTACAATTAGGCAGAAAAAATGAAATGTATAGATACAGAAAAAAATGAAATGCACAGATATAGGATGGGTGACACCTGGCTTGACAACAGTATATGTGAAAGGGATCTGGAAGTCTTAGTAGACCACAAATTGAACATGTGTCAGCAGTGTTATATGGCAGCCAAGAAAGCCAATGCAATTCTGGGATGCATCCATAAGAATACAGTGTCTGGATCGAGGGAAGTAATTGTACCACTCTACTCTGCATTGGTCAGATCTCACTTGGAGTACTGTGTTCAGTTCTGGACACCGCAATTTAAGAAGGATATTGATGACCTGGAACATGTCCAGAGGAGGGCAACCAAAATGATAAAAGGTCTGGAGTCCAGGCCCTATGAAGACAGGCTTAGGGAGCTGGGGATGTTTAGTCTGGAGAAGCGAAGGTTAAGGGGGTGGGGGGGAGGAACATGATTGCTATGTTTAAACATTTAAAGGGATATCACATCGAAGAGGGAGCAAGCTTGTTTTCTGCTGCCTCAGACACTAGGACACAGAGTAATGGATTCAAGATGCATGAAAAGAGGCTCCACCTAAACATTAGGAAGAACTTGCTGACTGTCAGGGCTATTCAACAGTGGAATTCACTGCCTCAGAGAGTGGTGGAGTCTCCTTCTTTGGAGGTTTTTAAACAGAGCCTGGATGAACATATGTCGGGAACACTTTGATTGTGTGTTCCTGCATGGCAGGGGGTTGGACTTGATGGCCCTTGGGGTCTCTTCCAACTCTATGATTCTACCATCCAGAGGTAGTTTGCCATTACCTGGCTCTGCATCATGCCCCTGGTATTCCCTGGAGGTCGCCCATCCAAATACTAGCCAGGATTGATGCTGAGTGGGTGTGACTGGCCCAAGGTCACCCAGCAAGCTTCCATGGCAGAGGGGAGATTCAAACCAAAGTTTCCCAGATCCTAGTCTGACACCTTAACCCACAGGTGTCAAACTCACGGCCCTCCAGATGTTATGCATGATGCTGGCAGGGGATGATGGGAACTGTAATCCATAACATATGGAGGGCCACGAGTTTGACACCTATGCCTTAACCATTTCACCACACTGGCTCTCAAATAGGAACATGTGGCTCTCCAGATGTTCATGGACTACAATTCCCTCCAGCCCCTGCCAGCATGGCCAAGTGGCAGGGCTGATGGGAATTGTGGTCCATGAACATCTGGAGAGCCGCAGATTGCAGACCCCTGGGCCCTATTGCAATGTTTCTTTTACTGCTTTGTCTTCTACCTTTGTCATCCATTAGGGTATGTAATACTTTGTGTGAGTTTTGTCTTTCTGTTTGTGTGTTCATTTGCATTGTTTTCCAAGGCTGTTTTCGCCCCAAGAGTTTCCCACATTGCAGCTACCTGAAGGTTTTTTCTTGTTCATGTTTCTGCATGGCATGCTAACAGTCAACAAACACATTTTAAAAATCTGACTCATTATAAACTTGTAAAAATCTATTTTTTTCTGGACAGGATGCTGGATAGCACTTGAAGATTCTTGGGCATGAAAGGGAAACAGCATAACCACATCTCTTTTGGGGCAAGAGGAGGGGGCCATTGGAGTTGACTGTGAATATGTGGACTTGTAATTTTTTTAAGTTACCGTGTTAATTTCTATGCAGCATTATCCATGCTCTTCAAAAAAAACATAGGGTGGTCTTCAAACCTGAGGGTGGCATGAGAACACAACACGGAATGGTCTTCAATGAGCATCAGGTATGAAACGGAAATCAAGGCCAAAAATGAAGAGACAATGGATTATTCAAGGACCTAGGCTGTTTTGAATGTCCTTCAAATGCAATTTCTGACAGAATCTCAGCACGCACCTACGAAAACATCCTGGTATAGAAACAGCCAGGATCTGAAATCTTAGTCCTATTGGATTGCTTATTTGATGTCTCACATTTTCTGATTGAACTTTTTTTCCTATTTTGTATTCCACTTTTAGTCTCAAAAAGAAAGGCGAGCTAAAAATGAAATATGATAAAATAACTTTTCAGTCCAAATTGCCTATAGTATTTGTTATGCGAAATATGCCTTCTAGTGCTAGGAAGGATTGGAATTTTTTTGGGAGGGATCTACCCACATCATATCTGGAGAGACACTTAGGCCACAATCCTAAGAACAATTTCCTGGAAGTAAGCCCCAATGAATAAAATAGGTCCTACTTTTGAGTAGACCCGCTTAGCAGAGCTCTCTTGGACATTTTTTTCAGACTTAGGCTCATTCCGCACAAGCAGAATAATGCACTTTCAAACTGCTTTCAGTGCTCTTTGAAGCTGTGCGGAATGGCAAAATCCACTTGCAAACAGTTGTGGAGGTGGTTTGAAAACGCATTACTTTGCATGCGCGGAAGGGGCCTTAGTTTTATACTGAATGCAAAAGGGGAAAAATAAACCATGTCACATTGACACCAGCTTTGGAAATAACAAGCCAAACCAATATTCTGAACTCCAGCTGGCCACAAATGAAATTATTGAATGCCAGAAGTGAGTATACTTAAGGGAGGAAATGCCACCCTAGAATGCACAATTGCTACAATCAGGCCAGCAACTTAGCTCTGGGCTGTCAGTTCTGGGTGGTTATAGGAAATGCCTCTTATGACCCAGTAGAGCAAAGCGACTCTCTCCTCTCTAATACAGCTCTGGAGCTGAGGTTAGATCAGGGTAATTGCTGCAAGCATTACAAACAAGGCAAGCCATGTAACAATGTCAGTGAAACTCCAGTAGTAATTGTAGAATCCCTTCCAAAAAAAAAAAGCAACATTGACCAAGGAATGTGAATCAGTTCAGGAATGGCATTTCCCCTCATATTGCTTGCACTGATTTATATTATGTAATCCGCCTTAAGCCTCAATGGCCGTGGTGGACTAGAAATACATCCATCCATAAATCCATAAATTCATACATATTCCATCACTATGAAGTTGCATTTATGTCTTCACAGCTGTTTTGAAAAAGGGGCTCTTGACTACATTTAGAATCTGATGTTTGACTGTATCACGTAACTCGGCACCGTAAGGATGGCATGGTTAATGTTTTACATCTTCAGGGGCTGTTTAGGATTCTCAGGAGGGAAGGACTTGTTGTTATCCAAGCTGCCAAACAAGTTTATACAACTTGTACGGCAAACGAGTCACGTTCACTGGCCAGCCAGGTGACTGATTGAGCTCCTATTTCTGTAGGTTTCCAGTGCTACAAAAACACAAGGTCCCCAAGTTCCCTGCAAGCTAAGATATAAAAACCAGTGGGCTGCATTTCACATTCATGGGTCAGATGAACATGTGAAGCTGCCCTGTACTGAGGCAGACTATCAGTCTATCTAGCCGAGTATTGTCTGCTCTGACTGGTAGGTGGTGCCAGGGATTGAACGTGGAACCTTTGGTATGCAAAAACAGGTGCCCTACCATTGAGCCACAACTCCATTCCAACAAGCATCTCCTTGCATATAAACATATAAAAAGGCATCGTGTTGAGTCAGACCACTAGTCTATCAAGATCAATGTTGTCTACTCTGACCGGCAGCAGCTCTCCAGGCTCTCAGGTGTTTCACATCACCTACTACCTGATCCTTCTGGATGGAGATGCCTGGGATTGAACCTGGGACCTTCTGCAGGCCAAGCAGATGTTCTGATTCTGAGACACAGTCCCCTCCCCCTCCCTTGCACGCCACCCCTTACTCCCTCCCCTTGCATGCCACCCCTCCCCCTCCCCTCCCTCTCCCTCCGCTAGGGTGGGTGGGCCATGTCCAGATGCTGGGCCCCTCCCCCTCCCTTGAATGCCACCCCTCACTCCCTGGTCAGGATATTGATCCCTCTCACTTGTACTGCCCAACCTAAAGGGTCCAGCAAAGTGCTCTTATCCCATCTGCCAGGGAAGCCAACTGATCCCAGGACTTTGTTCATTCAAAACTAGGATAGTTCTCCCCCTCCTGAAAAAAAGTGGATACTATCCTACGTTGTGCCCCTTGTCAAACAATTACTTAAAGCACACATTGTTCATTTAGCATCTTAGCCAATAACAATGATTCTGAATGCATGACATTGGTCTTGCAAATCTTAAGGATTTCTGAATTAGGGCCTGTAACCAATAGTTGGGCTCAATAGCTACTGCTGGTGTCGTTTATGGTACTTTGGGCCTCCACAATGTAGAAATTGAAGCCACCTAAAACCTAACATAGCTCAGCAGGAGGCTGAGAAATGTTTGTGTCTGCCACCTCCAGAGGACTAAATATAATAAGAATTGGCACCCAGGACATACCTTACCCAATAGGCAATAGCTGTGATTCTATTAAGAGAATCAACTTAAGAAAATATTTACTGATGATAATGTAACAACTACTTTTCTTAAACATCAGAAGTTATCTTTTTATAGCACATAAGCTTTGCACAAAAGCAGGCAGAAGCAAACAGAAGGCAATGTTCTCAATGAAACATCCATAAAGTGTAGTCAAAGAAGGTGCAGATATAAATCCGGGGAAGTACTTTAACAATGTAATTCAACTGCGTAAAACACAAATCTAATTAAAAAAAAAAACACAGAGATCAGCCACCAGCTATGCAGTTGTGTGAACAAAGTTGCATCAAGTTGCACCCGACTCAATGCAACCATGTAGGGTTTTCACATGTTTGCCATTGCCTGCCTCTGCGTAGTGACCTTAGACCTCCTTGGGAGTTTCCCATCCAAGAACTGGGGCCAACCCTGCTTAGCTTCCAAGATCTGACCAGACTGGACTGACAAGGTTGGACAAGACGGGTCCATTACCTGTTTATCTTTTGCTGAAACGGCCTGCTCTGGCTACTCCCCTGGAATTATAAAGGTGTTGAAATAAGCAGGACTGCAGCTGTGCTACGTAACAGGCAAGTAAAGGATGCCAAAGGCTCAGGAAATGTTATAAATGTTACAGAGGATGGTCAAATCTCCAGGCCAGGGCCAGACGACTCCAGGGATGGGGCTCTCTAGGCCATGGTCTTCTAGACAGGGTTTCATCCCTGTATCTCCCCACCCCACAAAAAAACCGGCAAATCAATACAGAGATCATTCCTGACAAACCCACAATGCTGACCAATTCATACCTAATAGCGGGAACCAGGCAGGACTGCTTTCTAAATCTCCCTTCCAATCCACACCCCACAGTCTCTCTACCCTTTGGTCTGGGATGGATAGATAGATAGATAGATAGATAGATAGATAGATAGAGAGATAGATAGATAGATAGATAGATAGATAGATAGATAGATAGATAGATAGATAGATAGATAGATAGATAGATAGAGAGAGAGAGAGAGAGAGAGAGAGAGAGAGAGAGAGAGAGAGATCCCTTCAGCATCAAAGGACATGGTCAAGCTGTTTCCAAGGCAGCTGAGGACGGCGGCTCTGAATCTCTGTCTCTCCCTGGAGGACCTTTGTGCTTCCAGCAGCGCCCATGTTTTCCTCAGAGGCTGCGAGAAACTCTCCAAGGGAGCGAGGGGATGCCTTGAGGCTGTCCTGCCGCCCTGTTTTTTTCTCGCACCCTCTCTCTCGGCGCGATCATTATATGGCCCTGCCCGGCGTCCAGATTCTCAAGGCTGGAATGGAAGCCAGCGCGCCGCCTGGGCGTGCCACGACAATGGCGTCAGGAGCAACCTGTCAGCTTCCCCCTCTCCCTAGCCCACGAAAGAAAGGGAGGGGTGCCGGATCCATCCAGGCTCCCTTCGCAATCAAAGGCGTGGAGGGATCCTTTTTTACGTGAGGGGATCCACGGATCCCGGTCCCCTTCTCCGAACCTCTCAGCCCACTGGGAAGGGGACGTATCCCCCGCCCTGACGGAGCTGTAGCACAGGCGAGCGTCGCCAGCGCCGCACAGCCAAGGGAAGGGCCAGCGCGGCTCCGGCTGTGCGCTCTAGCGGGGAAGAGACCCCCGCTCCTTTTGCGCCGCGCACGGGCACGCTGGGGATCCCGCGATCGGGCCGGCTCCCGGGGCGCGCGCGCGGCCTCCGCATTCCTGGGGCGAGGGCAGGGCCGGCCTCAGCGCTTCTCCCGGAGACAGCACGGGAAGGGGGGGGGGCGAGAGGGGGAGACCCGCGGCTGGAGCCCGCCGAGCAGCCCGGATGGCGAGGCAGGGCGCGCGCGCAGCCCCAGAGGAGAGCCCCGGGAGCCGCCGTCCCGGAGCGGCGCAGGGGGGGGGGGGGGATCGGGGTTGGCCGGAGCCCGGCTTACCCGCCGCGGTGCTTGCTGTCCATGCGCTTTTTCTGCCTGACCGGCTGCAAGGGGATGTTGTCGCTCATGGTGGCGGCGGCGGTGGCAGCAGCCGGGCTGGGCGCAGCCGCAGGCGGGGAGGAGCGCCGGGGAAGCTCCGGCTCCTTCCCAGCTCGGCCCAGCCTCGCCGCGCTCTGGCACGGCCGCGCTCGCCGCCGAGGACCGGGCGGGCCGGAGGTTGGGCGGCGCGCAGGTAACGTGGGCTCTTACGCCTCCCCGGATTTCGTTCTCCCCCACCCTTCCCCGTAGCCCACCCATTGGACGGTGTTGCTGCCCACTCCTTGCTCCCCCCTGTCATTCCCCATCTCCCCCAACCCCCAAATTGGGACATGCCGATCCAAAGGACAATTCCCCAGCTACGGCATCCTCGCCCCCCCCCCCCCCCTTGCCATCCGTGCCCATTTCGATTCCTAATTTCAAACAACCATTTACTATGCATTGTTTTAGCATCCAGAGACAGTTTCCGGTCAGCGCAGCTTCCTGCCGATCTTATACTACACCCCTCCTCCCCCACAACTTGATCAATGTCTGCTCATCTGTCCTAATGTCCCTATTTATTTAGTGCAATTTAAAATGCTCCTGCTGCCCCCCCCCACCCCCCCACACACTTTTGGCCCTGTAAGGAATACATTGCAAAAGCCCTCGGCTCTTCCACCTCATGTTATCCTCACAACAACCCTTTGAGGTAGGTCAGGCCGGGAGAGGCGTAGGGTCACAGAGCACATTCTGTGGATGAGTGGACACGCACACAAACGCACGTAGCTGCCTTACACTGAATCTGATCATTAGCCCATCAAAATCTGTTTTTTCTCAGACTGGCCATGGTTCTCCAGGGTCTCTGGCAGGAGCCTTTCACATCACCTCTTAATGGATCTTTTTTTACTAGAGCTGCTGAGAATTGAACCCGGAACCTTCTCCGTGCGAAATGGATGATCTACCAGTGAATCACAGCCCCTCCTCTTAGTGGTGGGACGGGGATTTGAAGCAGGGACTCTGAGGTCCTAATTCAGTGCTCTAACTGGGACACTCATCATATATCTACTCTCAGGCTTCGTTTCATTGGCTAGCCCTTAGACCCAGGACCTCATTCTCCCCTTAAGAACCCTGGAGCTCCACGAACCACTTGCTAGATCTTCTCAAAGTCCCTTGTTTGGAAGGATGTTCTTCTTCCAAAAGCCACACCTAATGCTCAGCTACAGTAAAGATGACAGTGGCCGACTGGCTATTTATCTTACAGGAAAAAATCCTGGTAGGCCCTTGGAAGCTGCTGACAGCCAAGAAAAGCAGGGCTGAGCCCCCCCCCACCCCCCCGTAGCTCTGCCAGTGCTGCACAGCTGAGAGCCCCCCCTGACATGGGTTTACAGCACCACAGGGGGCACGCAACTTGGCTTGATCCTGGGCCATTATAACTGCCGGGTCTGCCTCGAAGGCTGAGCTGTATGTCAGCTGGCTCAGGTAAAACGTATGAACAGATCCTTGATGATTATTTATTTATTTATTTATTTACTTACTTACTTACTTACTTACTTACTTACTTACTTACTTACTTACTTACTTACTTACTTACTGTATTTGTATACCACCCTCCCCGAAGGCTCAGGGCGGTTTCCAACAAAATAAAAAGTTAAAACATCATATATATAAGTTAATTAAAATACATAAAATATTAGACTAGAGATGGCTTCAGCTATTCTATTCCCCCTTTTTATGAACCCACGGGAGGCCAGATGTTTGCTTTTTACTGCAATTGATATCATCCCGCTGGCCAATAAACGCCATGGCGGAGTTCAAGGTCCGTTTTACAGGCCCTGGCTTGGAAACTTTTTTTGTAAATCCCTTGCAGGGGTCCTTGATCTCACCTGGAAGCCTGTTCCACTGTGCAGGTAGGGGCCAGGAGCTGCGTAAAAGCCTCTGGCCTCTTGTAGAGAGCTAAACAGTACCGGATGCGCCTTCTTTGGGGCCAGGGGATCGATCACCAGTAGGTCCACCTCCGATGAACGGAGGGGGCCTAGGAAGCGGCGATATAGGGAGTAGACGGTCCCTTAGGGATATGCAGGGCCAAGGCTCGCGGAGTGGCTTTAAAGGTCAAAACCAAAACTTTTAAACATGACCTGGTACTTTCGATGCGGCAGCCAGTGCAGTTGGTATAGGGACCGAGGTAATCCGGTCCCTTGCTGTTGTTCGGAAAGGAGTCTGGCTAGCCGCATTTCTGTACGAAGTTTCAGTTTCTGGATCATGGCCAAAGGTAAGCCTCGCCAGAGCGAAGCGGTTACAGTAGTCTAATCTAGAGGTTGACCGTGGGCATACGGGATCAGCAGTGGCCAGATCAGAACGGGAGAGATACGGGGCCAGTTGCCGCAAGCCTGCGTCGTGAGATGGTAAAACTTGCCTGAGTTGCCTGGGGTGACCCTGGACCACCAATGATAAAGATGGGATCCAGAGTCATTTCCCCCTAGGCTCTTGGGCGGGACAAAGTTAATTTTTTAACGATCTCAGCCAAGAAGGGGTGAGAGCAGGCCAAAGGCCCCCGGACACCCCCCCCGGCCCAGCCACATGACCTCCGTCCTAGTGGGATTCACCTTCAGCCGACTTCCACTCAACCAACCAGCCACAGTATCAAGACAACGCTTTGGAGAGCATCAGGGGCCGAGGTCGGCTGCCTCCATTAGAACAAGAGCTGGGTGTCATCAGCTTGCATTGATGACAATCGCAGCCCAAAACTCCGAACTAGACTCTCAGCCAGGGGTGCATGTAGATATTAAAAGCATCGGGAGAGAGTATCGCTCCTTTGGCGGCACCACCCCCCACACATAATGGGGCGATCAGCTTGGAGATCTCACTCGATGCCACCTGCTGTCCCTGATCTTGGAGGAACGAGAGATCAGCCAATTTAAAGGGCTGAATCCTCGAACCCCTCGATACCAGCTTGGCAGGCAGTGGACCAAAAGGTTGTGGTCTACCATATCAAGCGCTGCAGTGAGATCTTAAACAGCACCAACAGCGCCCGGCAACCGCCTCTGTCCAAGGTGTAGTCGGAGGTCGCTCCACAACAGTGACCAGCACCGTCTCGGTCCCATGACCAGCCAGCGGAAGCCAGACTGGAAGAAGGGATCCAGTACGCTTGTGTCATCCAGGAATGCGCTGCTGGAGCTGGAGCCACCACCGCTTCAATTACCTTGCCCAAGAATGGTAGACTGGAAACTGGACGGTATCACTGGGTCGGATCTCCAGGATCTAAGGGCGGTCCTTTTAGGAGGCCGGGCGGACCACTGCCTCCTTTAAGCCCGCATCACTCTCAGGCAAAACTCGCTTTGCCTCAAGGGAGCAGTTGACCCCATATCCAACAGGTGGTTTCTGAAGCTCCTCCCTGCCCGGGCTTTCACCAACCAGGAAGCGGGGCACGCGGTCAAAAGTGACAAGTGGTAGATCAGTGCAGCATCCAGGGATCCTGTCAACATTCTGATTGGGTCAAGTAAGCTCGAAGTGGTCCAAGAAAGGACCTGCAAAGACGGCCCATAGGGGCCCTTCTAGTCTCACATACTGCTTATCAATAGTGGCAGGGAGGGATTGGCGGAGGGGTCAGGACTTTGTGTGTGAAGTAGTTACCGCCAAAAGCCTCACAGCCTAATGCCAAATCTACTAGTCTCTTTTGGACCTCATCGAAGAGGTCGATCAACGTCCGGACTACACGTAAAAACAATTGTTGCTGGGTGCTTGAATCCAGCAGATTCAATAGCGGAAGCAAAATATGCCCACGCTTCTGTCTCCTTCACAGTGCACTCTCATAGGACTTCATAAACGATCGATATGAGTGTCTTGACCCCTCGTCAAGTACCGGCACCACCCTACGCCAAGCTCGTCCTTCAGTTCCCCTTTTTTCATCTTCCCTCCAGCTCCCCCTCCAGTGTACCAAGTGAGCCGGGTTGACAAGCGGGTACGCCGAGAGGGACGCTTTGGAGCGATACCGGGCTGATGGCTTCAGAGAGCCTGGTGTCCCAGCTTTCTCTACCAGCTCTATCTAGCCGTGAAGCGCCAGTGGGCGAGGAGTTCCCCAGAGAGCATTTTGGAACCGTTCTGGTTCAACCCATTATTGGTCTCCGCGTAGCGGGCTAAAATATGCCCGTCACCCGGTAGATGGGGGGGGGCATAGGAGACATCAATCTGAGCCTCAGTGGACATAGTGGTCAGACCACGGCACTCTTCTTCTACACAGAGGATAAAGACCACATGCACACCTGCCGGCGAAGACTAGGGTCCAGAGTGTGGCCTCCTTTGATGAGTAGGGGACACCAGGTATTTATAAGTAGAGAGGAGCCTCCTGAAGCGTCACCAAGTGGGATGACACTAGATCAGCTGAAGCCACTGACGAGGAGGCCGAATCAACATGGACGCTGGAAGTCACCCAACACAATTAGCTTTAGGGTTGCTCCAGCGCCCACTCAGAGA
Organism: Sphaerodactylus townsendi; assembly: GCF_021028975.2. NCBI lineage: Eukaryota > Metazoa > Chordata > Lepidosauria > Squamata > Sphaerodactylidae > Sphaerodactylus > Sphaerodactylus townsendi. Next base: position 116,316,762 of record NC_059429.1, read on the forward strand.
CGGTAATCTCCAGAAACTGCCGTGGACAGGCTATCCGCACCAAAAAAGTCGCGTAGGGTGACCGGTACACTAGCAGGGATAGCCAGCTTCTCTTGGTAGTCCCAATGAAGGCCTAGACACTCCATGCTGCCATCAATCACCGGGGACAGGGGGGGGCGTCCCTGAGAAAGGCTTATAGTATCCTCCTCGGATGAGCATCGCCCACACCACCACCCCGACCCTGTGTCCGGAGGTCCTAGGCTGGACTGCCACGGTACCCCAGCACCTGGAGTGAGATTGTTGAGGGCAACTTTGTTTCTGCCTCTCTCTCACCCAGGTCTCCCGTGACAATAATACCCAGGTCAGTAGGCTTGGATTCTCCTCAGATATCTCTCGAGAGTAGAATATTTGTTATTAATCGACCTCGCTAATCAACAGCAGCCTAGGAGCAGAGTAATTAACTCCCCGTCCCACTACCTGCATTCTTTGGGATAGGTCAGATATCGGGGACAGAGAGCGAAGCTTCACCATCATCTCACTTCATGCCTAGTATTCGGCCTAGGCCTACTGGCCATACAATTCCCTTTGCTCCCAATATCACTGGAATCCCTGACCCATGTAGGGACTCCTCGTGGGTATCTTCAAAGTGGGGCATTCTTACCTGGAATTAAACCACATATGCTAGTATGTTTACAACAATTTAAGCTTAGCTGATCAATAAATAAATAGAGGTATGGACTAAAATTTCTATAAATATAATACTTCAACTAATCCATACTTAACCACACTAAGTTTAATTAATCTAAAACTAATTTACCTCATGGTAACTAACTAGCCGAAATATAACCTATGCCCTAACACCATACAACCCTATGAAGTTATCATCTCAGATTTATTTGAGATGATAAATCATCTCAGATTTATTTCCTTTGATACTATTTCCTTCCACCTGAGATCCTGTTGTCTTTATCTTTTTGTACCCATCTCCAAGCTTTGGGGAGCCAAGGCACCATAAGTTTGCCAGCTTTGGGTTGGGAAATACCTTGAGATTTTGGTGGTGGGTGGAGTTTGTGGAGAGTAAGGATCTCTGCAGGGTGCAATCCCATAGGAACCCCCTGCCCCCTTCCAGCCACCATTTTCTCCAGAGAAACTGATCTCTGTAATCTGAAGATCAGTTGTAATACCAGGAGACCTCCAGGGCCCACCAGGAGATTGGCAACCCTACATAGAACACTGAGGTAGGCTTGAGGGAATCGACATTCAAATCTCCCAGTCTGTCATGATGCTTGTTGGATGATCCAGTCTCGCTCTTTCAGACTAATCTACGTCACACCTTTTGCTCCCTGAAAGGAGGACGGGATAAACACATTAGCTGGCTACTTCCTCTCACAGCTTCTGTTCATTCATTAGCTCCTAACTTTCTTTTGCTGTCTTCATGGTTCAGGCAACTATCAATTGCTCATTATGTATGACACACAAGGTGGCTAAACTGGTCTCTTTGCTCTGATTAATCTCCATTTGCCCCCATAAGATAGACTGTGCCACTTTTATCGGACCAGTTTGGCTATGGCCTTGCCCTTCTCTGTGCTTAATATATTGATTAATGCCTCCCTGCCATTCATTCTGTAGCCTCCCATTTCTTCCAAAGCCCCAGATGTGTCCGGATAAGATAAATATGCCTCTCACAAGTTGATATGAAGAATAGGGAAGATTCATGAGGTGAAGGAAAGCAGATTTCTCTGTAAGACCGTAGATCGTCAGGAGGAACCTGTTAATGGGGAATTTGTTCATGAGGAATCTGGGACTGAGGTCTGAGGTGATGAAGAGGGAACAAGATTACAAGCGTGAATAGATTCTGGAGTCAATTAGAGCAATCTGGTGCCATAGGCGAACCCTGACACATGACCCCATTTAAACACACTCACATCCACTCAGAACAAGAGTTGAAGAGGTCTTCCTGGTTGCCCTGAGATCAAAGCATATTGCTGGTGGCAGGTTTTCGGCCTGGTTGGGGCCAAAAATGGAATTAAAGGGCATTGACTGTGTATGCTTGCAGAGCTGCAAGTCTGTATAGTTAGGCTGTTAATCCCACTGAAGTAATCGGAATTTCATTATTTATTGTATGCTACTGTTTCACTGACAGCTCAGGGTAGTGTTGCCAGCCTCCAGATAAAGTCTAGAGATCTTCCAGAGTTACAGCTGATCTCCAGATTACAGGGATGAGTTCCCCTAGAGAAAATGGCTGCTTGGGAAGGTGGCCTCTATGGCTTTTTATGCCCTCTCCTCCCCAAAACACATCCTGGTGAGTTGGTGAGGGAGCAAGTTTGTTTTCTGCTGCTCCAGAGACTAGGACCAGGAGTAATGGGTTCAAGGTAAAGGAAAAGAGATTCCACCTCGGAAGATGCCAGCCACAGATGCAGACAAAACATCAGGAGAAAATGCTACTAGAATACAGCCATACAGCCCAGAAACCACACAACACTCAAGATAAATGTTTGAATATCAGAGAACTGTCTGGCCAGAGAGAAGTTTTCTTGAAAAATGATTAAAGGGGGCTGAAGCTTGGATAGTGTTTCTCTTGTCAATACAGTTTAAAAACAAGCAAACAAATATATGGTGCAGGCTTTCAATGTCTCCAGAACTCTTCATTTGCCTGGATTTAAAAGGGTTGGTGGGTGGGCCAGGGGCTTCAGCCTTCTTTGTCTACAATCTATGTAGGATGTTTAGCTGGGCACAGTGTGGCTGGCTGGTATCAAGTTGTACCCTTGGCATTCCGAGAAGCCAAAACACATGCCATCCACTTCAAAAGATAACAACCAATGGTGGATAAAATGAACCTTGGATCTCAAAACAATAATCCCTATCCCTGCTCCATTTTTAAAAAAAATCCGACCTGATGGAAAGTTCTGGAGAACCTAAATGTTTGTGCAATGTGTTGGCTTATTTTTGGCTGGTCCTAGTGAAAGATAATATATGCTGTGAAGGATTTCAGGACTTTGCTGATTGGAACCAGAGCAAAGGCACCTGAAAGCAGAGAATTAACCAAAGTTTCTTCTGACTAGCTGGCAAGTAGAATGCCAGTTAATGAATTAGTGCTGGATTGGAACAGAGAATGAGTTGGTGGAGAAAGAGCTTGAGAGACAGAGGTGGAAACATCTGTTCTGTTCTCTTGGTGAAAGCTTTACTCACTGTGAGGGGAAAGTCAGACAGATGAATCTGGTCTGATCTGACTTCCCAAGTTCGCAGTGCAACACAATTTGGGGACTCTGGGGACATATACTGAAGGAGATAAGCTGTCTCCGGGGAGATATACTGAAGGGGATAAGCTGGAAGCCTTATTGTTCAGTTAGTATCCAGAGAGGGGGAAGATTTCTTCTGAGGGGGATCTGAAGGGAAAATCCTAGTCAGAATCAGTGTATATATGGACAAATCTGGTGATAGATTTCCCTTAGTCTGTGGTTAGTAAATTCTCCTGAAAGGCTTACCTGAGGGTAAAAATAAATCTCTCAGAAGATATAGAGAGGAAGGAGATCTGAGAACTGCAGCATAAAGAGTCTCAGAGCTGACAGTATAATGTAATAAGAACAACGGACACCGTAGCAGGTCCAGCCGCTGAGGTGGTGCCCCCCCCCCCTTAATCTGCTCTGTTTTTACATCGGGGTACCCTATATCGTTGGGACCTGCCATCCTCCCCTTGTTCTGTTCTGAGGGGAGGGTTTGATATTAGGTTTATTGGGCGCGTTCTATTATATTACTGCTGTTTTAAAAGGGGTTTTATCACTTATTTTAGTAATTTAAACTGTTGGAGCCTATGTAAATTGTTTTTATTGTTTGCTCCTCATTAATGGTGTATTGGATTTTATGTTGTAAACCACCCAGAGCCCCTTGGGGATAGGGCGGCATAAAAAACTAAAAATAAATGAATAAATGAATAAATAAATTTAGAAAGAACGAAGTTGAAAATAAGATACCTGTAACATCATGTGAGATCCTGATAAGCTTGATTAGAAATGGAAACTGTAAATCTAAATCAACAACATCTACATGTGAATACTGCCTGTTTCAAAACTTACCTGTTTTATTTGTTTCTTCCCTAAACCACTCAGTCGTTTTAAATATTCTTCCAATTCATGCATTTTTGAACTGTTAAGAAGCCTCTGATGCCTAGTTATTTCTGACAAGTAAAAGCGTGAGAAACAAAGCAACACTGTTCTGTTTTCAAGGAGGTTCCTTGGATCTGAGTAAAAGAAGCCCAATTTACTGTATATTTATTTAAGATCAGGGTGGGGAAACAGTTATATTCTAATATAAAAATTGTTCACACACAACGTTATCAACAAGAAACATTCCGAAAGGGCTGCTCAGTTTCTGAAGGGACAGGCTGATAAAATTAAGAAGGAAAAAAAAAATCTCCTCAGGGCGCTTGAGGGTGGTGGGTACACCTCACATGGCTTCTGCTTTTAAATTTTGTTTTAATTCAAAGCGCACCCCTGATAGTAGTGGCAGGAAAATGTCCTCCTACCTTGTTCCTTTCAGCACAGGGTCTCAATTGTGGGTGCAAGTTGGTCATTTATAAAGCCAAGGATATCCTTGACTTTATACATTTGGTACATTTCATTTAATCCTGATCTGGCCTAGCCCGATCTCATCAGATTTTGGAAGTGTGCCCTGGTTAGTAGTTGGATGGGAGACCATTAAGAAATACTGGGGTTGCTATGCAGAGGAAGGCACTGGCAAGCCACGTGTTAGTTCCTTTCTTTCAAAACCCTATGGCATTGATGGCGAACCTTTTTGAGACCAAGTGCCCAAACCGCAATCCAAAACCCACTTATTTATTGCCAAGTGCCAACACAGCAAATTTAACCTGAATACTGAGGTTTTCATTTAGAAAAAAAACAGTTGGCTCAGAGGCGTGCATTACTCAGGAGTAAGCTTGGTGGTAGTCAGTGGCTTTGCTTTGAAGCAGCAGTGGCAACCTTCTTGCAGCGGTGAATCCCGCAACCCTAGGAGGGTTTACTAGGCCCATTTACTAGGAGGGTTTACAAGCCCCATTGCCAGCAACCGAGCTCACTCCCAGGTAAAGGATCGCGCTTTAATTCTTCACATGAAAATCAGTGGGTGCTTAACAGGATTATCTACACTGCTTCCCCCAAACTAGGTCTTAGATTTAATGCTAATAATCGATTTTATGCTAATAATCGAGCCCAGCAGCCCAGGCCAGCCTAGATGTGGGGGGGGGGGGGCAACTCTGTTTGCGTGTGCCTTCAGAGAGGGCTCTAAGTGCCACCTCTGGCACCCGTGCCATAGGTTCGCCACCACTGCCCTATGGGGTCACCATGAGTTACTGTGTCTTGATGCCACGTTACATATGCATACACAGTTCAGTTATAGATTGGGTGAGCCAAACCAGACTGCAGGTGCCTTGCACCTCAGAGGAGGAGGAGGAGGAGGAGGAGAAGAAGAAGAAGAGGAGTAGTAGTTTGGATTTATATCCCCCCTTTCTCTCCTGCAGGAGACTCAAAGGGGCTTACAATCTCCTTGCCCTTCCCCCCTCACAACCAACACCCTGTGAGGTAGGTGGGGTTGAGAGAGCTCCGAGAAGCTGTGACTATCCCAAGGTCACCCAGCTGGCGTGTGTGGGAGTGTACAGGCTAATCTGAATCCCCCAGATAAGCCTCCACAGCTCAGGCGGCAGAGCTGGGAATCAAACCCGGTTCCTCCAGATTAGATACATGAGCTCTTAACTTCCTACGCCACTGCTCCTTGAGGCCACTTGAGTTTAGCCAATGGATATCCTGTTATGTATAATTACAATAAACTTGCCTGTGAAAAATTTGTGGGTAACCAGAGATCGTTGTTAAGGGCTACAACATTAAGACAGTGGCCCTTTCCACACAACACAGATAAAATATCTTGAGGCTTGAATTTAACATGTTTTCTGCAGGAAATCCACACAGCTTTTGGACCAAAATGTTTTGGAAACATTGCATTTCAGCCCAAAGCAACTTTATTTGGAAACACTTCAGTAATACTTTTTTTCCTGAAATGTTTTCAAAATGCTTCCTGCTTGCTGGGTAGAGATCAGGAAATGTTTTATTTCTCCTGCCCGATTTTGAAGCTCCCACTTTTCACTTCTTTGCCAACCACCATTTTCTGCCTTCAGTGATTCTGTTTTGTCAGTCATTTGCTGAAGTTTTCTATCTTTATCATCTAGCACCACGGCTGCTCGCCATTTCTGTCATTGCTGTGCACTAATAAACTCAGTACTGCCTGCTAATTACATGAATGTGTTGCTTTACTTTTTTGGTTGTTGTTTTTTGTAAGATAGCTTCGAAACCATGTAGACTTGATGTCCAAATTGGCGAGGCTTCGGATATCAAGTCTTTGTAACTTTGAAGACACGATGACAGGTTTGTTTGTTTTTTAAAGGGAAGAACCATTTTTATTGGTAACGCTTTATTTTTCCACGCTATGCAAACAAAAATCCCCCGAATGGTTCTTTTCAAAAATTTTGAAAAATGTTTTAAATGTTCTGTGTGGGAAAAGCCAGGGCTTCCAGAACAGTTTGCTGCCCGAAGTTCACCTGGAACTCATTTATTTTACCTTTTCTAGAGAAGCAAACTTGGGCTCATTCTGCACATGCAGAATAATGCACTTTCAAACTGCTTTCAGTGCTCTTTGAAGCTGTGCGGAATGGCAAAATCCACTTGCACACAGTTGTGAAAGTGGTTTGAAAACGCATTATTTTGCGTGTGCGGAAGGGGCCTTGGAGTAGTAACCCTGAAAGAGGCCTTGACAGCAATCCTAGGCAGATCTATTCAGAAGATCCACTTTATTCAAAGATGCTTACTCTCAGGCAAACTGTTCCTTGGATTGCAGGCCATATCTCTCTCCTTAAAGTGCTTCTCATTCTCTTTGCTCAAACAGAAGAGAGGATCTAGTACAGGGGTAGGGAACCTGTGGCTCTCCAGATGTTCAGGAACTACAATTCCCATCAGCCTCTGTCAGCATGGCCAATTGGCCATGCTGGTAGGGGCTGATGGGAATTGTAGTTCCTGAACATCTGGAGAGCCGCAGGTTCCCTACCCCTTATCTAGTACAACAGTACAGTTGACAACTATCCTGCCAAGAGACAAAAAGAATCTTACCCACTTCCCTGCTTTCATGAATTCCTATCAAGTGTAAAAATGTCCTATTCCTATCCTAACCAGCGGCAGGTTTTCCACATTATTTAGTAGGATGATAAGTGACCTACTACTAAATTTCAAGGGTGATGAAAGAAATGGTTCCTCCTAATTTCTCCTTAATCAACACACACAGCCTTTCCTGTTTGCTTCCAAAGGAGCAGAAAATAAAATAGCAGCTTCCAAAAGACACAAAATGCGAAGTGGTTCCCAAGGATTAATAGACCCTCACCAAAGGCACTGGATATCTGTGCACAACAGAAACGCAGCTGCGATCTTGGAATTATTAGCAATATTTCAGCTTTATACTTGCCCTAAATCTGCATAGGATACATTTATCTTTTCTCTGTGTCTCAGCCCCAGCAAGGCTACTGCAATTAATGGGCCACTTAATCACTACCAGACTATTTTAAGCTGTTAGCACCTGTACCTCAGATCTTCTGGGATGGCTTTGATTTTTCCTCCCTCTCCCCTTTTTGACAAGCGGGTGACAGCGGATATCCTTTAAACACACATTTAATGAAGACCTTCATAAATCCATCAGCACTTGCTAAGGGAAATGACAATAAAGCTCACACTGCCAGAGGCCTTTATTGGAGAGGCCATTTGGCATCTTCATAATGATGCGACAGGACTGCGATGCAGGGTCAGGAAAATACGTGATAATCCTTGTAGAATTTGGGGAGGAAAGATAAAGTTAAGCATGGAGTACCATTTTTCCCGTGGTCTGAACAAAAGGCAGCACCATTGTTTTCTGCTTCAGCATTACAGTAAATTACATGAGAGTTAAATGTATTGTCGAAGGCTTTCACAGCCTGATTCAACTGGTTCTGGTGACAAGAGTATCGGGATATGATAACGGCTGCGAGGAAAACATGTTCCCCCCTGACCCTGCTTATTCCAATTGAACAAGGACACATGGCCAATTATTTACATTGGATCACCAACCCTAAATTAAGAAGAGCCTTAACACTGGCCAGATTCAATCTAATGCCTTCTATGCTGCTCTATGGCAGATATCAACAAATTGATAAACAGAGGAGGCTATGTCCATGCAATATGGGTCAGGTGGAGACACTCGATCATACCCTCTTTCATTGTGTAAGGTTTGCAAAAATCAGAATGTCGCAATCTGCACTTAGCCCATTTCTGTATAACAATCTAACAGATGCTCTTAAGATACCTATGCTTTTGAACAACATGGATCCCACAGTGTGCGAGAATGTAGCAAAATTTCTGCTAAAGATAATAGACGTAAGTCTAGATGAATACCAATCAATGTCTATGTATTATGACCACATATAGCCAGCAGTAATTTTTCCAGCTTCTGTCAGTATCCGATGATGTGAGTCAACTTAGCTGAAGGAATGTCCTATAGTTACAGAAGGACTATGTATATATTTTAGTACCAGTGTCGATAACTGTGAGCAATAATGGGCAAATTTTGCATGCTTATTTTGTATGTTTATTTTATGCCAATAAAGGCTTGTTACACACTAAAAAAAAAAACTGGTTCTGGTGGGTTTTCTGGGTTGTGTGGCCGTGGTCTGGTAGATGTTGTTCCTAACATTTCACCTGCATCTGTGGCTGGCATCTTCAGAGGTGTATCACAGAGAGAAGTCTGTTACACACTGTATCTAGTAACTTTGAGAGTAACTTTGCTTTTATAAAATGGAGACTATCAAAGATAGGTAGAGACTGTCCTAAATGGTAGAGGTTAGAAAGGGAACTATGAGAACCCCTGTTTTAATTATACCACTGGTCATAAATATTTTGACTATTGCACCAGTTATTATTTTAGAAACTCACTGTGCAATTTTAAGCAAAGTTATATTATTCTAAAGCCCACCAGTTTCAATCAGCTTGCATTGCAAGTGCCATGATTCAAAAGGTGGTATAGTGGCCAGAAGTTTCAACAGGCAATAGGATCTGGGCTCAAATTCTTACATGGTCTTCGATCTCTGTTACCTTTGGGGCTTAATGTTCTCAAAAACCAAGAATGTGAGAAGTACCCCCCCGGCGCACGCAAATGGTTTGTATTGTGTCTTACACCCATTATATTTGCTCTGTGCGGAATCCCACTATATCTCTACCATTTCATAAATTCTGAATCAAGTTTCCTTCCAGACTATTTCTTTTACATGCTAAAATCCCCACACACATACATACATGGATCCCTCCATGCATTCCTGACTAGATAAACAACTACCAGTAAGCACACCTCTACTGTGGACCCAGATTCAGCCAGCAGCCCAATCCTACCAGGATGGTGGTGGTGAATGGGCTGTTGGAGCCACGGTGGAGCTTCACCAATGTGTCTGACCTCACTTATGCTGGTGGGGAGAGCAAACTGGGTGGCAAGTAGGCACTGTGGACCTTAGCGTGCAATATTTAAAGGTCTAGATCAGGGGTAGGGAACCTGCGGCTCTCCAGATGTTCAGGAACTACAATTCCCATCAGCCCCTACCAGCCAGGTGTATGCTGACGAAGCATTAAGAGGGTGGCTGGTTCTGAACGTCTGGAAAAGCACTGATTCCCTGATCTAGATCAGAATGCACAAACAGAACTACATTTCCTATCAGCTCTCACCAGCATGGCCAGCCAATTGGCCATGCTGACAGAGGCTGATGGGAATTGTAGTTCCTGAACATCTGGAGAGCCGCAGGTTCCCTACCCCTGGTCTAGATCTCCCATAAGGTGGGGAAAACGTTGTCAGCAGCCATATGGGGCTCATGCAAGAGCCAGAGCAAGCGACCAGATCCATGCAGCACCTCTTAGTGAAAAGGTAAATGTGGTCTCCTGTGCAAGCACATGGAGTGACATCACCACACAACGTTTAGTAGGCAGACTTCATTTATGGAGTGGTTTGCCATTGCCTTCCATTTATGGAGCGGTTTGTCATATGCACTTTAATCTCAGCAAGCTGTGTACTCAATTTACCAACCTTGGAAGTATGGAATGTTTAGTCACCCTTGAGCCAACTACCTGAAACTGAGGCCCCTTCCACACACGCAAAATAATGCGTTTTCAAACCACTTTCAAAACTGTTTGCAAGTGGATTTTGCTATTCCGCACAGCTTCAAAGATTCTGCATGTGCGGAATGAGCCTGACTTCCGTCAGGATCGAACTCTAATTGTGAGCACAATTTTGACTACAGTGCTACAGATTAACACTCCTTGCCACAGGGCTCCTCCGAATACCTTTCGCTAGGGCTCATCAAAATGACACAAAACTCCAGAAAACTAAATGCTACAAAAATGCAAAGAAACAATTAGCGGGGCGCAGACTTTCCAAGGCAAGGACTTAAGACCGGGGTGGAATTGTAAGCCTTTTGTATTAGAGGCTGACAGGCTCAGTTTAATTGCTGTAGTACAGCCCCTGCATTGCGGGAAGAAACAGCAAACAATGGAGAATCATCTCATGTTTAAAACATACAGTCCAGCAAAGTCCAAATGTCACCCAGTTTTCCCACCCTCCATAGTACAATCAGGAGCACAAATTCTTGCCAAAGAATCCATGCTAAGGTCAAGGAGCAAAGAAAACACAGTATGCAATGGTGGCGGACAGTCCTTGTCGGCACCTTATGGCAACCCCGTTGGGCAGAGGTATCAAACATGCAGCCCAGGGGTTGGATCTGGCCCTTTGATAGGGCTTATAAAGCCCATAAGCCACTGAGGCAACCCTGATCTGACCTAGGGTGTCCTCTGCCAAATTACCAGTCCAGGCACTCACCTACTTCCCACTCCTGATCAGGGTTGGTAAGCTTGCTGTCTGCTCACAAACAGCCACCTCTTACTCCCAATCTAGCCAGGCAAGCCTACTGTGGACTTGCCAGCTACAGCACACACACTGTGTACACACCCCGCCAACCATCTTCCCCAGTACCATTCTGGGCTGGTGAGCCCTCTGTGGGCATGTCCACTGAGGTAACCCTTCCCCAAGGGCTAATATGAGGCAGTCACACCTCCAGGGCCCGGCCCAACCAAGTCACATTTACATCCTATCCAGCCCTCATGAAAAATGAATTCAACAGCCTTGCCATAGAGTTGCAAGGCCAGAGAATAACAAGAGATGGTTTACCATTGCCTGCCTCTGGTCAGCCACCCTGTCCTTAGTAGTTTCCCATCCAAACAGACTTGGTGAAGACTGTTTTGTTTAGCCTAACCCCAGTAATGGTTATTGGTCCTCCTTTTGTGGTTCAGGTATTGTTTACAAGTTTTTATTAAACCATTTTATAATTTTAAAAGAGTTTTTAATTGTTCTAATATTTTAAATTTTGCACATGCAGTCTTGGTAGACCCCGATTGGGTGGAAAGGTGGCGTAAAAATGTTTGAAATGAACAGGTAGGGTTGACCCAGCTTGGCTTCCCAGATCAAGCTAGCCTGGGCCATTGAGCTCAGACACAGTACGTGAAGGAAGGTAAACAGTTCAGTTCTTCTTGGTGCAGAATTTTAATAGCTCAAGCGCAGAATATGTAAACCATGTCTAAGGTACAGGATGTACACAGCTCTCACTGCAAATTTCTCTACAGAAATCTAAAAAAACAGAACAAAAAAGGAAGCTCGAATGCAGCGTGTGAAAAAAGTCATCCCAAATTTATTCTTGCATCAACAGAAATGCATCAGTAGATACTTTGTAAAAAACAAAAACAAAAACCTACACATAATCCCATTAAAAGTCCATACATTCACAATGCAGAAGAGAAACAATGTTCGGGATGCACCTTTGGTATATTCCATGTAACAAGATCCATTTTATAGTGTAAACAGTGTTGTTACTTACAAAGTCTAGCAGGAAAGGCACACCTTGGCAAAATAAAAACAAAAGAACAAACCCCCAAAACTGATCCTAAGCAAGTAGAGAGATCTCTCCCCCCCCCCAACCCGGCCTCCCCTCGGAAATACACAAAAAGCAATTCAGGCGCAATAACATTGCAACTGCAACATTTTTAATTAAATCCACCCTCTGGCCCTTCTGGGTGAGCAAAGGCAGACACTGCAGTCTAGAGTGGGTGGAAAAGCCACGTTTTTATTCAAGTTGTTCAGCTATGATTTCCAATGTAGCTTGACCTCAACACATGGAGAGCTCCTACAAACACAATGAGAATAGGGTTTTTTTTGGGGGGAGGGGGGGAGAGAAGACAAACAAAAAAGCCACAACACAAGTTTACAACATCAGCAGACCACTGCTACCGGTACATCACGTTTTGGTTCAAAATAGTGCATGGGAGCCTCCGCTTGGATCTCAAGTTCAATACAGTGGTTATTTTTTTTAATAGAAAAATAGATACTTAGCACTACAAAAAAAAGAACAAAAATAATGAGGTAGATAACTTAGAATCCAGAGGGCCATCCCAATAACCTTCATACAATACAATTACAGACTCCATCGGGGTTTATTTCATGTAAATGCAAACATACAAAATATCAAGAGGGAAAAAAAAATACTTCGGGACCCGGGGAAGTATACCTGTATAAGCCATGTTGAAAATCTGTACAGGACAGCACCGGGCTTATGCAGGAGAGCATTCTTGTAGACTCTGTCCTGGATGCTCAAGTGGAAATGTCTTCAACAAAAGAACACGCCACCCCCACCCCCCCCAAGCATGTGAAACCTACGCACATGCTTCATTTTAAATACAGATTTAGACAGACTTATCTCCGTTTTTTTTAAACAAAAAGTCTACAAAGATCAAAGTTGCATGAAAGAGGAAGAGTTTCCCCTTGCTAAGGGAACCCGACGCAAGTCACCTGAGATTCCTAGCAGAACATTCAAAACCTAACATCTGAAAGACCAGATTCCCTTTCAACAGTATATACACAACATTTCTAACCCATGCTTGTTTTGGTGTTCCGATGCAAGCTCTCTCCCAGCCCGCCTCCCGCAAATCTGCGTGGGGAAAACAAAAAAGACCTTGCACTGACAAGTCAAAATTTTGGCACTATTATTCAAGCCATGTGTGCATGTCCAAGTAGTATTTAAATAAGCAGCAGTCATTAATACAGGGTATTTGAGATGTAACACAAGAGCCAGTTTTAAAACTGTCCTTTCGTTTGCAAACAGCAGTCTTCTGCATAAATGGAACTGGCACATCTGACAAGCAAGATTACATTCAAAACCACCACAAGCAAAAAAAGAGGTACTATTCAAAAAGGGTGGCATTCCAGAGCATTTACCCGCATAATTAAGTTTCCATGTATCCTCTGTGAATTACAGCACCTCCGTAGTCCCTTGCCCCACGAAATGACCAATATATTGGATTCTACTCCACTCAAGAGTCACCCATGGTTTCTATGTGAGCAACCACAGCTACAGAGGAAAGCATCATCTATCACCTTTGGAATTTCATGTTGTAAAACTTCTAAGGCTTTACACATTGAAGCCAAACATGTGAAAACTACTCTGCAAGACCCGCATCTTTCCAATACAGAAAAGAATCCTACATTGTTCACCTTTTTTTTTTTAACGCAAAACAATGACATGATTGTACTCTGGGCAACTCTTACAAAGACAACCACAGAATCATTTGCACATCGTTAGGAAAATAAGGATACTTGGGGTGTAATCTCTTAAAAATATATAGATTTATATATACTTGTAAAGTTTCTTTTTTTTTTGTAAATCCATTTTGTCTCCTCTCTGTGTTCGGGTTTTAATTGACAGCAATTTTGTTCTCTTCCATAAAATGAGGAAATTGGTGTTTTGGCACGTTGCTCGCTGTGGTGCTGCTGGGTTTCTCCATCTCTGAGCCAATGGCCGACTGAGAGCCATCTATTTTGGAGACCGTGGCAGAATTCATGGCGATATTGATGGCTGGCCCACCCCCAATTGTGGTTGGAAGAGCAGGTATTCCACCACTCTGAATCACAGAGATCTCATTGGTCTTCATGGCCAAGCCATTACTGAGCACTGCTGCATACTGGTTCCACGCCACAGGATCAAGGTTGACTGACTGGGGCACAACATCCTTAGGAAAGATTTCTGATACCTTCTTTGGGTCGCTGCCAAGAAGAGCCATGGGATTATCAATGGAAAGTCTTCTTCCACGTCTGGCTGAGTTATTCCACATATGAGTTCCAACGTGGACCTTATGGACAGAAGGATTGGGGGGAAAATTATCTTTCTATGTGTATAGATCTTGCAAGACTTGGACAATAACCTCAAAGGATAAAGTATTTGAAAAGAGAACAAACTCCGGTTTGTTTCTGCACATGAAAGAGCCTGGAACTATTCTTGGACTGGGGGCTGGTTAAAGAAGTCTTCCCAACCAACTGGATTTAGCTTGACATTCAAATGAGGGTACACCAATAAATTAGCTTTTGGTTGTGGTGGGTTTTCCGGGCTGTTTTGCCGTGATCTGGTAGATCTTGTTCCTAACGTTTCGCCTGCATCTGTGGCTGGCATCTTCTGATCACAGAGAAAAGCCTGTTTCACACTGTGTCCAGACTTCTCTTATAACAGACTTCTCTCTGTGATACACCTCTGAAGATGCCAGCCACAGATGCAGGCAAAACGAACAAGATCTACCAGACCATGGCCACACTGCCTGTAAAAACCACAACCACCAGTTGAATCCAGCCGTGAAAGCCTTCAACAATAAATTAGCTTTTATTTCTTGCCCAAAAACCAATATTAAACCATGGTTTAGAATCCCAATTTGAAAAACCTGAATCTGGACAGTCTCGAGCAAGGGTCCCCAAAGTGATGTCCTCTGACACTATTTCTGGTACCTGCCAAGTGTTTTTAGAAAGTAGAGCGGGCTGGGTAGGGCTTTTCTCCAGCAAGGCTTCTGGTGGTCTGTGCAGTTTTTTAAATTATTGCTTTGGCACCAACTGCCACCACAGCACAAGAATCTGCACTGTGTTACTGAGGTCAAGACATGACAACCATATGCCTGCTTGTTCCCACCATGTCATGTCAAAATGCCAAATGAGGCCCAGGAGAAGAAGAAGAGTTTGGATTTATACCCCACCTTTCTCTCCTGTAAAGAGACTCAAGCTCCTTTCCCTTCCTCTCTCTACAACAGACACCTTGTGAGGTAGGTGGGACTGAGAGAATTCTGAAGAACTGTGACTAGCCCAAGGTCACCCAGCAGGAATGTAGGAGTGCGGAAACACATCTGGTTCACCAGATAAGCCTCTGCCACTCAAGTGGAGTTGGGGAATCAAACCCGGTTCTCCAGATTAGATACCACTTGCTCTTAACCACTACACCACACTGGCTTTCAAAGAAGAGAAGGCTGGGGGCCCCTAGTCTAGAGTCTAGCTCTGTGCCTGAGGAGAGGAGGCAGAGACCACAAGAATAAACAAGGCAGGTTCTAATCACGAACAATCTCTAGTTAACTTAGAATAGATGAATATAGCCCAGTCTCCATCTCAGTTTTACCTACTCTTACTATAAGCATAAAAGTGATAAATTTCTGAATGCTACCTCGGGGTCCTTGGGGAATACAGATGTGATAGGTTATGGACCCACACTAGACAAATTGATGGCAATTGATTATGGACCCACACTAGACAAAAGAATACTGCCCGTACTTCTTCACTGACACACACTGTCTTCTTTCAATATGGGTATCTCCCCCTGTTTGAAAACAGACTGTGGGATGGGGAGGGGCTGTCAAAGCATTTGCAGACTCTCTGCAGGTCTCATCAGCGTTATCCGAAATGTCTGGAAGCAGACAGAAATGACTCCATCTCAGTGAGGCGAACTGACTATATAAACTATCCTCCTGGCTTCTTTCGGGCCACTCCGTTCTTGGCAGTGAAGCTGCGAACATGAGCTGAGCCTGGCCCTCAGAACGGCATTTTTGGAACCTTCCCCTTTCCTCCCAGGGAGGCCCAGGCCAAAGGGGTTTATGTAAAAGAGATGACAAATGGATGCAGAGAGAGCTGGGACAGCCACTGCTAAACTGCGGGGGTTCAATAAAGCCCCTGGGTGAAGAAACATGAAGGGGGCTCATCTCTAACTCTTAAATAACCTCTGAGCTGGGAGTTGGAGGCTCGTCAATGATGTATGTCCAGAAATCAGTGATGAGGTAAACAACGTCCCCCTCGAGGGGGGCGGGGGAGTCTTGGATACCCAGAAGGCTAAGCTGAAGACTGAAGATGTAGGTGGGCAACTACTGCAGGTGGACAACTACTGCAAACCATTTCCTGTGGTGGCTACCTTTACCTGTAGGGGTTATTGCTCAAACCCACCAAAAAGGAAGAATAAGAGTTTGGATTTATATCCTGCCATTCTCTCCTGTAAGGAGTCTCAAAGTGGCTTACAAACTCCTTCCCTTCCTCTCCCCACAACAGAACCCTTGTGAGGTAGGTGGGGCTGAGAGAGTTCTGAGAGAGCTGTGACTAGCCCATGGTCACCCGGCAGGCTTCATGTGTAGGAGTAGGAAAACAAATCCAGTTCACTAGAGAAGAGTCTACCACTCATGTGGAGGAGTGGAGAAATCAAACCCAGTTCTCAAGATTAGAGTCCACCACTCTTAATCACCACATCAAACTTTGCTCCTTGACCATTAGGCCTCCACTGCTCCCAATTTAGAATCTGTGATGTCCAGAGGACACCTTCAAGATTCTTTACACTCTCTGCACCTTAAACACCCACGAACACCTTCCACTTGCTCACCTTCAGGTTCCCTTTGGTGGTGAAAGCTCTTCCACAGATGGAGCATGCAAATGGCTTTTCACCTGTATGAGTCCGTTCATGAATCTGAAGCGCACTCGCTGAAGAAAAATTCTTGCCGCAGGTAGTGCAGATATGTTGTTTAGCGGTACGGCGAGGGGTGGGCACCAGAGGAGGAGGGACGCTAGGAGACAAGGCAGGGGGGCCGATAAAATGGCCCGCGCCGATAGGACGATCGCTGGGAATTTCCATTTTGATGAGAGCTGGCGGTGCTCGGATAAAAGCTGCGTGGATGCTGTTTCGGCCTGAGAAATGACAATACGACAGGGCTATAGATCAACACATGGGCGGCATGAAGTGAACATTAAAAGCAAGCGTTTGGACAAGCTGGATGTCACTGGCAACATAAGCCCAGCTTTATAATTACACACCCGGCTGAATGGATGCAAACAAGGCAGAAGTTGCAAGATCACTGCCTGGAGACAGAGCTGAAAGCAAGATTGTGGATTATGGCGTAAACAAATCCCAGTGGCACATTAAGATGAAGCCGGGGTTTATATGATTTAAAAACACCTGTTCAGACAGGGACAATAGAATAAAAACATGTACCTGCCATGTATTGTCAAAGGCTTTCATGGCCGGATTCAACTGGTTGTGGTGGTACCACAGCCACACAGCCCAGAAAACCCACCACAACTAAATGTACCTACCATATTTATTATGCCCCACCTTTTTTCTCAATGGGGACCCCGAAGCAGTTTACATTGTTCGCTTTATTTCCTCACAACAACCCTCTGAGGTAGGTTAGGGTGACTCTGATTGACCCAAAGTCATCCAGCATGACAGAATGGGGGCTAGAGCCAGCATGGTGTAGTGGTTAAGGGCAGGTGACTCTAATCTGGAGAACCACGGTTGATTCCCTACTCCTCCACAGGAGGTGGATTTGTTTCCCCACTCCTATACATACTTGAAGCCTGCTGGGTGACCGGGGGCCAGTCACATTTCTCTCAAAATTCTCTCAGTCCCGCCTTCTTCCCTGAGTATCTGCTGTGGGGATAGGAAGGGAAAGGAGTTTGTAAGCCACTTTGCAAATCCTTCAAGAAGAGAAAGGTGGGGTATAAATCCAAACTCTTCTTCTAGTCCAATATCGTAACCTAACCACTACACCACACTAGTTCTCAGAAGTAAAACTTCAAATTACTTTGACCCTTTTGAAAATGATTGTTTCTCCTCTATTCTATGTGACTTAGTATAGCCTATGCCTAGTCTTTGTTATGTGCTGACCTTGATGGCCCTAGCTAGCCTGATCTTGTCAGAACTCGGAGCGAAGCAGGGTCAGCCTAAGTTAGTATTTTGGATGGGAGACCACCATGGAATTCCATCGTTGCTATGCAAAGGCAGGCAATGACATCAGCAGGCCTCTGAGGAACTCTTGTTTGAAAACAATACAGGGTCTTCAGAGGTCAGCTGCGACTTGATGGCAAAAATACATATGCAGTGGTGGCGAACCTTTGGCACTCCAGATGTTATGGACTACAATTCCCATCAGCCCCTGCCAGCATGGCCAATTGGTCATGCTGGCAGGGGCTGATGGGAAGTGTAGTCCATAACATCTGAAGTGCCAAAGGTTCGCCACCATGGATATAGAGAGAGCAGAAGATAGACAAACTAAAAGGTAGCTTTCAAGGACAGATGAGGTGATCTTACAGCTCTCTGGACGGATTCTACAGAGCAAGATATCCATTACTATTGCAGCGTGATTTCTTCCACAATGCTGCTTCTCCACAGCCACCTGCACCATTCATTTGTTTGGCTTGATGTGTACACCGTGAAACATACTTATGATATGTTTGGTAGAGATTGGGTTTTGCCACCCCAGTCTCTGTCAAAGCTATCTTGCAAATGGTGTGGGGCTGTCCCTAGCTCCCTGGTTTGCCCATCTGGCACAGCACATTCGCAGGAACAGATTCCCCCCTCTCACAACAACCTAAAATGCCTGTTTTATGACTTGTATTAAAAGGTAAAGGTAATCCCCTATGCAAGCAGAGCATCATTACTGACCCAACAGGTGATGTCACATCTTGACATTGACGAGGCAGATTATGTTTATGGGGTGGTTTCTCATTCCCTTCCCCTGGCATCTTGTATTACCTGGCTTTAATTTTTGAATGGGGGGGGGGGGGATTTGGACCAAAACAACAATTCCTGCATTTCTGCAGGAACCTCCATTTTTATTGATTTTATCTGAAACATGCAGCCACGTGTGTCAAATCTGTACCTCTCCAGAGGCTGCAAATAATATACTATTACCTTCCAGCGACTGAAGACCTCCCACAAATGTTTCTTGCCCTCTTATTAGACCAATTACCCAATAAAACTGCTTGGCAGTATTTCATTTATACCTTATCTTTCTCCCTAATGGGAACCCAAAGCAGATGACCTCATTTTATCCTCACCACAAATCTGTGCTTAGACTCCATGTTTGTGAGTGGTCCAAAGTCACCTGGCAAGCTTCAATGGAAGCAGAGACTCAAACCTGGCTCCAGGTTCAACAAATCCCACAGAAATTAGAGCGTACTGAGCTCATTGCCAAGATGTGGTGACAGTTTCTTGATTACCCAGCTTCCAAAATGGATTAGCCTACTAGTAGCAATTATGTGTAGGAGCCGCATTGTAGCGCCCACTGCCACTCACATGGTCAGGAGTTCGAGACCCCTGTGGGTCAGACATCCTGGCAGCTGGCTCATGGTCAACTCCACCATCCATCCATTCTTGGTCGGTAAATGACTACCTAGCTCACAGCTGGGGGTAAAGAATAGCCGGGGAAAGCAGTGGCAAACTATTCCACAAAAATGGCTTGCCTAAAAAATCACTGCTCGCAGTGGTACCCCAGGGTTGGCCACAACTGAAGGGGAAACTTCACCTTTTTAGCAATTATGTTGGGTAGCAAAAAATGGAACCCCCATTCCTAGAGGCAGTATACCTCTGAAAATCAGATTCATAGGGAAAAGCTGTTGCCTATATTCCCTGCTTGTCAACTTCCTGGAAGCATTTGGCATGCCAGTCTAAAACAGAATGCTGGGTAGTTTACAGAATCTAGTGGTTTATTCACAACCCATCAAGGATGTCTAAATTGAGTACTTGGACCATGTTCCTACTGGGCTGCAGGGCATTGCTGGAAAAGCCTGGGTATCGGGGTCTGACCAGCCTTCTATAGACAGCAAGCATCAACACAAGCTTTTAACCAGACAATTGCTCTACCAAGCTACATATTTCAATTAGAATCTATCACAACTATGGCTATTATCTTTTTTTTTAAAGAGGGACTCACCATATTCTCCATTTTGGAAGTGTAGGCCAGGCTCTTCTTTAATGACCTTTCGACCAATATTGCCATAAGTTAGATCCAAAGCACTATCCCTTTCTACGGGATGGATTTCAGGACCGTCGGGTTTACTTCCTGCAGCGCCATCCTCTGGGACGTTGAAACCGGGAGACTTGGATCTGGTGCTCTCTGCTTGACTGTTGGCCGGAGACAACGCCAGGAACGAAGCCGATTCGGAAGCAACAGGGCTTCGGCTGCCATTCTGATAGTCTGGATCGCCTGCTACTGAGGAGGAATCGTTTGTCATGCCATCGCTCTCGGCCGAGCCGTTCTCACTGGACTTCAGGCTGCTTTGACGCTGCAAGGTCAAAGCTGAGTTGACAATTTTCATTTGGTTTTCCAGCACTGAGATGCTTGAAAAGACCGAGCTGGAAGGGTCAGAATGAGCATCACAAGGAGTAGGTGGCTTGGAAGACTGGCTTGGACCATCCTGCAGATCCAGGTTTCCCGCTATCTCCATGCTGTCTACGTTCTCATCTGGATGGCACGGGTCTCCATTCTTCTCAGCTGCGGCACCCTCAACATCCATACTATCATGTGTGTTTTCTGGGAGTGGCGTGTTAGGAATTTGCCCTCCCATGTGCATTCGGATATGCTGCTGCAGCACCACCGCATTCGTAAACTTCTTCTGGCAGATGGGGCAGGAGTGCTGCATCTTCAATGGCGTGTTTGCTCGATGGACTCCATAATGCGTCTTGAGGTTACCTTTGGTGGAGAAGGCGCGGCCACAGATCTTGCACTTGAAGGGCCTCTCCCCAGTGTGGGTACGGTAATGCATCTTGAGGGAGCTCTGGCAGCTGAGGACCCGGTGGCAAATCAGGCATTTGTTGGGGTCAGCCGTGGATTTGTTGATGTTCTCCACCAACTGCTGGAGCTTGGTTGTTTCTGAACCTGGCTCGCCATTTCTGCCTGGCTGAAAGGTACTTGTGCTGCAGCCAGCTTGCGGGGAACTTTGGCTCGGCTCAATTCCCGACTCGTGACTGGCTGGCCCTGATGAAGACCCACCTTCACTTTCCGGAGAAGGTCTTGGCTGCATATGCATGTCACTCACAAGTACCCCAGTGAGAGAATCCTTAATATTTGGCAGCTGGGAAATGTTCTGAGGTAAGCCAATACCTATGGATGCAGGATGCATGGTCAAAATCGGCTTGGTATCCACAATCATATTCGACTCATCCAGTGGGACAGACATTCCATAGGGTATGCCGCTGCTAGTGGGCACGCTGTCTAGGTGTTCGGGAACTGGATAGGGGTTCATTTTGATGTGAGGATATTTGTCTCTATGCCGCTGGAAATGCACTTTCAGGTTCCCTTTGGTTGTAAAGCGGTTGCCGCAAATGTTACACTTGTAAGGCCTTTCGCCCGTGTGGGAGCGGAGATGGATCTGCAAGGCACTGTCGTTGCCGAAGACCTTGCCGCAAAATTTGCACTTGTGTTTGAAGAAGGACTCCTCCACATTTGGCTTGCTTTCAGGCGTATTCGTGTTCGGCAGCTTCCCTTTTGCTTTCTTCATGGGGTCAACCGCTGGGGAAATAGCAGGGAGCGGGTTTTGGAAGATGACCGAACTAGACGACTGAGGTAGCAAAGGGCTTGGGAAGCGTGACATGGAGCTAGGCAGACCCCGGTTTGCCTCAGGCTTCAAGGAAATGGAAGGCGCAAGCCCAGCGGCCAAGGAGACAGCAGCCGGAATGCCAACGCTCGAATGAGGTAGTTTGCCTTGTTTCAAGGATTCCAGTGATAGGCTTTGGTTCCCAGCTTTCTGTCCAATTAAAGCAACGGCAGCCGAGAGCTGTTGGGACATGTGAGCGCCCAAAGCTTTAAGAGGATCTGCAGCATTGGCTATGGAAGGGTGAAGGACTTGGGGAGCCATCATGGCTATCTGGATGCGGATTTGCTCTGTTAGCTGGATCTGCTGGAGCTGCTGTTGCTGTAGGCACACAAGTTGCTCAAGGATCATCGGGATAGCGTGGAGGCCAACTGCTGATGGAGAGAGGCTCTCAGAGGCACATTGGTTGACGGCCACTTTAGTGCCACGGATAGTCTGCAAAGTCACATTAGTGTTTGGTACTTTAGGTTTCGGTAAATAGCTTAAACCGTGAGCTGCAGGAGCAACAGAGGGCTCCGCTTTTAGAAACATCCCCCCCACTGGCTCGGCACCAGCTTTCTCTCTCCTGTCTTCCACAGAACCAGAGCAGCTTTTGGCATGACTGTCCTTGGCGGTTCGGTCCATCCGATTGTTCTGGAAGTTCTCCGAGGAGCTGTCGGGGAAGTCTACGAGGGACATTGCTCCCTCTCCATCTTTCATGATTAGGACAGGCGGCGTTTTAGTGCAATTTTTCTTATGCGCAAGGAATTCAGAGAGGTTGAAGAACTCTGCACAGCATTTCTCACAGATGTTGGTTTCCTCTGTTCGGCACCGTTTGGAACTCATTTCACCTTCTCGGTCACCTGGGACGTCTTGTGGACTTCCTGAGAAGCATTTAAAAAAAGACAGAGAAAATTTATGATTAAGATCAGGATAATGGTTGGTAGGCTGTGAATAAACTGAGATACCAGTACAGAAGATGGTAAAATCCTATTTTTTTAAACCCAGCTTTTATTTCTGCTACAGGCTCAATTTTATGCTTTAATTGGGAAAAAATCATCTATATAATGTACAAGGAAAATTTAACAATATTGTGGATATGTGAATTGCATCCTTATGCTTAATTCAGAGATCTGCAATGGACATGTTACCTGATGCAGGTGGACGGACGGACGGACAGGGAGTCATGAACAAGAAAACGCTCACATGATTCTGCTACAGCCAGGGGCCTGCAACCTGCGGCTCTCCAGATGTTCATGGACTACAATTCCCATCAGCCCCTGCCAGCATGGCCAATTGGCCATGGGTGGCAGGGGCTGATGGGAATTGTAGTCCATGAACATCTGGAGAGCCGCAGGTTGCAGACACGTCTACACTATGAGTTTGCCTTCACACCTCCAGAGACATCATGGAACACTTCCATTTAACTGGATTAAGTGGGGTCCCTGACTGCTGTTAAACTTGGAACTTGCCACCAAGCACTATACAGAAAATGAAAGAATGGCAATTAATCTCATTCTGACACCATACCACTGTACAGGAATTTTAACTTGGAAGGAAACCTTATTCTGGGAAATCTCTAGGCCCCATTTGGATGATGGCACCCAAGTCTTTCTGAAGTTATTCACAAATAGGGGTTTATACAAGCCCCCCCCCCCCCCCAAAAAAAAAAAACCTCTGCTATGATGTATCAGACAGTTGCAAGAACAGACAGGAACACAGTGCCATCAAATTTCAGAGCTATGGGAGAAAAAAATAATTTTCTTGATTTACAGTCCAGAAAACCCCACTAAGTTGAAGGAAAACTGCAATAAATATACACTAAACTTATTTCCCGACCTTAATATAAAACGCATCATACATTACTTAGCAAACAATACAATTGTACTGTTTGGCATATTTATGAAAAGTATAATGATTTCATTTTCTACAAACAAAACTGTCCGGTCAATACTAGACTGAGCTGAAAATGGCTGAACCTGATACCACCTTAACACATACATCTTTCCCCCACCATCTGAGAGGAAAAAAAGCAGCACAAGTTGAAAACAGAAAATGCAAATATAACAAACAAAAAAAAGTCTGTAGTTTGAATAAACACAGTCTCATGGAGTCACAGTAGAATACTAGTTGAGGACAAGATCAGTCACTGATGAATAGCTACACCAGTGATGGCGAACCTATGGCATGGGTGCCAGAGGTGGCACTCAGAGCCCTCTCTGTTGGCATGCGCACACAGAGTTCGTCATGTGGGGGATGGAAAATAACACACACACCCCACACACACACATCTAGACTGGCCTGGGCCACTGAGCACCCACGCAGCGCACTGCAGTGAGCAGGGGAGGGACTCCGGCTTGGCGGGCCTGGTGCCTGTGCTCTGGTGGCTGCTGCCTGAGGGGCGAGAGGCAGAGATGCTAGAGAGGCACAGAGCGGTGCACGCAGGACTTGCTGGAGGCTGCCAGCAGGGCTGGGACCCCTGCTTGAGCAGGTGGGGCGGAGGGAAGAGGAGCCAACCGCTTTTTTCTAAACTAAAACCCTCAGCATTCAGTGTTTTCAAATTCGCTAGGTTGGCACTTTGCGATAAATAAGTGAGGTTTGGATTGCAATTTGGGCACTCGGTCTCAAAAAGGTTCGCCATCACTGAGCTATACTAATGAAAAGTCTTTATCATTTGCTCATGCTGATTGTTTTAAATAAAAAAAATTCTTATGGCACATCTTGAGTGAGTAAAGAATTGCCTTAAAATACATTTCGCATATTACAAATACAAAATATTTAAAGACATCTAAAACACCAAAGGAACCCCCCCCCCCCAAAGTGTCTATTCTCTCCAAGTCTTTGCATTGCTGCGTTTAGATGGACAGCAGCACATTAATTGGTGTTTGTTTCAAGGAGTAGTACCACAGGATGGATACATGGGCATAAAATTTTACTAGAATCACGGAGTTGGGAGGAGCCATATAGGCCATCTGCCCCCTCCTGAGGCCCTGCCATATTTTGACATCCCTGGCAGTGCCCCATATTGATTCCATCTTGGGTGCTGCCAGCCCCTCCCAGCCTTAAGACCGGGTGCCACCAACATGGGGGTTTAGACTGTTGTTATCTGATTTGTTATGCTGCACATAGAATTTTAAATGTTTTTAGATGTGTTTTTAAGTATTTTATTGGACATGACATTGTACTATGAACCACCTTAGAGCCCTTCGGGGATGGGGCAGTCTATGAAATTCAGTAAAATAAATAAATAAATAAATAAATAAATCCATCATCATCATCATCATCATCATCTAGACCAACCCTCTGCTCAATGCAAAATCAGCCTAAAGCATTCCTTAAAAGTGTTCATCCAGCAGCTGCTTGAAGATTACCAGTGATGGGGAGTTCACCATCTCCCTAGGCAGATGATTCCACTGTTGAACTACTCTTAATATAATTTTCCCCAACATCCAGCCAGTACCTTTCCTCCCATAATTTCAACCCATTATTGCAAATCCTATCCTCTGCTGCCAACAGAAACAGCTCCCTGCACTTCTCCAAGTGACACCCCTTCAAATACTTAATAAGAGCAATACTGTCCACCATCAATATCCACTTCTCCAGAGTCTTTCAGCCTTTCCTCTCCAGACCCCTGAGCACCCTCGTTGCTTTCCTTTGCACCTGCTCCATCCTGTCCACGCCCTTTTTGAAGTGATGTCTCCAAAACTGCACACGATATTCCAGATGCAGCATGACCAATGCCGTATACAGTGGAATGATAGAATCTTGCGATTTGGATGTAATGCTATCTATTAATACTACTAATACTTGAAGTGGGGGAGGAGGAAGCTGTAGTTATTAGCTCGGGTTACTGTGGCTATCTTAGAGTGCTAATTGCAATACCATATTATGATGTCTTCAACTAAGCCCCTGGGCCAATCTCTGCTAAGTAACACAAGTACCTGATGATGTCCACTTTTTTTTTTACAGTATTTAGAGTCTGCTTTTCTCAAAAAGGATTCAAGGACATGGACAGTGACCAGTGATCATGGACAGTTATGGGGTGCTGAGAGAACCTGCTTCCCAGATGTATCTTGAAGTACAATATATTTTGAAGAGAAAGAGTAAAAAGCACTTTGGAATTCCAACTTCCAACTCAATGTATTAAACTGGCCTTCACTGCCTCAGACAGTGGTGGAGTCTCCTTTGGAGATTTGTAAACTGAGGCTGGATGAACAAAAGTTGGGAGTGCTTTGATTGTGTGTTCCTGCATGGCAAAGAGTTGGACTTGGTGGCCCTTGTGGTCTCTTCCAACTCTATGATTCTATGATTCACAGCTCTATTAAAGGTGAGTAACCAGCTCTACACATTGCTGCACCAGGGGAATGCAGTTCTCTCATTCATCCCTGCTCTCCCATTTCCAGTAGGATTGAACACTACATGCTCAGTTACATGTGACAACAGAACCTGTAGGTAGAACTTGCAGTAATTTTCATGTCATATAGGGGTAGTTGGAGGGTGGATTTGAGTCTGCCTCCTTCTTGCACCCATTTTCCTAATTTAAAATGGCCCCATAGCAGCTCCCCTGACCTACTTCATGTCAGGAAACTGTCAACTGTGTGGGAAGGCATAACCGTCAACCCACTCCTCATCGGAAATTGAACCAGCATCACCCCTCAACTGAACGTTACGGTTCTTATAGAACACAGCAGCGAGTCGTTTGTGCTCCCACTTATGAGTCCTCTGCATCATCCAAAATAGCTGCAACACCGTGCTAATTAAAGTTAGGGTTCACATAATGTCACAGTTGTAAAAATGTAGTAGTATTTCATGAAATGCTTATTTTAATAGTTATTCTGTACATCCCATCAAGCCAGAGGTGTGCTAAGCCTCTACAATGAACACAGCAAACATGAGCATTCTCTCACTCGTCATACCATAGAGAAGGTAATTTTCTTACTGATGTGCCAGACAGACTGCTAAGAGAAAAGTGATTTTATCTGGTTGTTTCTTCTTATAAGTGCTCCCCCATGTGGCAGCAACTCATATTGTCACCAATCAGGGAAAGCTTACAAGTGATTTAAAAATATCATCCTAGGAGAAGAATTCCTGAGGATGAAAATTATGACCAAAAAACCAAACCACTTATGTAACAAAATCTTGCAAACAGTTCAAACCATTGGGCCCAGTACAAAGTTGTAATATCTTCAGCACCACATTCTGTGCCAACCAAGTGCGGCAGTGATATAAGTAGTCCATAGCTGGTTAAAAAAAATGTACACATTTACTCCTCCCCCAATGCATAAGCCTCAGTCTTTATCACATTGAACTACCAAATAAAACCAACAGGGAACTTTTTTGTGAAGAAGTTTCAGAGGAGTGGACCTTATACATGTTGATTCATACCCTTATCAGCCCCCGCCAGCATGGCCAATTGACCATGCTGGCAGGGGCTGATGGGAATTGTAGTCCACAACATCTGGAGTGCCAAAGGTCTCGGCCACCCCTGGTTTAGGTTTCTGTCAGAACCGTGGGTTTTCCTGAACCATATTCCCACCAGTTTCTCACCAGCATGGCCACTGGGCTGCTGACAGAGGCTGATGGGAATTGTAGTTCCTGAACATCTGGAGAGCCGCAGGTTCCCTACCCCTGCTCTAAGTTATAACATTATCCCTTGCAAAGGTTCAACACGCTGAATAATGTGATGGTTTGCAAGTGGATTTTGCCATTTCATGCAGTAAAAAGTGCATTGAAAGTGGATTTCATGTGTAACGTCTGTATGCTTAGGTTCCCAGGATTCCAAAGTGTTTGAAAACCAAGCCAGTGCCAGTTGGCTGAGGGGTTTTTCTCTACCTGCACCAGGTGCAAATATGGTTGATCTCTGAGCATTTCTGTTGACAACATCCTACACAAATGCAAACACTCCTTGGAAGATATTTTCACTGCCTCAGCAAAACTCTCTTCAGATATGAACGCTCTTCTAGTGACCTCATTCAAGCTACTTGCACATCGCAGTCAGAGACCCAGCAGCAGCTGATTGCAACCAGTGACCAGATGGTTTGTATTAAAGTAAGAATCAAGAAAAGTTTGACAAACAATAACTCACCCTCAAGGTAGCCAAGTGGAAAGACACTTCCTTCTCTTCTGCACTACTACCATTCTGATACAGCTTCCAACTCTTGGGGAATTCCTAAAGATGCAGTGGAGGAGCCTAGCAAGGGTAGGGGTTAATGCCAAATTGTCCACCTTCCAAACCATTTTCTCCAGAGGATCTGGAGACTAGCAGTAATTCTGGGAAATCTCCAGGCTATTCCTGGAGGTTAGCAGCCCTAAACTCTGGTCAAACCTCGATTCCACCACTGATCTCTTTTAATTTCCTCATATACATATATGGTCAGATCAGTCCACTAGCTTTTAAGACTACAGGGCCCTGTTGAAATGTGCTAAGCTTTTGCCTGTTGAGGAACAAAGATTTATTTATGTAAGTTAATCTTTTTTTTAAAAAAATTGAAACGCTATTTTTCGTATTGATGGAGGGAAACTCCGCTTCCTCAACAACCACAATGTTGCAAAAGCATGAACAGCAGTTCTACACACTCTCAATTCATGGCAATCATTTATACCAATTTAACTTCTATGGAGGATGTAGAGGCAAGAATCATCCGCCCTCCCCAGGCTAAATACTAAAAATACCAAAAATAGCTTCCCACATATTGGTGGTTTTGAAAACGTGTTCTCAAACTGGAGCCTGGTAACCCTCCCTTGCAACAGCAAAGATTACTGACACAGTCTACATTTTAACTAAATGAAGTTTTGCCATCTCGAAAGGTAACTCAATTTTTTTTAAAAAACCTCGCCATATCAGATACAGTGAACATGTATCCATTAACAATGACAATTGTACAGAGCTCAGGAGAAGTACAAAGTACAAGACACAGAAACCACATTAATATCAATAAATAAACCACATAGAAGAAGTTGCTTTATATAGGCTGCTTTATCAATCACTTTCTTTGGCATTCTAGGCATAGTTCTTCTAGTCCAGTGATGGCGAACCTTTTCGAGACCGAGTGCCTAAATTGCAACCCAAAACCCACTTATTTATCGCAAAGTGCCAACACGGTAATTTAACCTAAATACTGAGGTTTTAGTTTAGAAAAAAAAACAGTGGCCTGGTATGCAAGGCTATCTGTGAGTAAGCTTGGTGGTAGTCGGTGGCTTTGCTTTGAAGCAACCGTGCAACTCTTCCAACGGGTGAATCATGACCCTAGGAGTATTTACTCAGAAGCAAGCCCCATTGCCAGCAACCAAGCTTACTCCCAGGTAAAGGATTGCGCTTTAGTTTAACAGCGCTTAACAGGGTTACCTACACTGCTTCCTCAAAACTAGGTCTTAGGTTTAATGCTAATAATCGAGCCCAGTGGCCCAGGCCAGCCTTAGATGTGTGGAGGGGGGCACCTGTTTGCGCTGCTGCCTGCCTGGTGAGAGGGACTCTGAGGGGACACCACTGGCACTCCGTGGCTATAGGGTTCAGTATCAGCTCTGAAGTCTGACACCACTGGAGTTACTGCATGGGACTGGGCTATTTCCATGCCCGCACCCCCCTGCACGCAGCATAAAAGAACAGCTAGATTGGAGTTCCAGTAGCACATTAGCAACCAATAAGATGTCATTAACAACCAATAAGATTTTCAGGATGTAAGCTCTGCGAGTCAAAGCTCCATTGTAACTCAAGGTATCTGAAACTTCATATTTTAAGAAAAGCCCCCAGACTAGAAAATGCCTGCAGCTCAAACCTCCCAGACATAAAGGGCCTTACAGTGCCCCTGTAAACAATTCTAGTGCCTTTCTCAGGGAGTCTAATACTCAAGGTAGTAACCCTAAGACTACACATGACACATGAGGATGCTTGGGGAGAGACTGGCCAGAGCATCACTGAATGCAGCATATTTATGTCACACACAATGAGAGAGAGAGAGAGCTCTTGCAAACATTTACTGATATGAAGCTATACCACTGTTACCCCCACCCTCATATTGCAAACAGAGACTACGAGATTGCAGTCCACCCAATATCACCCACAAGCTCACAGCAAAGTCAAGAATTTCACTGTTGGACGTCGACAATTATTGTATATGTAAATGGTGTATTTTAATGGGTTTAGCATTTTAAGATTAATGGAGCCTATTATATATTTTGTAATTTTGCTTTGGTGCTCTATTTGTTATATTGTTGAACTGTATGTTGTACACCACCCAGAGCCCTTCGGGGGAGGGCTGGTATATTTAATCAATCAATCATAATAATAATTGTGCTGGTTACTTTCTGGCTCACACCTCTCGCCTTTGGTTATCACAGTGGACTGGTACAGTGGACAATTTGATTGGTCAGGTTGCTGCATAGAAGTCCACTTATTTTTTCCAATTCAACAGCACAAAGCCAGAGTTATAATTTATACATCAAAAAGGGCACCAGCGCAGCCTTTGACATTCCCTCCACACTACAGCATCTCCCACATCAGAAAAGGCAAGCAGCTTGTCACTTCAGATATGGGAAATACTTGGAGGATGGTTTCAAAGGAAGCTCCAGCAGCATGGATGATGGCCTTAAGTGACTGACACAGGAATGTTTTCACTACTGGGGGTGGCAGAATCCAGAAAATGCACTCAATGCATCAATGGTCAGTTACCTAGATGCTTGCTGCACAAAAAGCAGACCTATAGAAGAGTCGGTTAAGCAGCCGCATCCAGCAGGAAGATCGTATGAGTTCTGCCACACATCTGGACTTCTCAAGAACAAAGACTTGCAAAGGTGAGACTACTTGGCTGACTCTCCGTAACATGTACTACAACAATTACGTCGCAAATCAGGCTCAATATTTCATTGAAGTTTTTAACATAACCCTACATACATTACAATAGCATGCCATATATTCGTTTCAACCAGAACTCAAACATCAATATATTATATTCAGGAAACCAGTTCCAAGTCATACAAATACCCCTTTTTCTCTAATTCTGTCCAAAAGTTCTCCTTGCAATATTTGTCAGTTGGAACATACAGTGCTCCTTTGAGAAAAAGCATATCAGGTATCAGGGTAACTAAAAAGGTATCAGGGTATTTCCTATTTACTATTAGCTAACATTGTGTAGTCAGGGTGAGCAATACCCCACCTTTTAAAAAAACTTATTCTAATAGAAAACTGTTTGTTCAGCCCAGAAAACCCACCACAACCTGTTCTTTTCAATGTTTTTCAGTGCTTCCCACAATGTCAAAATCTTATTTGGAAAAACAGAATAGGGGTACTCAGGGGGGAAAGACAGGGAAAAAAACCCTCCTCTTTTACTCAGTTATTAATCTCTAAAAAAGAAGGAATTCATACTTACAGAACCACAATGGCAGCTGATCATTGAAGAGTGACTTGTGTGTTCAAAGTGTGTGTAGTATGAATGCTTAAAACTTCCTATGTGAAGGTACACCCTTCTGTCCACAGAAGTCAAAGGGGCTGAAAAGGTACAACTCTGCTTAGAATGGCACTGTGAATTGTGGACACCCATTTTCCTTTCTACCACTTCTAACAAAGTAGTGCTCTACTTTATCAGTTTTAGCATGATTATTTATGATATTTTCTTTATCCAGTCTAGGAACTTTTGGTTGAGGGATGGCTGATAATTCTTTCATAAGATAAAATAGCCACATTCACCAAGACAAAATCCCACTGATGTGACTGCATCTTTCTACACATTCAAACCTCAAACCACAGCCTTGTGTTCCCAATCTTTATTTTTGTAGCTTTAAATATCCGGTAAATAACTAAACATACACACCTCTATGTGGGAAGGTTTTTTCCCCCCTCTCTGCTGATGGTTAACAAGTGGGCGGCTGGGGAATAAGTTATATTTAATATTTCCTTCATAGTTAACAACCATTTGTATGTCTTACCACAGGGCTGGACACACCTCAAAGTCACATCAACACAAGGAAACTGTCAGAAAGAACCTTCACTCAGGTACATCAACATGGTCATATTATTTATTTGCAGGCCATTGCCCATGGCTCATTTCTGACAGTGGCTGGCATAGATACTCCATGCACAGAGGATACACACAGAAGTATCATCGCATGGAAACTTCTGGCACAGGCTTCCAAACTAGGATCCATAGCATATAACCTAACCTATTAATTCAGCTTCAAATGTTCCATGGGCAATGGCAAATCACCTCTAAACGTCTCTTGATTCGAAAACCCTACAGGACTGCCATAAGTCAGCTGTGACTTGATGGCATTTTCCACTACTACCACACTCTTTGAGACAGGGACTCATCACCCTGTATTCTTTAAATGCTCCGCAACCCACCCATTCAATGAACACTGAGAGCACTATCACAGAATTCTCATTAAGACACAAGTTCAGCTTTCTGTCATGAGACACAGCCTGTGATCTACAAGATGAGAAACATCAAGCCAGGATAACAATATGTGACTTTTGGAGTAACCGAATCTCCCTCTCTACCAGTTCTGAGTGCGACTGCTCATCTTGGCAATGGTCACATTCCTATAGGATACCAGCTCTTTGGCAGTGTTCTTAAGGGAAGATAATAAGAAATGGGTATTATGATCACAGCTGCAAGCTATGACTGACCCGCATTCACTGGAACACACATTTAAGGCCTGTGGGGAAATGGCTACAAACTCTGGCTTGTGAAATTCCTGGAGATACAGGGGAAGATGCCTGGAGAGGAACTCAACAAAGGAACTCTGGGATTTCAATTCCTCCCACACTCTTATGACACTGATAATCAGTGAGAGGACTGTTACTCAGAGGGGGGCTATGGACTACCTTATCAGCCTCCTGCCAGCATACAATTGGCTACGCTGGCTGGGCTGGATGGGAATTGTAGTCCATAACATCTGAGTGCCAACGGGTTCACCACCAGCCATAGAATCTACCCTTCAAGCTGCCATTTGTTTAGGGCAGAGATCTATGGGTTTTCAGATGTTCAGGGTCCAAGAACCCATCAGCCTCTGTCAGCATGGCCAATTGGCCATGCTGGTAGGGGCTGATGGGAATTGTAGTTCCTGAACATCTGGAGAGCCGCAGGTTCCCTACCCCTGCTCTAGGGGAACTGATATCTATAGTCTAGAGATAGAACTCTGGAAAATCGCCTGGACCCAACATGAAGCTGGTAACCCTAATCTTGCTTGAACATGTAATTATATATGACCCAGAAATCTTTAAATCTTTCCCAATCACTGAGTGCAAGTCATGTTTGAGAGCCAGCGTGGTATAGTGGTTAAGAGCAGGAGGACTCTAATCTGGAGAACTGGGTTTGATTCCCCACTCCTCCACATGAGCAGGGGACTCTTATCTGGTGAACCAGATGTGTTTCCTCACTCCTACATTCCTGCTGAGTGGGCTAATCACAGTTCTGTCAGAACTCTCTCAGCCCAAAGGTGTCTGTTGTGGGGAGAGGAAGAGAAAAGGAGTTTGTAAGCCACCTTGAGTCTCTACAGGAGAGAAAGGCAGGGTATAAATACAAACTGTTCTTTATGCACACAGGTTGAATAAGTTGTCCAAGCCCAGAGTCTGCCCCCATTATTCACTCCCATCCCATGTGCATTCAATTTACCTGTCCTTTAGAACATCCGTTAAGGGCCACGATGTGCCTAGAGAGGGAAAAGCACTTGTCTTTCAGAAGACATCACAACCACTGCAACCAGCACAGGGAGAAATGATGGTCCAACTAGATTATTGTAATTAAGTCTACAATATAGCTCTCTGAAGTTTCCAATATTTTATTTCAAACATTTGAAAGACGATAGAATGCAGAATAAAATAGCATTAAAAACATACAGCTATTCTATCCATGGATACCAGCTTTACCAATCTGTGATAAAGCAACAGTCTGAATGAACAACCTCAGTCTTCCAGTTGCAAAGAAAAGCTTGGCTGGACTTGTCAAAGGCATGTGTTTACACACACCTGTGAAATGGAACCCAAAGACCTGATGAAGCTTGCCTCTTGCACATCAAGGAGGAAGGAGCTAGTCAAGGGTTCCCAAATGGGGAATTGGATCTTAGCAACAGATCACAAAGCCAGGAGAGGAGGAAGAACAGGGCAAACTAAAAGAAAGAGGCTCAATGGCAAATTCTGGGTTTGCTCCACAACTTGTAAAATGGCCGAAACGCCACTCACTGCTCACCAGACATGAAATAACAAGCTCAGCGTTACCCAGTTCCTGTGTATCACGTTGTGAAGAGAGGAAACAGTGTGGACTTGTTTTGTGAGGCAGGAAAAGTACAGCAAGTTCAGAAGTGGGCCCCGCTTCAGGAAGTCTTATAACTGAACTTGGAAACTGAGAGAAGGGTGTCCAAAAGCAAGTATCCTGCAGAAAGACACCTACAGAACAAACAGGTCCCACAGCTTACATTGGCCTCTAGAAAAATGATGGATGAAACATCAGTTCTGGCATTGCTCCTGGAACCAAGTTGCCTCTCTTTAGATGGCTGTCTTTAAAAGTTTCAGTTCCATCTATTGTTTTTTTAAAATGAAGACCCAGAGGACACCTATCCCTAGAGTTTAGTTAAAGTCCAAGGTTCAAGCCTAAAGTGCTTTTGGATTCTACGACCTAACCTTGATATGCAAGTAAAAAAGATGTTTCTAAGCAAGCCTAGAGCATCTTTCCCTTGTTTCAAAGACAAAGTTACATCACATGTTGGCTAGCGTTAATAAAAAGTTAACACAAAACAGCATGCAAGCTTTTAAGTTCTTTCAGAATTTATCAAGCTAGATAGAAATGGGGAAGGGAGACGTTGTTGGAGGCCCCAATTTTAAGTCCTTTTTTCTCTAGAGAATGCTGCATGTCTGAATAGGTTAGGTGACCCTGGGTGGATCTAGTATCAGATTGTACCTTCAGACTTCTGGGAAGATGAAGAAATGGCTGTCTCCAGTTGAAAATACAAATACTAATAATTGTCACTTGTTTAACATTTGTGGACCGTTCCCTCCTCCTGGTACTAGGAACACAAACTTCCAGGTAAGGTCCCACCAGACTGAAGACACAAGAGAAGCTCGCAAACTTTTCGAGAAGAATCCTGACCAGTCGGTGCGATCGTGTTTTGCTTGAACATCATTCAGCACAAAAATACTTGGCAGTGATTCCTTTCAGCAGCTACCATGTACACAGTTGTGGTGGGCAACATTTTAATATTTTCTCAGGTGTTTTTTTAAAGGCAGCTCCAAGCATCCCATACATCAGGTCAGTAATACCTCTACTGATAGAGTTAGAACCTTTGTCAACTAAACAGCTTAAAATAAATCCAGCCTGCAAAGGCTCTGAAACAGCAATTGCATGATGCCTCCACAGTCACAATTACCTATGGACCTATTTTACAGTCAATACACAGACTGAGGAAAGAGGACAGAGCAGCTCTACTCCCAAATGGAAAGGCTATAGCAAAGCATACAATTCTGCTTCATACTGAGGCTACTGGTCTATCAGGCTTAGCACTGCTTACTCAGACTGGCACTGGGTCTCCAAGTTCTCCAACTGAAATCTTTCACCTTCCCATACCACCTGATCCTTTTAACTGGCAATACTGGGGAATTAAACCTGGGACCTTCTGCAAGCCAAGAAAATATTCCATCACTGAGCAACAGCCCTGGCCCCATTTAAACCCATCAAAATACCAGCCGATGGTTTAATAATAAAAGTCTTGCCCCCTCCCCTCCAATGTCTCAACTCTCCCCCTTCCCTTCAAAAAAAGATCTAAACTGATTTAGAATGCACTGAAATTAGCAGGAAATTCTAGATGCTAAGTCAAATGGATGGAAACCACTGAAAGAATATGAGGTTATATTCCATTGTGAAACTTCAATATCAGCCTATGCCCGTGACTTTCTGAGAAAATTTCCTGGTGGTTTAATTTACTCAAGTGGCTCTAACAATGCCCAAGTGAGCAAGTTAGTTAGTTCCACAAATTGATGCTTCAGTATCATCACTGAGACCTGTATAAACAATCCTTCAAAAAGCTCTTTGCAGAGTCAGAAACAGGGGCTCCTTCCGCACATGCAGAATAATGAACTTTCAAACTGCTTTCAATGCTCCTTGAAGCTGTGCGGAATGGCAAAATCCACTTGCAAACAGTTGTGAAAGTGGTTTGAAAACGCATTATTCTGCATGTGCGGAAGGGGCCAGAGATTTCCAAATAGGCCAGCTCATTGCTGATTTTTTTTAAAGGTGTAATCTTCCCACAGTGAGCACTTTAAGCTGGTTCAGTTCAATCAGATATATTTTAAACCAGATTTTGCCTAAATTGGCGGGATGGTGCCTCCTGAAGCACATAAGCCCCCCCACCCCACCCACAGAACTCGACAGGACCTTTAGAAACATCAGGACGATTCAACAGCCACGAATGGCTTCTACTTTTAGGCCTCTATTTGCTAATAAAATGTGGTCATTTCGTTCAAAACCACAGCATTTATCCTCCATCAGAAACAAAAATCAATGCACAAA
Source organism: Sphaerodactylus townsendi (assembly GCF_021028975.2). Lineage (NCBI taxonomy): Eukaryota > Metazoa > Chordata > Lepidosauria > Squamata > Sphaerodactylidae > Sphaerodactylus > Sphaerodactylus townsendi. Next base: position 116,353,016 of record NC_059429.1, read on the forward strand.
AGCAAACTGTGTTCTCAACACCACACAAAGAACTCCGAGGAACATCCTGTTTTGAATATTTGTCCATATTTCAATTAGTTTTTGGTTGTATTTCACTGTGCATTCTTTTAAACATGAAAAAACTAGTTTGTTTTTTGGTTAACACTTCCAGTTTCCAACACAACTACAGATAATGCCATCAGATATGCACAGAGTTGGATCAATACCAATTACTTATATATGTAGGCCAGGGAACACTTTTGAATAAAATCAGATGCATGAGAATTTGATTTTGCTTTCAACAATTAGTGAAGACACAATTCAGGCTGCCATAACTGTTCATGAATACCACACACTCCACATGTGAAAGGAGTTATACAATCACCCTTTAAGTGTAGTACTAAGTCAAAGGAAAGACAAAATATCAACTTCCGTTTAGCACTGTAGGTTTACTTGAAGTAAGCACCAAGGAATTGAACAGGACCTCCAGGAACCATATTTATGATTGTTTTCCTCAGAGCTTTATCGTCCACATTTTTCTAATGATGAACTTTTTGAAATCATTGTAGAAATAAGATGGCCAAATGTTAACCCCATTTTTTTTAAAGTCTCAATTTTTGTAGAGGCTCAACACCAAAAGGTTTAATCCGTGAGGGAAAAGGCGACATAGAAAACTAATGAAATAAATAAAACACACATCTGTTGCAACACTGTGAACAACAGCCAAACAAAGGAGGACAATCTCTGTATACTACTGAAAGCAGTCATTTAAGAAAGAAACATTAAGAGTAATTTTCTAGCTCAAAATGACAAATAAAATCCCTCATACTTTCGTGTGGTTCAACATGAACCCCCTTTACACAGCATTAAACAAAATGGTGTCACAAGCAGACTGTTATTTGTACACAAGGTAGCCAACCCTAGCCCAGGCTTTGGATGTTCATCCACTTCTCCCAGTGAATCACTAATGGCTCCAGAAAGCAGCTGTGTTAATTAGTTGCAGAAAAAGGAATAGGAATCTTGTGACATCTTTAAAAAGGCAAAGCTTTTATTCTAGCGTAAGTTAGACACTCATCTCGATGATCTATGAAAGTTGAGGGTTTTTAAAAAATATTAATCTTTAAGGCTGTTGCTTACCAATCATGACTGGGCAGACCATGCAAAAATACCAGAACCTCCATAAGGAGAATATTTATTTACAATTTAATACATGTTTGAATTTAAAGATTCAAAAAGTTCAGATCCAAGCACAAAAGCCACATTTTATTAAGACCTACGAAACAGATGTGAAACACAGTGCAAGCTTTTGAACTCTTCAGAACTCTTCAACAGGCTATACATTAAAAGGGAAAGGGAGAGAAGGGAAAAATATTTTCATCCCCCCCCCCACTTCATTCTGCGTTAAAGAAATAGAGCTCCATGAAGAGTTCTGTAAAATTCGAATACTTGCCCGCTATTTCATGTCATTTTGGTTGGTCTGAAGGAGTTTTATTTTTGACCAGTCTAGAAAGGACTGATTTAGACATAAACAGCCACTGAATTGTTACTCCCATTGCTAATCATATCCCCTGACTTCACAAGTAGGGGAGCAGACAAACCCATATATTACGAATGCCCACTTATAGCTGCACCCTAGAAGAAGGGGGAGAATGAAGAGGGGGAGGGGAGAAAAATCTCCGGCTTCTACCTTATCCCAGGACCCGTTTCTTCTTCCACACTCAATCACGTCCACCAGCAAGGCCCCTTGCCTATCAACAAGACAGCTCCAGACCACACTGAACACTAGTCCAGTGTTTAAGACCAGGGTAAGCAGCGCAAAACCCCGCTGCCAAGGTCAATTGCATGAGAGTCCTAATTGTAAGCTTGACATCAACTTACCACCCACCGCAGGCAGGAGGAGGCAGAGGTTAAAGCAGCAGCTCTGTCAAAACGTCACACGTGGCCGGGCTGAGCTGACAAGGCCTGGTCCCTACAGGCAATATAGTGTTTCACTGGCATGGGGTGGGGAGAGGGGAGAAAGAGAAGAGCAACACACCCCACCCTCCTCATGGGGCTTTGCTGAGATGGTTCATCCCCACTGCCAGTCAATCTGAACACAGGTGGATCAGGGCTGGAATCAGATGCAAGGTCAGAAAACCCACCAGAACCAGTTGTTCCAGGAACTTTGGAGTTCTCTTTGGCCCCGGATTTGCAATCTATACCCATTTCTTGGTAAGTAAGCTTCTAGAATCTAGCCCAATGGCACCTTAGAGATCTGATTCCCAGGGTAGAAGGTTCCAGGAGCGTATCCCTTGGAAACCTTCTTGGTCTTTAAGTGGATTTTGTCCTACTGCACACCAATATGACTGGCCACCTACAACCATTTCTAAAAACCTTCCCTGAAAACAAAAAAAAAATGATTTTATGTCAATTTCCCCATTTCGGCAAGCCAATTCTCTTTAAACCACCAACTGTGTTGGTGTGTGCATGTGTTAAATTTCCTAATGAAGAAGCAGTATTAGCCCACCCTAAGCATTAGGCCTAGCCTAACTGTAACATTACTTATTGCCAATGTCTTATGGGGTTTTTTGTTACTCTAATTCTCAAGTGGAAGCTGCAGCTACAGGGTTAAGAAAAAAAATTGCGGCTTTTAAAGTTTTAAACTGCCTTTTAGAGGGGGAGAGGGAAGAATGTAGGTTAATGGCTATTACACAAGTACAATAGCCAGTTAAATCCTTTGCAGGGGAAAATGCTAATTTTCAGTATGCAATTATTGTTCTCAAGTGACCACCTGCTATTTTTTTTGATCTGTTAATTAATCACTGAGTCAGCAGCAACATTTCCCAACTCCCCCCCACATAATTTTGGGAGATTTTTTTTTGGGGGGGGGGAGGCAATTCACAGGTGGCTTTGCAAATTTTAATTCTGCGTAAGTTTCCTTCCCTAAAGCCAAAAGATAAAATGCTTTCTTGGCATGCATAGTTAAGCCTATACAATAACAGATAGGTGTGTGTGGCCAGACTTGTGGCGTCTATAGAACTCAAAGGCTCAAAAAGCCGGTGTTTTTTTTTCTCAACTAACCCAATTAAGACAAAAAGATGGTTTTAGGGTTTTTTTAAGTTTTGCTTTAGACCAAGGCTTACAACCATTTTACAATTGCACCCAATAAACACATTACTCTTTCATGCGCCACAAGATTCCCTGTGAGGACACATGCAAACTCTCATGGGACTTTTCTAATTAAAATGCCATTAACGTGATTTCTGCATCTTCAGAGTTTCACTGCAATGGTGTGTAAACAGCAAGGAAACTGATTTGAGATTCACCTACCCTTACAATTCTGATCATAAAATGAAAGAGGAAAACGTCTGCTACTGGCTTTCATTTATTTTTGCGTCCAATCAGTTCTACCTCATGTCACCAAAAAGACTGAAAGGGTTCTACTAATATTTATTGCTCGTTATCCATTGGGGTATCATGTAAGAAAGCTTTGATATGGGAAACACAGATCTCAAAGCTTAGTTGGGTGGTCTTCTGCAAGATACTCCCCACCTTCCCTACTTCATAGGGCTGTTGTGAACATAACTAAACAAAGCAGGAGACAACACTAACTTGAATAAAGTTTGATAGTCCTTTATAAGCGAGAGTCTCCCTTGATACCCAAGTGATGCATCCAATGAAACTGTAATTGCTTTTTGGGGCTAAGAGGCTCCTTATTTTTGCTATAAACAACACCACTTTGTTTATAATCCTTCTCTTTATAATCCTTCTCCTTTAAGTAACAGTGGCACCAAACCAGAAATTTCTTATCCAGGCAGAAAAGAGATCTGCCTCGATTCAAGAGTTTAAACATTATGACTTTTTTTATTTTCCAGGGTTTACTCAAAGAGCCATCAGTTCGCATCCCGAGAGAGTAAGGGGTCTCCAGGTCCATTTAACCAAGCTTTGCAAACTAGGAAAAGCAAGACCTGAACCATGATAGGTTCAGATCACCAAAGTCGTCCGAAGGAAACGCTTTTTGCAACCTACAGCTCAAGGTCGGCAGTGCCCTCTGGGTGGCGCCAGAGAGCAACCGAACTGTCCCCTCCGCACGCACAAAAAGTTACTTTCCAAACAATTGACTAGGATTTAAGAGTGTGATATCGTTCTCGCGTGATAAGAAGCTCGGACAGAGTCAATGAAAAAAATATGGGATCGTCCCTCCTCCTGTTCTTTGCAGGTAATTAAAAGGGTTCCCCACGCCATTGAAGGAGAAGGGGGCAAGAAAAGTAGTTGAAGTCCTTTGCTGCAAGTTAGCGTGTGGAAACGTGAGAAATGGATGCAATAAGCCATATCTGCAAACGAGGCGGCTCCGAGGGGATCGCGGGCGCGCATAGGCGCATCGAAGTATTTCCCCTATATTCTGCCCTTCCCCTCCCGAGCACGACACTCTGCAGAAGTTATTAAGCCTCTTGTTTGCAGGCAGCCCCCGGAGGTGGCTTTCCAGATTTACATGTGGAAACATCACCCCCCACCGCCCCCGCCCCCCGTGCGCCATCCTAACCATATGCACAAAGGGAAAACAGTCATGCATTAAACATGGGATTTATGGCCCTCTGGCCAGCTCGCCGTTTTCTTAAATCACCATTAACCGGACTCAACAATTGCACTTTTGGGCTCAAAAGAAAGGGACGGGGCGAGAAAAAAAGGCTGGGAACCTCCTGCGGGCTGCAAATGGAATAACTCCCCCCCCTCCCCAATATACATTGTTACCGACCATTTCCATCAATTGTGGTGGAGAGGGAGGGGAGGGAGATCATTTGAGAAAACTAGATGCTTGAACTCACCCCACCTTTTTGTTAAAAATATATATATTTTATGGTTCTATCCTATTTTCCCTGCCACTCATCCTTGGCAGGAAAAAAGCACTTTTAAAAAAAGGATTTGTAAAAATTATTTGCGAAGGGTCCCGGATCCACTCAAGCAATACCGAACTCGCTTTCCTCGATTGCTCTCGAATTGATTATGAAATCTCAATATCCCGTTGTCCTCTTCTGGGGGAATCGATCGTCCAACCGCACGCGTGCAAAGTTAAGAACCGCGTCGATAAACATTCGACAAAGTTTTCCTTAACCCCCGCCCCGCCCCCCGTTTTTACTCCGCACCAGCCTAAGAAAGAAAGAAAGAAAGAAAGAAAGAAAGAAAGAAAGAAAGAACAGAATACAGTCCGGTTTTCCCGATCTGCTGTCTGAGCTCCCCGAACGAGGCATTTAAAGGTCTCCAGGTTCACATTCTAGCGAGTTCTGCAATCTCCCTCCCCGGATACGATCGCTAGTAAAATTATAGGAGACAGCCAGAAATTTCTCGTGCCTCTGGACGGAGAGGAAACAAAAGTCCAGGAACAGTAGCTAAAGGGAGAAGCGAACGCCAGCGGCGGGTTTGGCAATATTTTTAAGATCGCCTCTCCCCACCCCACCCCCCAAAACACCATATTAGCTCACCGGAGTTATTTTAGGAAGTCGGAAATCAAAGATGGCTGGAGGTCAAGCTACAAAAGGTCCCGGGCTGATTACGATCTCTCTGCCTCGCCATCAAAGATAGACTCAAGGGAGGTTTTTTTTCCCGGGGGGGGGCAAAAAGAGCGAGTAACACCCCCCCTCCACGCGCGCGCGAATGGAGAAAAGGGAGAAAAGACACACACACCCCACACACACCCATACCCCCATCCTTACATTACAAAAGGTGATCCTCGGTGTTTGTCTCGCCTGCCCCCCCCCCCCCCGGAGAGATTTCATCCGCCAGGGGAAAAAGTTTGGGGAGTTCCCTTTGGGATCGAGGAAAGGCAAAGGATGCTAAAGAGGATCCTGGAACCCGTTAAGGAGAAGGGTTTTTTTTCCAACGGGGGGGGGGCAAAAGGAGGGATTAGAAGAAGAGATAAGCAAGAAGGGGGGGGGGAAGTTTTGAAAAGTTTTGAAAATTGCTTAAAAATCAGAGCAGGGTTAAAAAAATCCAGGTGTTCCAAAACCGCATCCAGCTCGGATTGGCGACAGATGGAAAACTTGGAGGGGGGGGGAGGGGGAGGAAACCTTGAAAATCAAAAGGTTCATAATAGTACACACATTATATGCTCCGCTCCTGAAAGTCGTAAGGAAGCGCTCGCGTGAGCCAAAAGTGGTCCAGGTACCGGAGGGAATCCGTGTGGCTCCGGATTGCCTGGAAGGAGCCCCGGCGCGCTAAGAGGGTGGGTGGGAGAAAGGACCCACCCGCACAAAAACCAACCTCCGTCCCCCCCGGCTGATTGCTTTGCCCATCAATTAAAGTTGGGGCTGGACCCGGGCGAGCCTTACCATTTGCTACCTCGGGGGGCGGCTGCTCGTCCGAATGGATGTGCTGCGGCTTCGCCTGCTTGCGCCTCGACATGCTGCACCCGCATCGGGAGCGAAATAGTCGCAATTATTTGCGTCCTCTTCTTCACAACAAATTCCTCGAGTTGGGAAATTGCTCCCAGGGTCCGGAATGCGCATGTCAGAGTAATTATGATTATCAATAATGCATTGCGATTTATCATGGGTCCCGGACAGCTGATTGGCTTGGGGCCAAGGGCTCGCAGATTATTCAAATAAGGGCCATTGATCAGGGAGCGCCGAGGGGACGACGGGCGTTGTAGTCTCCGCTGGCTTCGCGTGCATGTGATCGAAGCCTGGGCAATTTGCAAACTCGCACACGAGGGAGGGGAGCTGCAGATCGGCCCCTGGCTGATTGGATTATATTTTCCTTAAAGCAAGCGGGGGAGGAGGAGGAGAGAGGCGAAAATGACCTGGATCCATCTTTGAAAGTAAACAAACAACCCAGCCTGGGCTATCAGGAGAGAACAATGCCTCTGCTATCTCACTTGATATATTCTTTAAAAATTGCCTCCTGCCTTTTGAAAAGTGCTTTTAAAAACAGGGTAAAATGGATGAAACTTAATTCTTCCATTCAGGAATGTGATCAAACAGAAGTACCCCACAAGTATCCTTAGAGCCCTATCCCACGCATCTCTCCCCCCACCCCCCCCCCAGAAGTAAGACCTGTTACTCCTATGTAAATTCTACAGGACTGCAGCTATATTCTGTGTTCCCGGAATGGGTGGAGGCTAGCTTTTGCATGGGGAGTGAGTTTTTTTTTTTAAATTAATGGTGTATTTAATGAGCTGCCCATCATTGTTTCTGCATAAACTTTAATGTTCCAATTTAGGGGAATGTTTATATTTCACTTTTTGAGTATCCAATAATATTCACAAACAGCCCTTTAAGATGGCTCCATAAAATGGTTTACCTTCACATTGGAAATGTGAGAGATTGAGAGAGCAGTGGCTAGCCTGAGATTTTTTATTATAGCTTTGGGACTGAGAATGGACTTTGTGGCTCACGCAGGTATCCATCATTTCTTTAACAAATGTATTAACTGTCACTTGTTCCATTCTTCTGGATTCCTGACACGCATATTCTTTAGGTTGCCATCATTTTCTCTAGTGTGGCTCCTGTGCCTTTATCAGCCATATTTAGGGTCTTGGCCACCAGCAGTGGGTGGGGGGAGGTAGGGTTTCCAGGTCCAGGTTGGAAAACTCCTGGAGATTTGGGGATGTAGTCTGGAGAGAATAGGGATCTCAGTGGGGTACAGTGGCATAGAGTCCACCCTCCAAAGCATTCATTTCCTCCAGAGGAACTGATCTATGTGGTTTAAATACAAGCTGTAATTCCAGGAGGCATCTTTAGCTGTATTATTGAGACAAATAGGTCCACCTTTTATTTTTCTAGCTAGCAGTACTGGAGAAAGCATCTTCTGTTGAATTTCCCCCCACAGTGCAGTTGTGTCACTAACATGACAAATTCTACTTTGGATATAATGTGGTGCAAAGTTTGATAAGCAAAATCACACATTGTCTCTATGTTTCAAAGAATAAAGCAGTTGGTATTGGGATGCGAGTTCAAATGCTGCTTCTGCCATGGACTAATGAACTGGATAAGTCTTGGACTATTATCTACTCTGTTAAACAGAAATTAATACTTTACTTTTCTCATCAACCCAAACAAGTTTATGACCTCATTTGCTTATGTCCTGTTTTATTCTCACAACAACCCTATGAGGTAGGTTGGGCTTAGAGAATGTCACTGGGCCAAAGTTGCCCAGCAAGTTTCTAGGGCAGAATGGGAATTTGAATCTGGGTCTTCTCGATCTATTATACTGTAACCACTACACCACTCGGGAGTGGTCAAAACACTAAAGCGCTCCCCTTTATTAAAAAAGGAAATGTTACATGTACATTTCACTAATAGAGAATCATACCAGCGAACCGCTTACCTTCCAAAATTCAAATGTCCTTTTTCGGTTTACATCTCCATTTTAAATATATTTCCCACCATAAGTTGTTCTCCCCAACTGATTCACGCTTCATTTTTAAACTTGGGTATACAAAGTGTTCAACATTTCAATGGAAAATTATATGTAGGGCACCATCAATTGGGTGACACAGTCACATTTAAAAGGGCTGAAGTTTTCTCATAATAAATATAGAAAACAAGAAAATATTGTCCTGCTCTGTGTTCACGGCAGGAAAAGTTGGTTGCATGCCTGATTCACAATTGGAATGCAAACGCTTGCATGCTTGGGCCTATGACTTACAACACTGGCGAGATGATGCATAAACCAATATATCTTCAGCATTCAAACCAATTTTTTTTAAAAAACGAGTTAATAATACTTTCCTTTTTTTAATCAATGCATTTTAAACACATTTTGCCATTTCAATTCTAATACTTAAAAAACAAAAAGTTAATTGGTTAGGAATGAGTGAACCCTCCTCCCCAAAGAAGGCTCAGATAAAAATTACTCTGCAAGAAATGATTGAGTTACAACATAGGGATGCAATTGTGGAAATTAGTTTAGCTAGGATTAGCAATGCTGCACAAGGAGCAGCAGGAAAGCACATTCAAGTTTGCAGCCTCGGTTGGTTTGATATCGTAAATCTCGTTGAAAACCATAAAATATCTGAGATGATGAGCGTGTCCGAACTCATACGCTATTCTTTAAGGAAAAACACACCCACCTTTTCCCTTTCACACGGATATAATCAAGATTGACAATTTTGCAAAAAAGCATTTCTGTGAGTGTTGGCATTAGATCTGTGCTAAGCAGAAATGTTCAACAGGGTATGTTTATAAAAGGACTAGAACTGGAGTACAATGCAATAACTCATGAGTTTTTATAAGGGAACAGGATGGTACTGCATTGCACTGTGTATCATATTATATCACTTTGGTCTTCCTGCATTGTCCCCGGTCTTTGTGACCCCACTTTCTTTATTCCATGCCTTATTTTTATTTTTTTGCATGGCTTTCTAATTATGCAATGTGTAGTATTGCACTATTTGTTGCATGTTTTATGGCCCAATCCAAAGGGGAGGGGCAGAACAGTTTCTGGAGGGTGGGGCAGCCTCACGCTGGCCCCTTCCGCACATGCAGAATAATGCACTTTCAACCCACTTTCAAGGCAGTTTGCAGCTGGATTTTAGCAAAACCCACTTGCAAACAATTGTGAAAGTGCATTGAAAGTGCATTATTTTGCATGTGCGGAAGGGGCCACTGATACGTTTCCCCCCCTCCACTGGTGAAAGGGGCACTCCTGCTGGCAGAGAAAGCAAACGTGCTGGTGTCCGGCCACTTCACAGCTTCGTGGCAGCGAAACCCAGAAGTGGGCTCTGCCACAAAGATACAATGGCATCTGAGCAGAGGCTGGTGCAGGAGGTGGTGGTGGTGGCTGGCTGGATTGTTCTCAGTGGTGGAACAAACTTCAGTTGGCTTCCATGTGGGCTTTGGAACCAGGAATGCTGCAGCCAGGGCCTTGACGTTCACCAGCCAAAAGGGTTTTGTAACTCTTTTGAGTCCTATAGAGGGCTTTCTGGGTGGCCAGGGTTTTCTTTGTGTTGGGTGCCTCCTCCCTACATCACCTGGAAGTCCTCAGGAGGCGGCTTGGTGGTGGTGACATCTTGGCCACCAGAGCCCTTTGGTTGGGGCCGCCCAGCTGTTTGGCTGAATTGCTTTTTTATATTTTGCAATCCTCCTTGAATCTCAGTGAGAAAGGTGGCCTATAGATGAAGTCACTAAATGAAGCAATAAATAAAGAGTCCTTGCAAACAGAACCTAGCAAAGTCATGCAGAATTAGGAGCAGAATCCTGCAAAATGTTTCATGGTTCTTCTTAGTGTAACCTCAGCTTGTGGGTTCTGTGAGGCAGAACCTGGAATGAGTTTGCAACAACAATTTTTAAAAACAAAATGGTTTACTTTCTTAACACATAACATCAACATTTAACATCACATTTCAAGGTCCTGTTCAGGTTGCAATTTCAAGTCCTTATATTTACAGTCTACTGATACTGCCAAGTCCATTTCTTCTTTGCAAGTGGGTTGGCTCCTGAAGACTCCAAGGGCTTGATGAACAGGCTTCAACATGATGAAGGTTTCCAGGAGAACGCTCACCCATTACAACCACAAAAAGAAACCTTGAAACAATAAACTCCAACATTTACAACATAGCAAAAATAAACAACTACCCTCCCAGTAGTTCCCAACAATATTGCAGTTTACCTTAACAAGGTGTTAAGGGCTTATAGAAATCAAGGTCCGAGTCTGGTAGCCTTGTCTCCTCCAACTACATGAGGTCTGCTGCCTCGTGCTGCTCTGAGTCTCCACCCCTTACTGGGTCAACCCATTCTGAGCATGGGGGTTACATTAGCACCTGGTAAAATTACTATATGAGGATGTGCAGAGAGCTCTGAATATATTTAAGGGCTTCTGTTGAAGTCTTCCTTGCTTAACCTTATGATTGAATTTTGACCAATGGTGAAGTCCCTCACAGAGTGGCAGGGCTGCCAATTCTGAGTTGGTAATTTCCTGGAGATTTTGGGGATGGAACCTGGGGAGATGGGGCTTGGGATGGGAGGGGCTTCAGTGGGGAATCATGTTATAGAGTCTGCCCTCCAAAACAGCCAGTGTCTTCAGGAGAACTGATCTCTGTGGTCTGGAGATCTCAACTGGAAGTTAGCAATAGGGATGCCAACTCCAGAGTAGTGAATTCCTGGACATTTGGGGTTGGAGCCTGTGGGTGGGGTGGGTGGCTCAATGGTGTTTTATGCAATAGAGTACACTTTCCAGAGCAGCCATTTTCTCCTGGGCTATAGATCTCTGTAAATCAGTTGTAATTCGTTACTTTCGTTTTTTGTTCGTTAATTTTCAAACCAGTAACTAAACTAAATCCATCAATTATAGAGTTTAAGGCAGTCCAGTTTTTAACCGGTTCTTCAATCATAACTGGTATGTCGTCAGCAAAGGCTTTTATTTTATATTGTATGTTATTTATTTTAATTCCTTTGATTGATTCGTCTGATTTGATATTTTGAATCAGCACTTCAATAGCTAGTATAAATAACAGGGGAGACAAGGGACATCCCTGTCTAGTCCCCTGTTCTATTTGGATTTGGCATGAGAGGGTATCATTTATTTTCAATTTTGCCACTTGAGAATTATATATTGCATGTATCCAGTCTAAAAAATGTCCTGGTCCTATTATATGTTTCAAAAGTATTTTTAAATAATTCCAATCAAGGTTGTCAAAAGCCTTTTCGAGATCGTAAAACAAAATTGCAGCCTTCTTATCGATTCGCTTATGAAGAAATTCAATCATATCGACTATGGTCCTAATGTTGTTTTTTATATGCCTATATGGTAAAAAACCATTTTGGTCTTTCCCTATGATCTAATTTAGAACTTCTCTTATTCTTCCCGCTAGAATGGCTGCATAGATTTTGTAATCGTTATTTAGAAGGGAAATTGGAAGAAATTTTTTAACATCTGATACATCACCAAAAATAGAAACCCACTTGAGTGTGCCTGTCAAAAATATCTGTGTGTATATTCACCTTGCTACTGCAGCCCTCAAACTATTTCCAAGAGCCTCCGTGACCTTCAGAGTTTTCCAGACAGTAAGTGATTTGAATGACAATGCCCAAAGCAATTGGTCCACAAAGATCTAACTGATTATTTCCAAAGTAGAAAATCAGTAAATAACTTGTTGGTCCATAGCAAATTTCAAAATCCATGTGATACCTTTTATGAAGATCTGCCAAAGTCACACATCTCATTGTAATTCTACTTGCATAATACCGGGGGTCTGCAGTCTTTGGCTCCGGATCCACATGCAGCTCTATTGCCATTCTACAGTGGCTCCCTAACTGAGTAAATGGCCAGCAAGGCAGAGTAGCACAGGATAGGCAGCCTGACCCAGAGGATAGCAACCAATTCCCTGTGGAGTCTGTGGGACTGGTCAGGAGAGCAGGAGGGACAGCCCAACAGGGCAGCCGTCATGGGATAATTTTAGACTTGATAGGCTAACTTAGGCCCCTTCCGCACAGGCAAAATAATGCGTTTTCAAACCACCTTCACAACTGTTTGCAAGTGGATTTTGCTATTCCACACAGCTTCAAAGAGCACTGAAAGCAGTTTGAAAGTGCATTATTTTGCATGTGCGGAATGAGCCTTAGACTTAGTAAGTCATGTTACTTTTATTAGAAGGCTCAAACATGATTGGGGGGCAGGGGCAAAAATGGTTCTTTTGATAGTAAAGGTTGCCAACCTCAGTCCCATTTTCTGCATTAACTTGCTATGGTTAATTCATAAACTTTGTTTCAGAGTTCTGTAACCTTAGTCCTATTACATTGCTAATTAAATGTCTTGTCTTATTGATTTCATCGACGGGCGTTATGTAATCCACACCTTGACCTAGGTGAGAAAGCTGGAGTATAATTAATGTCAATGAATAAGTTGTATAACTTTCTGAGGTTTCCAGATCTCTTATTCAGGATGGATTTTAAAAATCCAGCTTGATTAATAGTTCTTCAGAATGCAAACAGCGGTTCAATGAATTATATTATTTGGGTTAGTCTTAATTTTATTTCTTGTAACCAGTGAGTTAAATCTGAGGCATGATTATTGCTAATTGAAAACTTTGTTTTCTTTTTTATTGCTAGCCTTTCTCAATGAAACTCAAGGCAGGTTACAATACATGCAAAAATTCAGTCAGGCCGTATAAGCACTAAATGAGGCAAAAAGATCAGGTTTAAAGACAAGGAAGAAGAGTTTGCATTTATACCCCACCTTTCTCTTCTGTAAGGAATCACAATGTGGTTTACAAACACCTTCCCTTCCTCTCCTCACAATGGGTGACACTGAGAGAGTTCTGAAGAACTGTGAGTAGCCCAAGGTCACCCAGCAGGCTTCATGTATATGAGCAGGGAAACAAATCCAGTTCACCAGATAAGAGTCCGCTCATATGGAAGAGTGGAGAATCAAACCCAGTTCTCCAGATTAGAGTGCACCACTCTTAACCACTGCACCACGCTTCAGTACACTGCAAACCTCTTCTATTATAAAGGCAACCTCCAGAGCCATTCTATTATACTACAATTCTAATCCCTTTATTTTTAAAAATAAGCCCTCTTAACATTTCTGTTTAGTACATTCTGTGATATATTCTGCGATATGATAGAAGTATGGGGCCGAGCATGGTGTAGTGATTAAGACTTGTGGACTCTGATCTGGAGAACTGGTTTCAATTCTCCATTGTTCCACATGAAACCTGCTGGGTGACCTTCGGCCAATCACAGTTCTCTCAGAACTCTCTCAGCCCATGCGGAGACAGGAAACGGCAAACCATCCCTAAAGGTGTCTTGAGAGCCAGTGGGGTGTAGTAGATAGTTACTTAAATGATATTGCTTTAACAACCCACTGGCCACAGGAAGCATCACGCAAATATAATCCTCCAAAGAAGTGTACCCCTTTATATTTAATTACCACAAAAACATACATAGTAGATCGTGGTGGGCTTGATCTCTGGGTGACCCAAGTCTGAATCTCCATCTTGCTCGGTGACCGTGGGCCCATCATCAACTCTCAACCCACAGGGTTGTTGTTGTGAAGGAGTGACGGAGAGGAGAATGATGTTCTAAGCTGCTTTTGAGTCCCAACAGTGGGGAGAGAAGAGGGATCTAAATAAATAAATGCATTAGATAAATGTAAATGCCAATGTCTATGTGATGAGATGTTACAGCTGCCGTGGAAGTCAATGATGACTTGTAATCTGCTTCCAGGAGTCTCCAGGTGAAAAACACAAGTCAGGAGCCACTATTATCTATTTAAATATCATTATCAGCAAACATGATAAAGCGGAGCAAATTGTGAATACATTCCCACCCAAACTAACAGTACAATTTTAAATAAAACAAAAACTACCAGCTCTTGAATCTACTGACACAGGACATTATGTCCATTTTCTTTTTAAATGCATGAATTGGGTGACTATAAAACTGCCTTGTACCAAAGCAGACTATGGTTCCTTTGAAACAGCCCTTTCATTTTAGCAGCTGGTTGTGAACAGATTTTTTGCGTCTTTTCAGACACAACTGTTTTGGCTCTTGGCTACTAACAAAACTGCTTGTGTCCCACTGGCAACGTGGAGTTGAGCTGTTTTTTAAAAAATATAAAATTCTTTCTCCGGTTTTGAGCTCTTCTTTGCACTTTGCGGTGTGTTGTTTTCATTTTTTTTAACCTTCTAATTTTTGCACTGTAGCGCTAGACCAATGTATCAAGTTGATGCTAGGTTGCCAGTGTTCAGGTAAATGGAATCGCTATGTGGGTTATGCTGTCGCACCAAAAGATAAAAATGTGGTTCTGTGTTGTTTGGAGGAAGTGATAGCAGTGTGGTTCCGCTGTAAAAAAAAAAAAGTCCTGATGTTAAAATGGCCACCGTGGATAAAAGCACCTGTATCTCTGGAAATCCCTCGGTCTATCACAGTGGTTTAAACTGCATTCTACTCAGTGGCCCCTGAGGATTCTCCCCCACTAATTGGTTTTTTGAAATCTAGACACCCCCGATTTTTCCAAAATGGCCACCACAGGTATAAAAGCCTGTATCTCTGGACTCTTATGTGGCTATCACAGCGGTTTTAACTGCATCCAGTCTGGGGTCATCTAGGCTCCTTCTGCACATGCAGAATAATGCACTTTCAATGCACTTTACAACTGGATTTTACTGTGCAGAATAGCAAAATCCACTTGCAAACAATTGTGAAGATGGATATAAAGTGCATTATTCTGCTTGTGTGGAAGGACTCCTTAGGGTTTCTTCTCTGCTCATCATTTTTTCAAAACTCAAACCATACAATTTCATCATATTTTCCTGGTCCCCTAAGATGGCTCCCACTTTTTTTTCAGTGCAAAGAAGTTTCCAGGAAGTGGGTGCAGATTAATTTAGCATTGAGATTCTACCTTTCTGTGAGGCAAGGGATAGAATGTTTTAAAAACTGGGGGAAAGAACATACCACAAGAAAAGAGGAAACAAACAGCATTGTGTGAAATGGCCAGAGTGATTTGAGGATGGCTCATAAACAGATTAAGATGCTTTGTATGTAATGCCCATCCCTGTATTGCTTTATTCAGAATCAGGATGGGAATGTGAAAGAGATCCTCAGCACAGGGTCACAGGTCATCCAGCCTGCCCTAGTACATGGAATCATTCGATGTTGACATTTGGGGAAATAATGGTCTACATGATCTAATCCTTACAACTTGTTCTTGTGTTCTGGGACTAGTTCAGTGATGGCGAACCTTTTCGAGACCGAGTGCCCAAATTGCAACCCAAAACCCATTTATTTATTGCAAAGTGCTGGCAATTTAACCTGAATACTGAGGTTTAAGTTTAGAAAAAGCTGTTGGCTCCGAGGCGTGCATTACTCGGGAGTAAGCTTGGTGGTAGTCGGTGGCTTTGCTTTGAAGCAGCTGTGCAACTCTTCCAACGGGTGAATCACGACCCTAGGAGGGTTTACTCAGAAGCAAGCCCCATTGCCAGCAACTGAGCTTACTCCCAGGTAAAGGATTGCACTTTAGTTCTTTGCATGAAAATCAGTGGGGTTTAACAGCGCTTAACAGGATCATCTACACTGCTTCCCCAAAACTAGGTCTTAGGTTTAAGGCTAATAATCGAGCCCAGCAGCCCAAGCCAGCCTTGATGTGTGTGTGTGTGTGTGGGGGGGGGGGCTGGCACTATGTTTGTGCGTGCCCACTGAGAGGGCTCTGAGTGCCACCTCTGGCACCCGTGCCATAGGTTCGCCACCACTGGACTAGTTGAACAATTGCCAACAGTCCACTCCCAAATATACATATCCTTAGAGATAAAACAGAATCCCCACAAATGCTAATTTCGAACATAAGAGTGCAGTGAAGTGGTTAAGGTGTCAAACTCGAATTTGGGTAGGATTCTTAGCTCTAGGGTTGGAAATAGCTGAAGATTTTGGGGGTGGAGTCTGAGGAAAGTGAGGTTTGGGCAGTGGTGTATGGACACAAAATGGAGCCTGGGGCAAGAAATGAGCTTTCTACCCCCCCCCCATGGAGCCCAGGGCAAGAATTGTGTGCCCCCTGGCGGAAAACTAATTTATTGCCCCATGCTCCATTTTGTGCTGATACGCCACTGCTGCAGCGTCTCTCAATGCTGGTAACTCCTGACCACGTAGGGGGGGGGGTGTCATCCACAAACAATCCACTGATTCCCACTCCCTGCAAGGAGGCTTGGGGGAGGGGAAGATGGTAGAGCCCACTGCCCTCCCCTCTGAGGGGGGAAGCAGCTTCTTGTCCACACCTCTGCGGGTTTCACCCCCCCAGCCAGATTGGTCCGGCCAATAGCTCCCCAACCCTGGATCCTTTGGTGGTGCTGGTGCCACCAATTCAATGCTTGCCGATGTGACTCTCGATGCACCTCGCCCTGTCTCCGCCTGGAGAGCTTGCCTCTGACCAGCCCCCAGCACCCCCTGCTACTTGGAGGGGTGCGCAGGCTCCTCAGCCTAAGCCTACCTGCATGCTGAACAGCCTCTCATCCCCCTCAGGGTCCTCGTTAGTCCCCCCGGCAACAGGCGAGCAGCACCAGTGCCCCAACTGGTGGCCGCGCTGCCTCCCTGCCCCTCTTGGGTAGCCAACGAGCTGGAGGAGAGAAAGCCAAGCACAGCATCTCCCCTTCAAAGGCAGTGCCTGGTATCCGGCATGTCAGAGTGCACCTGCCAGGTAGAGCCCGCAGGACAGAGACTGAGGGCAGGGCTGGGAGGGAGTCCCCCTTGCCTGGATTGTTGCTGTGCCAGCTGGGCTCCCCTGGGCCCCATCTCTTCCCCTTCCACCCCCACATGACCAAATGGTCTCCACCCGGGGACATGTGACCCCTGGGTTTGAGGAGGCACTTCAGTGAATTATAATAGTGTCCACCTTCCAAAGCAGCCATTTTCTCCAGGTGAACTGATCTTTGTCACCTGGACATCAGTTGTAATCCCAGGAGATCTCCAAGTACCAGCTGGCAACCCTAGAATCGGGTTGAGATCTCCTCTCTGCCATGGAGGCTTGCCAGGGAACCTTGGGCCAGTCACCCTTTCTAAGTCCAGTCTTCCTTATAGCGTTGTCTGAACATGCACATGCAACAACCTGTTCTTTAATTGTTGTTGTGCGTGCATGCTCAGACATTTCTTTCATCTCTGTGTGTTTGTCACATGCTGTCAAGTTGCAGCCAATTTATTCTGACCCCAGCAAGAGGCTTTCAATACAAGTGAGAAGCAGACAGGCAGCCCCATCCAAAGGGCTGGGCACCAGGACACAACTCTTTGGCCACTCCATCCCATTGTTTCCAAGGGAACTTTCTGGTGGCATGGGGAGGCAAAACCACAAAAAAAGTGTCTCCACCACTGGAGAGCCCTCACTGGGCTTAATGGACATCCATCACTGAAAAGGTGGCATAAGTCCAAACCCTTGGGTGCCAGCGTCGCCATGCCTCTGGACTGCCCCCAGTACACCCTCACCAGTAGCATAGGAATGCCCCACGTTCTACTGCCATGGAGGGCCACAGCAGCCCCTCCACTAGGGCAAGTGCCCCACTGAGGGCAGATCCCCCAGCACAGCCCCATGCTGCCTCTAGCAGCAGATTTGCCCTCCCCTCCTTAGGGTGAGGAGGTTAGTTTGCCACCACCTTCCTCTATTTCTTATATAACAGCAGTTCTCAACCTGTGGGTTGCGACCCCTTTGGGGGTCAAACGACCCTTTCACAGGGGTCGCCTAAGACTCTCTGCATCAGTGTCCTCCATCTGTAAAATGGATAAATGTTAGGGTTGGGGTCACCACAACACGAGGGACTGTATTAAAGGGTCGCGGCATTAGGAAGGTTGAGAACCACTGTTATATAACAAAGCACTTTCCCCATTTACCAGCAACAAGAATGGATTTTAGGACACTCTCATGATGCCATCCCAAATCACCTCTGTTCTCCCCTCAAAGGAAGAAGTAGTTAAAGTTATGTGTGGACTGGCATGCGAAGGAGGGAATGGAATGGGACCTAATTTAATGATGTTTTCATAAGCAAAGAGATGAGAGACACAGAAGCTTTTAAATTAGAAGTACATGTTCCTTTCCGGTCCATGTTTACCTCCTGAGAATCTTCCAGGTAAGTTAATGTATTCATCCATGACATTTATGTTAATTATTTGTTATTCTTTGGGAGACAATTTTGGCTGAAAAGCAGGATTGATACATAATTAATAAAACGTTCAGTTAAGCTTATGTGTTTAAACTTCAGGTGAAGGCAATTTCTCCTCACCATGGAGATAAGTATGTTTTCATGTAAGTATCTGCAGGCAGAGGAGCAGCAGCTAGTGAAAAAGCTGCCACTCCTATAGTGAAGTGACCAAGGATATAGAGATGGAGAGGCTGAAATGAATGGATATAAAGGTGAGAGCCAGACTTTAGGATCTGGGAGGTCTAGGTTCGAATCCACCCTCTACCTTGAAAATCTGTTGGGTGATTTGGAGTCAGTCACATACTTTCAGTCTAATCTAGTTCACACGCTTGTTATGAGGATAAAATAGAGAAGAATGATGAAAAGATGAAAGCCTTCAACAATACATGATGTAAACCAGTGGTTCTCAACCTGGGGGTCGGGGACCCCTTTGGGGGTCGAACGACCCTTTCAGAGGGGTCGCCTAAGACTCTCTGCACCCGTGTTCGCCATCTGTAAAATGGATAAACGTTAGGATTGGGGGTCACCACAACATGAGGATCTGTATTAAAGGGTCGCGGCATTAGGAAGGTTGAGAAACACTTTTGGGTCTCCACTGAGGAGAAAGATGGATATAAATGAAGTCATCAGATATATGCCCCAGGAAGTACTATGATGAGAAAAAAAAGGATCCCTCCACCATGTGACCATGGGTGTTTGAATTAGAAAAACAAGATAAGAAGTACAGATTCATCCTTTCATTTGTAATATTCAAGAGTGGGGTCAACTTCCTTCCCCCATGACTCCCTTGTCCATTCTTAGCCCATCCTATTTTCTCCACAAGAGATTATACATAGGGTGTAGCCAGTATTTTCATACAGTGTCTCCTCTTCTAATCTGCAGGGCCTCTTATCCCACTGTGTATTTTTTTTGCCATCAACTCACACCTGAATTGTGGCCCCAGCACAACCGTTTTGGTGGTCAAGGGAGACCCCTTCCTCCCTTTTTTTCCAAAGCTTGATCAGATGGAATCCATAGTTTTCCCGAAAGGATTTCTGTTTCATAAGATTAAAGCCAGTGCCTCTAATAACTCTGGTCCAAGAATGCTGAAATTGGGTTAACGTTTAAAGAGCTGTTTTTGATACAACAGAGTTAGTTGCCTGGAATTTGCTGAATGGAAGATAATCCCCACCCCCGTGACAGATATCCCAGGATATGCCGTTGCGTGTTTCATTACTTTCTTCCCTCATACTTTTACACAGTTGCTTCTGTAATGTAACAGTCCCACACATTATTCTTGAATACATTTTTTGTTTTTCTGGAAGAAAGTAACAGAAAATATATTCAGGATTGGACTTGAGGTCTGAAAATACAAATCTGGGCAGGTTAGTATCAAAGACAAATTGGGAGGCCTATAGAATCTGTAATATTTTGAAAGACGCATTAACTGGCTGGCTCCACCGCCCAGAAGAATGACAAGTATGTGGGCTAGGCAGGTAAACAAACAACTGCTGGGATGTTTGTTAAATGCCCAAGCTTTTCATCTCATCCAAAGTAAACATGATCAGATCTATTTTTTCACAGTAAGGAGCAACAGCCTCTGTGACTGAAAGAGGAGGGATCACTAGAAGAAAAGAATTGGCCCCAACCCTAAAGTTTAGACATCCCCCCTCCCTTATTATTCATATATTACTTGATCTGCTAACTTGTGTGATGGAGTTTTATCACCCAACCAGCATTTACACAGGGGGAAAGAATGGGGAAAACTCCCTCCTCAACTTCCCTCCCTCCCTCCCTCGCATGTATTTATTTATTGAATACATTTTTATCTCCTTTACCCCACCCTGCATATCAAGAACATGAATACCAGGATTCTCTGGGGTAAGAACTCTCAAATGAGCAGGCAGTTTTATAATGAAAACATGGTTTTTATTAAAGAATAAAAATAGAACAAGGAACATATTTTAAGCAGTAAAACAAGAAATATATATTTAAGCAATGACTCTACACACAAAGCATACAAGAGGTGATTAAGAGGAAAGGTAGGAGTGGCGTAGTTGGTTAAGTGCTTGAACTGCCACTCACATGGTCAGGAGTTTGAGCCCCCTGTGGGTCAGATATCCTGGCAGCTGGCTTATGGTCAACTCAGCCAGCCAGCCATTCCTTGGTCGGTAAATGAATACCTAGCTCATAACTGGGGGGTAAAGAATAGCTGGGGAAAGCAATGGCAAACTACCCACAAAAACGGCTTGCCTATAAAATCACTGCTTGCAGTGGTACCCCAGGGTCGGATACGACTAAAGGGGAAACTTTACCTTTTGGAAGGGGGATAGGGATTTAGGGATGGGTGATAGTTATCAGTCCTGAAGGGACATCCAGGGAAAACAGCGCTGAAGAGAAAAATGACTAGCATTTCCAGGAGCAAAAGGAAGAGCCCACACACAAGTGGGTGTGCCCACAGCCCCAGAAGACACACATTAAAAGGGCCAGGCCAATATTTATAACCTAAAATGGGTTCTGAGTCCATATGAAGTAAGTGGCAGGAAAGCCAAAGACAAAGAAGTTCTAACAGAAAGAAAGGCTTGATGAGTCATCAGGACCCAAGAGAATGCTTGGTCTATTCTCCTGAATACTGATTGATTTCTGATAGGTGCAGATAGGGTAGGTAACGGTCTGCTCAGAGCACTGATTGAATCACCTTAGGCTTAAAGTGACACCATGGAGATTAACTAGCCCCTTGTCTGGCCAGGCACACCTTAGAACCAGGGGAAAAGTTCAGCAGCCACATGCCTTCCTGCCCAGCCTTGACACACAAGATGGCTCCCAAAACTCTCTGAGGGGCATCCATTTTGTGGGGAGCAGTGTTTTGCTCTTATGCCAATCTTTGGCCCCTGTGCTTTTGTGGTATAGGAGCTGATCTATATAGCCCAAAGATCACTTGTAATCCCAGAAGATCTCTAGGCCTTCCTTTGAGATTGGCAACCCTATTGGGTGACAACCTTCACAGGATAGTCATGAAGGAAAAAAAGTGACATAATTCTATGTAGACAGCCTTGAGCCCCCTCTGAGGAAAGGCAAGATTTAAATGTGTTCAAAAAGAATTTGTGAGAATCAGCCCCAATCTCTTATCATTCAGGATTTCTTAAGATCCAGCTGAACCTTTGAGATCGGGGAAGCTTTATGTTCTTGAGGCCATAAATTACATAAATCAACAAGCCAAGTTAATAGAGTGTCTTAAAGAAACCAACCCTTTGAAAAAATTCTTAGAATTGCTTCACCCAATAAAATATTATACAGAATGAGAAACATATTCTGGGAGACTTTATTTTCCTTCAGTCTTAGTAAAACTAGCATTTATTTAAGGATCAATTTTACTTGTATTGTTAAGGGCTAGTTTCAAGCCAGGTTTTTAAAAATCCAGTTTGGCTTGAATTAAGTGTGTGAATGTGTGGAGAGATAGAATTCTCAAGCAAATTTGCTTATCTTGTTTCCAAAAATTCAAAAAAGAGTTTTATGAATAGATTGTTCCTTATCCCTCACCAATGTTACTGATACAGGTACTGCTGGGTGTATATATTTTGGGGAAAAAATCAAAATATGTAATTTGGCAAATGTATTTAATCAGCAACTATTACAACTGTGTGTCCAGAAGCAAAAGTCTCAGTATAAGGGAAATTCCTCCATGATAATTTCAGGCTCATTCCGCACATGCAGAATAACGCACTTTCAAACTGCTTTCAGTGCTCTTTGAAACTGTGCGGAATAGCAAAATCCACTTGCAAACAGTTGTGAAAGTGGTTTGAAAACGCATTATTTTGCGTGTGCGGAAGGGGCCTCAGATATATCTGCTGAGTACTGGGTTTACTAGAGAACATAGAATGCCAGTTTAGAAGTGCTTTCATCGTAGAGTGCCACCACAAAAGGCTGGTAAATGAGGCTATAATTCAGAGGGACATTGTATACAAGATGTATCCTCAATTTGCCACCATTCAAATTAAAATAAAATGGAGTGCCATGGTGTAGCTATGAGAACTGCTGCTCTAGAACATTTGCTGATAGCATGAAACTCTTGCTTCACTTTGGCCCCTTCCGCACACACAAAATAATGCGTTTTCAAACCACTTTCACAACTGTTTGCAAGTGGATTTTTTGCCATTCCGCACAGCTTCAAAGAGCACTGAAAGCAGTTTGAAAGTTCATTATGCTGCATGTGCGGAATGAGCCTTTGTAATTCCAATGGTACATGACCAACTTAATAGTATTATTTGTTATGACGTCACAGTGCAGTACAGTGGTCATAATGCCAACTTCAAGGTTGGTGTGCCAATCTGTAGGCATTGTTTTGAAAGTTCAATATTTGTGTTGGTCAGAATCCCCAGAAAACTGGACAAGATTAGTAATCACCTTGAGTATACCACAGACAGAGAAGGGGGAAAATTGTAATTTCCTGTATTTACTAAGCTTTC
Source organism: Sphaerodactylus townsendi (assembly GCF_021028975.2). Lineage (NCBI taxonomy): Eukaryota > Metazoa > Chordata > Lepidosauria > Squamata > Sphaerodactylidae > Sphaerodactylus > Sphaerodactylus townsendi. Next base: position 116,376,032 of record NC_059429.1, read on the forward strand.
TTCATTCCCTGTTTTTGTACAGCTTGGCAATGATATATTGATTTTTGTAGGGTTTCTTTTTACAATTACAAAAGAAAAACTGAATTACTGCAGAAGAGGGGGAAGATCTTTGTGCCTCTTTTTGAAGAGAGACAGCCTTTTTGTGTGGATGTGTGTTTGTGGGTAGAAAAATACAAATACATTAAAAATGAAGAAAATAAGATGATACGAGGATCGATACAAAGAATTCAGTGAAAAAGAATGCCTTGTATGGTTTTGTTTAAAAAAAGAAAAACTGGAATCATTTTTCATAGACTAAACTCACTTGGACTCTTTCTAGTTTGGGAATCTTTTCAGGTTCCAATTTGAGCCAACGTAGCTTGAGTATTTTAAATGGCTAAAAAGCCATATTCTAAAAACGTGTTAGAAGAGTGCAGAGATTGTCAGCCGCTCAGCAGGAATGTGCTTTGTAGTGACTGATCCCTTCTCAATTGTTGCAACAATACAGCCCTCAGAAAAGCAATCTGTTGAGAAGATGCTTGTATCATCCCCATTTAATTTTATTAATTAATTTAATATCCCACTTCTGTGTGATCAGAGACTCAAAGCTGCTTTTCACATATAGACCCATTCTGCACAGCAAATAAATAACGGGTTGTAATCGTGATAACGGAACCCATTTTCCTGTTTTCTCGTTCACAGGCAGTGATTGGAAGCCATGGAAACAATCCAGATTGCTGTCGCATCTTCTCACAGGCCCTTTCCACACAGCGAAAAGGGCGCCTCTCCACCAGCAGAAATTATGCCAGTGGAGGGGAGGGGACCATTTGCACAGGAGCGTGCGAGCGGCCCCCACAGAGGCTGGCTCAGAAGAGGCGGCTCCGCACGGAGCCGCCTCTTCTGCATCCCCCCTCACTCACCTCGTCCTCCAGCGTCGGTCTGGAGGGCTGCAGGGACCTGCCCATGCTGCCCTCCGACCTCAAGGGGTCGGAAGGCAGATGGGCGGGTCTCAGCAGCCCTCCAGACCGACGCTGGAGGACGAAGTGAGTGGGGGGGATGGGAAAGCAGCGTCTTTGGCATGGTGCTGTTCACACCATGCCAATGGGAAGGCGGCACTTCCAAAAACCTCCCTCGAGAAGGGAGATGGAAAGCGGCGCCTTCGCACTGCTTGGGGCCGCACAGGACAGCGCGGTGAACAGCTCTCCAGGACCGGTGTTTTCCGCCCCTGGGCCACTGTTTTTGGCCCTGTGCAGAAAGGGCCACAGAGACACTTTTCGGGTTTTTTTCAATTACCTGCCACACATCCGTAGCTATGCAGGCATGCAGGAATGAACCCCCAGAGCCGTACCAATGCCCCATGATATGACTGACTGCACCTGCATAACTATGCAGATGCAAGCTGCAAAGTTTTAAAAAAAGGGAAAGGGGGTCTCCCTGCAATGGCAGAGCAGTGGCAGGCAGCTTCTCCCTGACTGTGGAAGATGGGGTGGAAGGGAAGGAAATAGTGCCTCCTGCCTGGCCATTCGCTCCAAAGTGGCTCCAACCTGGGATTTTGCAAAAGGATTGCTTGTTTAGCAATTAAAAAAAACTGGTTTGGGGGAAATAAATCAGGGCAGACTCGTTTTTTTGGGGGGGGGTAGGACCTGTGTAAAGTCTCCACGCCAACTGGTTATATAGCAGTGGTGGCGAACCTATGGCACAGGTGCCAGAGGTGGCACTCGGAGCCCTCTCTGTGGGCACGCGCACACAGAGTTCATCAGGGGAGGGGGCGGAAAATCACACACCCCCCCCACACACACATCTAGGCTGACCTGGGCACGATCCTTTACCTGGGAGTAAGCTCAGTTGCTGGCAATGGAGTTTGTTTCTGAGTAAACCCACCTAGGGTTGTGATTCACCCATTTGAAGCATTGCACAGTTGCTTCACCAAGCTTACTCTTGAATAATGCGCACCTCGGAGCCAACCTTTTTTTTCTAAACTAAAACCTCAGCATTCAGGTCAAATGGCCGTGTTGGCACTTTGCGATAAATAAGTGGGTTTTGGGGTTGCAATTTGGGCAGGCGGTCTCGAAAAGGTTCGCCATCGCTGTTATATAGCATCCTACACCCATGTTTCTTGACCCGTGCGGAAAGGGCCATAGTTCCCCATCCTCTACTTAATTCCCATGACAGCAACTCTGATTGAGAGACTGTGATGGGCCCAAGTGGCAGGCTTCCATGGCTGAGCAAAGGATCACCCCAGGTTCTAATCCTTCAGTCTACGCAGTACACTAAACCAGCCCTCAAATGAACAAAGAGAGGTGCAAGAGCTTCCATGTTAATTCCAGTGGGTTTTGTGGAACCCCAATCCCAGTGGTGTTTGTTCTTGTGTTGCTCAACATCATTGAAATAAATCTAAAGCTAGTTCAGATTTTGAACTGTCAGCATAGACAGGATATCCCCACCATTTTATCATGAAGCCTGAGTGTTGCTTTTTCTCTGCCTACCAAGGTTTTTGTATTCTGCATCAAGGTTTCTTGAAGAGTGGGCGGGGTCATAATGTAGGTGAATAAATAGGTACAATCTTCATTGGAGGCCCCTCTGTATGTAATACTTCCTTCAGCAAAGAAGCTGAACATTAAAAGCAAGGCCTTTTCCATTGTGCCACCCTGCCTGTAAAATATCCTTCCGCGGCCTTCTGCCAAGAACCAAAATAAGACTTTCATTTGCCCAAGCTTCAGCCGCTTGAGGACTCCATTTCAAGAAGCCGATTGCAGTCCTTTCTGTCTGCGGTGGGTCTACTCATCAGAAGGGACACCCAACTACCTTTTCACACAGCAGGCTTCGATCCTTGCTCATATGGTTGCCAACTTTCAGGTGGGACCTGGAGATCTCCTATTATCTCCAGATAACAAAAATCAGTTCCTCTGGATAAAATGTATGCTTTGGAGGGTGGACTTTATGGTACTATAATTCTGGTCCTTTCCCCACTTACCTTGACCACCCTTTGCTGCGCGCTACTCTCGGTGCGCGTCATTTCTGGCGCGCTCCCGGGCTTCCCCACGACCCCGTGCTCTGCGCGGGGTCATCAAAAGGCACTGTTTTGAGGAGCGCCAGGAATGACGCGCGCTGAGGGGGCGCGAGAGCGGCAGTGTCGGGGCGGCTGCATTGTCGCCGCCCCGATAGTGGGGAGTCCCACGGGACCCCGCGCTACTTGGGGAGAGTAGCACGGAGCCGATGGTAAGTGGGGAAATGACCTCTGATGAGTTCCCTCCTCTTCCCAACCCCCCCTCTCCCTAGGCTCCACCCTCAAAATGTCCAGGTGTTTCCCAGCCCAGATCTGGCAACCATAAGAACAGCTTTTCTTGTATGTCTGTTCAGACATTGTAGGGGACATATCGCACAATTGAGGAATCTGTTACTAGGACACCATGTCACTGCAACCAGACCCAGAACCTGAGCAATAACCACACGGAATTTTATGTAAACCAATATGGCACAGTGGTTAGAGTGCCCAGTCTGCTTTGTCATGGAAACTTGTTGGGTAATCTTGAGCCAAATAGTCTCTTTCACTTTGACCTACCTTACAGGGTTATAGTCAAGGATAAATGGAGAAGGGGGGAAATGATGCTGTAAGGTGTTTCGGATCCCTGTTGGGGATAAGCAGTGGTGGGATTCAAATAATTTAACAACCGGTTCCGATGGTGGGATTCAAATAATTTAACCACTGGTTCTTTACAAGCACCATTTTAACAACCGGTTCTACCGAAGTGGTGCAAACCTGCTGAATCCCACCACTGGGGATAAGTAAATAATAATGCATGGCATAATCTGGGCTTTTGTGTAAAATGACCCACCAGGATTCTCTGTAAAGTGGCCCAATTTCACATGGGATGTCATCCGGGAAGAGAAAATTCCAAGGGAAATGGTAACTTCTAGAGGATCTTGTATGAGCCCCACCCAGGAATCAAAAAGGCTTGTTGTCAGAGACCTGCATGAATTAATTGTGTGTTATCACATCATCACGAAACACCTAAACCTGAGAAGATAAAACCACCACAGTGGCCCCTTCGCCTACTCACTGTACGCAGATTTTTGCATCTCGGTTTTGCAAGACTGGCTCCGCAGCAGAGTGTTTTGTCTGGGCTGATGATGAAGTAATGCCGAAAGTTCAGTTCGATGACTTGGAATTTTTGTGAACATTAACTCTTAATGCCAGTTGAGCCATCGACAATAATTAGTTCGGTGACTAACCCGCGTACATTGCTCATTCATTTATTATTTCTGGGCTCTTATCCCTGTGCAAACAGAGTACAAAACTTTACTTAGGTAGCACGACCTTATATGGTAACTCTTGTTCATATTTCCAGTCTGCCTGGATTTGCCACAGCATTTGTTTTTTTAAAATGCAACAATATTTATTAAATTTTCAGTGGGAAAAAACAACAACTAGATATGGATTTTGAGATAAATGTAGATCATGCAAGCACTGATGAATAAGTCTGACAATAACTTGAACTGCAGATCTCCCTCGAATCCCTCCAGTTATTAGCAATTGGTTAACAATTAATTGTTGTGATCCTGAGCTCTTGCAGGAGATTTAGCATGAATAAGAAAGAGGGCAAGTGTCAGATACAGGCAGAAAATGCAAAAACAGATTAAAAGAGTGGGGAAGGAGAGTGAAAAATGGTTCGAATCTACCCAACATGCCCACTGTCACTTGGTGGATAATGAACCAGCAATCTTTTACAGAAACAACAACCACACTTATAGGATCCCCACCACCACCACCTTCTTGGGAATGTGCTTGGGAATGTTAGTTTCTTGATATTACATGTGACTGCAAATTGGGTCGAAGGAGTCCTGAACCAATTTGTGTCAAACATATCATCTAGTTTGACCCTAAGTGTTCGACTTCCCGGCTTCCACTCCCGTTTCTGAGTTCAAATATTTGGAACGCGCCTAAGTTTACTTGTACTCACACTTTTGTTTGTATTCTGCCTTTCTCCCGAATGGGGACCCAAAGTAGCTTGCATCATTCTCCTGCGCTCCGCTTTAACCTCATGACAACCCTGTCATGAGGTTGGTTAGGCGGAGAGTACGTGATTGGCCCAAGGTCATCCAGCAAGTTTTCAGGGCAATAATTCATTTATTTTACATTTATTTATTTAAACTTTTTTTAAATGCCACTCTTCCATCTCATCCTGGTCACCACAGTGGTGGACATTAAAAAAAGAAAGAAATGTTTTGAACAATTAAAAGCAACGCTGTGACATAATTCAATGAAAAAAGCATACCGAACAATACCAGCGGAGGGCCAAAAACCATGAATTTAGATATGCCAAACAAAACAAAAAAGTCTTCACCCACTGGTAGAAGACTGTGATAGAGGGAGACAGACACATCTCTCTGAGGAGGGAGTGCCAAAGTTTTGCTACCATGACTGACACAACCCTTTTCCTGGTCACCAACCGTGTAGCCTCAGATGGGACAACCAAACCAAAGATGACCAAAGTCAACAGGTAGGGTTCATACGGGAAAAAGTGGTCTTTAAGGTATGTTGGCCCTGAGCTATATAGGCTTTAAAGGTCAACAACAGTACCTGAGCTATATAGGCTTTAAAGGTCAACAACCTTGGATTAAGCCTAGAAGCAAATTGGAAGCCATTATAGATTGAACAAGACTGGAATGATATGACATTTTGGAACCTGGCCCCAGTCTGGTGGAACGCTCTGTCTGATGAAACTCAGGCCCTGCGGGCTTTGATGAAATTCCATGGGGCCTGTAAGACAGAGCTCTTCCACCAGGTCTATGGTTGAAGCAGCAGCGTTTTACCATCTAATGCCCCCCCTCTTCCCCCCTTCCTCTCCTAGTCTTCTTTTTAATCAAAAAGAATTCACTGTATTTAAAATGAGAACTTTTAGCCACCATCTGGAATTTTATTGTTGAGGTAGATTGCTGGTTTTAATGTTAATATTGCTATATTTGTTGTATGCCAAAAGCTGCCCTGAGCCCCCAAGAGGAAGGGTAGCATACAACTGAAACAAAACAAAACAAATAAGCGGTCCCTACAACTCTCTCCAGCGTACACTCAAATATTCAGAAGTGAGGCTCCCAGATTGTAGTCCATCACACTATTATGCCACATACTCTATTGAATAGCAGAAGAAGACGATCAGTCCTCTTTCACTCAATACAAATTGCAATCCAATATTAGCCTTTTAAATAAAAAGCAAGTCCCCTTGATGTGTTGTCGAAGGCTTTCACAGCTGGATTCAACAGGTTGTGGTGGGCTTTCCGGGCTGTGTGGCCATGGTCTGGTAGATCTTGTTCCTAACGTTTCCCCTGCATCTGTGGCTGGCATCTTCAGAGGTGTATCACAGAGGGAAGTCTGTTACACACTGGGTGAAACTTGCTATGCAAGGGTGTGATTGAGTGCATTGTATTGCGGGTGGGGTTATCAGTCTATTTACATTTGTAGTCACATTTGCATTCCCTGCAGCAGCAGCAGTATTAGAGAATGCAAATCCTGTGTCTGGGTAGAGTCCGTTGTTCACGAACTTAGCATGCCCTTGGCCTTTGATCCAGCCACAGATGCAGGCAAAACATTAGCAACAAGATCTGCCAGACTGTGGCCACACAGCCCGGAAAACCCACCACAACCAACAAGTCCCCTTGAGTTCAACCAGCCTATTCCTGTGTAAGTGCACAAAGGATCACAGCTCTGCAGCCTAATCCATGAATGTCTATGACAAAATAAGTCTCACTTGTTCCAGTAGCACTTACTTACAAGAGCGCACAGGACAGCAAATTTGGTCACAACTAAAATTTGACCAACTTACAGTATTGGAGCCATCATTTACAGTTAGAATTTGCAAGAGCAATTTTAAAACATGTGAGGAAAAGTACATAAATCTGAGGGCAGGAAGTGAAGTAACGGCTGACTGTATAGTTAAAAATGCATTTTATTCTAACACCTAAAGAGGATGGTATTTCAACATGATGTATTGATCCCAAGAAAATGACAGGTTCTTTTGTGAGCAGAAAGATGTCTCAGCAAAACTGAGCTTAACTAAGTGGGCAGATCTGAGTTAGGCCTTTCGCCATCAAAATGCTTTGCCAAATTGCCTTTGATTTATTGAACTTATGGGTTTGAAAAGCATGTAAAGTTATTTTCACACAATTTTTTTTTGGGGGGGGGGGTAACCTACATAAATAATACCAGTGAAGAGTTTCTTTGTTCTTCCTGACTGCTCTGAGGTAATTTAATCTGATTTAGAAGATTTTGAGCTCCTTCTGACATGCCTAAAGGCAAGAGGTTTAGGACAGAAGAGGCAAAATGGATGGACTACGACCTTCCTAATTGCTCAGGGTAGATCAGTCCGTCACTGCATTTGGACCTGAAACTCAGCTGGAGTAGTGAAACCTTGGAAGGCTAATCAGCTGTTAAAACCAACCAACAAACTAATTAAAAACTCCATAAGTGAAAAAGGGTTTCAGTTAGTGTTGCCAACTCTGGATAGAGAAATACCTGGATATTTTTGAGGTGGAGCCTGGGCATAGCAGTGTGTAGGGAAGGGAGGGACATTAGCAGGTTATAATTCCATAGGGTTCATCATCCAAAGCAGCTGTTTTCTCAAGGGGAACTGATCCCTGTTTTCTGGAGATCAACTGTAATAGCAGGCGATCTCTAGGCCTTACCTGGAGGTTGGCAACTCAAGTTTCAGCAGACTTCGAAAGGATGGCAGGGAGGGCACCCAACAGCGCAGGCATTCTACAACTCTGGAGCTTCTACAGAAAAGGCCTGCTTGTCATGAGTCCTTCCTCTTCATGAAAACTGGAAAGTGGCTTAGGCTTTAGGACCCACACACTTGCACGATATGCTCCAGTAAGGCAACTTGGTTCATTCGCACAAAGTTTCCACAAGTGTTGTCCTGCAAATGGATTAGATCGACAGCTGCCAGTAGCCAAACTGCCTCCTGTTGTGTCTCTCGCCTAGTGGAAAGGCCTACCTGATGACCTCAGGAAGCCTCCCACACTTTGACCGCTCTGCAGAAGGTGTAAAATGGCATTGAACTTCAGGAAGGCAGGTTTATCAAGGTTTTAATGTATGGGGAAAACATTGCTGTTTTTACTATATTGTTTATTGTACGTATTATCTTGTTTGAATTGCACTGTTTGCTCATTTTTGTCATCTTGCTTTTGTGCACTTTAGTGTGTATTCTGCTGTTATTGCAGTGTAATCCTGTTTCACACCCTTCTAAATTCATCAAAGCCCAGCAGTTTAGAAAGGTGTAGCTCTGTTTAGAATTGCACCCAGGGGTCTGCAACCTATGGCTCTCCAGATGTTAATGGACTACAATTCCCATCAGTCCCTGCCAGCATGGCCAATTGGGGCTGATGGGATTTGTAGTCCATGAACATCTGGAGAGCTGCAAGTTGCAGACCCTGAGACCATGCATGCACTACACTACTTTTATTGCATGAAAAAAACCCTTATGATTTGCCTCGGTTCTCAGAAAGAAAGAAAGAAAGAAAGAAAGAAAGAAAGAAAGAAAGAAAGAAAGAAAGAAAGAAAGAAAGAAAGAAAGAAAGAAAGAAAGAAAGTAAGTAAGTCTTGTTTGGTAGATCATACAGGTCAAAGAAGTTCATATAAGAAAGCAGAACTAGAAGGAAGGAAGGAAGGAAGGAAGGAAGGAAGGAAGGAAGGAAGGAAGGAAGGAAGGAAGGAAGGAAGGAAGGAAGGAAGGAAGGAAGGAAGGAAGGAAGGAAGGAAGGAAGGATGGATTAATCAGGGCTTCATTTGTAAATCATAAACATTAAAGACATTCATAGGGATGCCCTGCCAAAGAAATCCAGGTTATTTAAACATGTAACAAAAAGCTCAGAAAGTTGTGAAGAAAGTGAACCATGGCCAAAGGGTGGTGGTGGGAAAGATAATAAAGGCGAAAAGGGGTGGGGGATCTAGAAAATGGCCCACTGTCCATGCCCTTGCTCACGTCAAAGGAGGAGAAAACTTCTTTCTGCCCCAAGTGCCTGTCACAACATTTTGTTTTTGGTCAAAGTGCCAGTAGCTTCAGGAAATGGTGTAATTTTTTTTACCACCATTATGTTATGGGTCCATACCTTGAGAATTGTTTCAGAACTGAAACACCAGTTGTGGAGACCAAGCTGTTTTAGACAATGCCTGACCACGGAGAGAAAACACACCAAGGATGTATTGAAAAACTACATATTATAAAAACCTGAAGTCATGTAGGTGGGCTGGATTTCCTCACTCTCTCCTTCCCTCTCTCGCTCCTTTTTAAAGATGCACACAGAGTGCTCGGCTCCATTACAGGGCAGCGACTGCTCTGTATGTGAACTTTCCACAGGAAAAGTAAAATATTTTGCTTATATGGAATTTTCATAAACATTTCTTGGGATGTATAAGGGGGTGCATGATGAAGGATATGCATTAGGAGTAAGCTAAACAGGATGGTATAAACAGAAGGATAGCTTGTAATAGGAGAATAAATTATCTGGCCCTGGAGCTTCTAGAAATTACTACTTAGCTTGCAGAGATACAGCCTGGCATGCATTTCGACAGCCAGTGTGTTCACTTCTCAAGATTACATTTTTTATAGTAAAGCTGCAAGAGTATTTCCAAAAGGCCCATGAAGTTGCCATATAGAATCAGACACCTGGCCAACGAAACCAAAAGCATGGATCATAGCCAGCACTGACCCCGAGATGCTTCACCTCAATGCAAGCCTACTGCCCAGGCAACAAGAGTAGGTGAAACAGATGCTATGGCAGTTGCTGCTGATATTCTCCAAGTGTCCTGGGCGCACCACCTGGACCACGCATTCGTTCATACACCCCCCCAGGCAGGTAGCTCTGTTGGTTTGGAGATGCATCCCTCACCAATGGTGGGAGGCCATAGAAAGTGAAATACAACCGATGCTGGACCTGGGGTTGATTGAACCATCACAGAGTGCCTGGAGAAGTCCCATAGTGTTAGTGCTGAAATACAATGGGAGCATCGAGTTTGGCATCAATTACAGGGAGGTGAACAAGCTGGCAGCCTTCAATAGAACTTCGAGGCGAGGTGCTAATAGACCAATTAGGCGAGGCCCAGTATTTGTCTGCGTTGAACCTGACTAATGGCTACTGGGAAATCCAGACAGCCATGGAAGATCGGGTCCCCCTCTGGCTTATATCAGTTCAGGATGGTGCTGTTTGGGCTCCATGGGGTGGCAACTACCTTTCAGTGGCTGGTCTATGGACTTCTGGCCCAATGCTATGGATTTGATGACATTTTTTTTAAATAGCCGGTACTGGGTGTCCCATCTGCATGACCTGGAGGTGATGCTACGGGCCTTCACTGGGGTTGGCTTTTGGGCCGTTGGGTTCAGGGAACTCAAATACCTGGGATACATTATTGGAAGAGGAATGCTGAAACCCATCCCAGAGAAGGTAGCACAAGAACAAGTCCCGGAGCCAAAGGTGTGTGTGTGTGTGTGTGTGTGTGTGTGTGTGTGTGTGTGCGTGTGTGTGCATGACGCACCATCCATGCGCCTGTGTGGGGGCATGGTGGGGGCATTCCGAGGCAGGGGTGTAGCAGGGGCGCAGGGCACACGTGTGCCCAGGGCATAGTTTCCCCTCGCTCTGGCCCTGCCTTGACCTATGAGCAAATGTCTGACTGTGCAGATGCAGTCTCTGATTTTACTTCAGTGAAAGATGCAAAGTAAAGACTTGTGCCAAAGACTTAACATGAAAGAGTACATTCTCAGGAGAGACTTGAAGGATATAAGACTGGTAGCATCAGTCAGGTGTTCTGGAAAGCAATTTCAGGTGCATAAGGAACAAAAAGCAGAGTCATCCCAGGCAGCAAGAGTGGCTGAAAACTGCGGAAGTGGAGTAACAAAGGGTATATTATGATAGTGGGGGGCAAAGAGGGCAGAGCCATGGAAGGGCTTTGAATTTGAGGAGTTCATGTTGGCTCTAAATGCCTCCAGGAAGTCAATATAGGAATGTACAGAAGAGTGTCTTATGACTGGGATCAGGAAAGAGATGAACCATTTTGATGGTTGAATGTTGAGGTGAGGAGTTGATATGACTATGGCACTATGCAATCCTGCAAAGAAGGAGACTCCAGCAACTGAGTCATCTCAGTTCTCAGCATGCATGCAGGAGAGATGGATGGGGACAGCAACAAAATGGCCTCTCTGTAGGGGCTCATAACTCATCAGAAGGGCCTATACTGGGGTGCTGTGTTGTTTCCAGGCTGTATTACTGTGTTCTAGCAGCATTGTCTCCTGATGTTTCGCCTGCATCTGTGGCTGGCATCCTCTGAAGATGCCAGCCACAGATGCAGGCGAAACATCAGAAGAGAATGCTACTAGAACACAGCCATACAGCCCAGAAACCACACAGCACCCCAGTGATTCCGGCCGTGAAAGCCTTCGACAAATCAGGGCCTATATTGTTACCTAAGTAGGCAGTCTCCACTTTCATTGGGCGAATTAGCTGGACACAGAGAACAAGAGAAGGTAACTGGGATCAACAACCTATGTATACCAAGATAGTCCTGGATGAAAACTCTCAAATTAGCAGGCATTTGTATACTTAAAATATGGTTTTATTGAAGAATAAAAATGGTAAAATAACTATATTTTAAGCAATGAACATGCCCACCCAACGTATGCAAGTGCTGACTAAGAGAAAGGGAGGAAGTTGCACAGAGATTCAGGGATGGGTGGTAGTTATCAGTCTTGAAGGGACATCCAAGGAAAGCAGCACTGAAGAGGACAATGACCAGCATTTCTAGGAACAAAAGGAAGATCACATATGTGTGTGTGTGTGTGGTGGTGGTGGTGGGGGGGGGTTCATGCACAGATCCAAAACACACACACACTATGAATGGCCAAAGGACCAATATTTATACCCCAAAATGGGTCCTGAGGTGATATGAAATAAGTTTGCAGGAAAGTCAGAGACAAAGAATATATTACTTTTCCAGGGTTCCTGCAATAGGATAGGAGAGGCTTGATGAGTCATCAGGACCCAATGTCTGGACTATTCTCTTGAATACTGATTGATTTCTGAAATGGGTGCAGATAGAGCAAGTAAAACGATGGGGATTAGCTAGCCCCACTGTCCAGCCAGGCACACCTCAGGGCCAGAGGAAAAGTTCAGAAGAAGAAGAGGAGTAGGAGTAGGAGTTTGGATTTATACCCACCCCCCTTTCTCTCCTGTAAGGACACTCAAGGTGGCTTACAAGCTCCTTTCCCTTCCTCTCCCCATGACAGACACCTTGTGAGGCAGGTGGGGCTGAGAGAGTTCCGAAGAACTGGGACTAGCCCAAGGTCACCCAGCAGGAATGTAGGAGTGCAGAAACACATCTGGTTCACCAAATAAGCCTCTGCCACTCAGGTGGAGGAGTGGGGAATCAAACCTGATTCTCCAGATTAGAATCCAACTGCTCTTAACCACCACACCACATTGGCTCTCCCAAAAAAGCCTATTGCCTTCTGGCCCAGGTTTGACACACAAATTAGATCCCAAAAACTCTATAGGGAGCAGTGTCTTGCTCTTATGCCAGTCTTTAGCCCCTGTGCCATCATGGCATCCTTAGCAGGAGGAGGGGTCTGACTGCTTACAGTATGATCTACCTGAGAGTGCTGATTTATGGGTTGAAGAGCACAACTGGAAATGGAGAAGCGACATGATCTCAGAATGGGCTGGATGTTTGGAAGAAAGAAGAGAGAAAAGATGAAACACACCATCCTGCTTGTTCTACAGGGTGGGTGGGTGGATTCTCAACACAGCTGCAGCGAATGCTAGAAGATTTGGGGAGTAGTGCCTGGGGAGGCTGGATTTGGAGAATGATTTGATGTCACTTCTGGGTTGCCTCCCTTACAGCCAGTGGTGGGATCCAAAAATTTTAGTAACAGGTTCCCATGGTGGTGGGATTTAAACTGTGGCGTAGCGCCACTGGGGCTGGGCAGAGCACAACAGGGGCGTGGCCGGGCATTCCTGGGCGGGGCTGTGGCAAGGACACAGCTGCTGTGCCGGTCCTTGGGTGGGAAACGAATGCACGCAAGCGCAGGCTGCCACACACGCCGGTGCACCTCCTGCTAGACTGCTTCAAGTTCTGCGCGCTACTGCTGAAAGGAGGGGCATAATTAAGGCAAAAATCACGTGGCAAAATCACCAATTAGTAACCCCCTCTCAGCACACACAAATAATTAGTAACCTACTCTTGGGAACCTGTGAGAACCTGCTGGATCCCACCTCTGCTTACAGCCCAATCTGAGTATTGGGGAATCCTCTTGAGAGACTGAGTCAATGTGTTTGCCCCCTCCGCTGACACAAGAGGCACCCACGCTGTTGGAGGAGGCAGAGGCACTGGCTGTTGACCACTCCTTGTGGCAGTGAAAGCTGAAAGTCTGAACCACTGTGAAAATGCACTGACATCCCAACTGAACACCAGCATAGGGGTTCGGACTGGGCCACTCCTGGGGGTGGAGCTGATGTTAGTAGGCTCCAGTCCTGGAACTCTGAATTGGGCTGTCAGTCTTTACCATAGAGACTAGGGGAAATTTCTAAAGCATCACTACATGAAGATCTTTAATTCTGCTTCTCTATTCCTCAGGGTTGAGGATGGGCAATTCACCTCCCCAGGCACATGGAAGGCCTAGTGTAAGGTGATGGGACTGGTTATGGCGAGTCCAGAGAAGCTAAAAGCTTTGGAGGAAAGCAAGTCTTGAACATATTGACTTTAAGATGGCTGCGAGATTCCAAACAGAAAGACTAGCAATTGCAGATGTGGGATTGATGGGGGAGGGATGGGTGGTTCGATGGTGCACCTGAAAGCTGTGAGATCTGATGAAAACTCTTATGCCCTTTGCACATGGAAATTGGACTGCTTGGACAGAGCACAGAGAAAGAATAAGCAACGGTTTACATTGCAGTCTAATTTCCATGTGCAAAGGGCATAAGAGTAGGACCTAAGTCTTGGGTTTTGGCGCCTTATTTCAAAACTGAAGTAACACCCCACCCCCTTGTGTTAACAGACTTAAGTTATCCCTTTCCAAAGAAGTTATCCCTAGTGACTTCAGAAGAAGAATCAACAGAGGAACAATATGAATACTTTAAAAGGGGAGGGGTATTTCCTTTAACTGACCCAGCGCTGTGTTTTCTGTCTGTGGCTAGGTGTTAAATTAATTATTGCTGTGGGAATGTTGACCAAAGGAGGGAGAAACAACAGCTGTGGAAACCATTCTCAATCTAATAACACTGCAGTGGCATCTCCAATTAAAGTCTGGGAGGCCTTCCCACCTAAGGAGCAGAGTCAATTTCCATTTAAAGTGTAAATAGGAGTATCTCTTTTGCCTGTTTTAATGGTATCCACTTCCCCCCTCCCCCAATACTTAAAAAAAATATTTGGTTTTGGTTTCCTTGGGTGATGAAGTTCTTTATACCCCTCTTCCAGATTTCACAAGACTGCATGTGTTTTGATTTAAAAAAAAATGAATTCCCAGCTTTCAAGTCATGGAGCTGATATCCAGAGCCTGATAAAGGATATGGCTATTTTGTTCGATAAGAGCTCCAGAAATTAATGACTGAGAAACAATTTGTTGGTTCTGCTGAGGAATTGAGAACACTGAGCATGAGAGACAGAAATTCCTGGGGCTGCTTTACAAGTCGTTTTACTCTAAAATAAGGGGTCAGATAGAGGTCTCCTCAGAGCAGCTTTCTGCTTTTATGCAGCAATTATGTTTACATGGATGTTTCTCCCAGTAAACACATGCGGTTGGAAGGGAAGACACCCCCTCCCTGAATCTCCCTGTACCAGAGAGCCCTGATAAGACATGGCTGCTCTGCTCCTGTCTGATGTATTGCCTTCACATATGCTCCCTTCAGGAAATATTGATGTGAAACTAGTACATCTACAGTAAACACAATTACTATATAAAATAGGAAGTGGCTTTCAGGTTGTACATTTACCAACTTGCCTGGAAACAAAAGATAAAGTCATTTATTTTCTTTTCAGGAAGTATATCAGAAAGAAATCTATTTGACACAATTTTTCAGAATATGCAATGCAAACAAGTTGCCATGTAAGGCTGTTTTTACAAGCGAGTCCTATTTTCTCCCTTTTTAAAAGCATTTCCTGCATTCATAAGACAATGAGAGAAAGATTTTGTGCGCATTCAGTTTAAAGAGAGCGAGGTTTCTTTTTTTGAGCTTAAATAAGTCATATTTACAAGTGACATATTCCAGTTTTAAAACTATTTCAATCCATGTGTAAGGCAAACAATTGGTTTGGATCCTGAAAAACTTTAGGAAGGAACATGAGCCACCCACCGTCTTCTCCAGGTGACTGATAAAGGAGTTGCTGGGGGCAATGACTGAAAAGTCTCCCTGCCAAGTAAAGCTACTTTGGAGTAAATCTATAAGTGAGGAGGGCATAACTACTTAAAATGGAGCCCTTCGCAGACAGCTGAATTGGATGCACTCCGTCCTAAGTGTGGAAAGCAAGGTGACGTTCCGCACACTAGGAGAATCTTGCAGATTTATTTATTTGTACATTTACACTCTGCTTAGGTCCTTAGTGGGGACCCAAAGTTTGATAAGTTCATTCTCCCCCTTTCCAATTTATCCCACCAACAATGGTTGTTTCACCACTTACCTCAACCACCCTTTGCTGTGACACTGCGTGGGGTCATCAAAAGGCGCCGTTTTGAGGAGCGCCAGGAATGACGCGTGCTGAGGGGCCCAAGAGGGGCAGCGTCGGGGCGGCTGCGTTGTCGCCACCCCTGTAGTGGGGAGTGCCGCGGGACCCCGTGCTACTTGGGGAGAGCAGTGCGCAGCAGACAGGAATTGGGGAAACGACCAACAACAGTATGACCAAGGTTATGCTGAGAGGTTATGCCTATGACAGAGTGAGGATTCAAACGTGCGTCTTTCAGATCCTAGTCTGACATGCTAACCACTACACAGAGGTAGAACTGATGCTGAAAACCAGCAGCTAGTCCAAGGCCACCCAAAGAGAATTGGGTTTTGATTCCACACTCCTCCACATGAGCAGCAGACTCTAACCTGGTGAACCAGGTTTAATTTACCGCTCCTTCCCATTAAGCCTGCTGAGTGACCTTCAGCCAGTCACGGTTCTCTTGGAACTCTCTCGCCCCCACCTACCGTACAAGATATCTGTTGTGGGGAGAGGAAGGGAAGGAGTTTGTAAACCAATTTGAGACTCCTTACAGTTGAGAAAAGTGGGGTATAAATTCAAACTCTTCTTCCTCAGATGAATGGCTGGGATAAGAAATGAACCAGTGACATTGCCAAGATCAGGTGTTTTAGCCACTATTACATACCAACTGAATAAATGCCCCACTAGCTTGATACGTTAGCAAATACAACATTGTAATAATAGGATCTATGTGCTTCCTAACAAGAAAATACCTTTCTCCAATCAGCAGCATTTAGTGTTGGTAGAAAAAGAGCTACAAGGTCAGAACTGCTGAGGGGTGAATACGATGTGTGAGAAAACAGCGTTTAAAAGTCACCGTGATGAAGGGATCACAAGGGGATGCGAAAGAGGTGAAATTTATTTGGTATAACCTATAGAGGGATTTTATTGCTGAACCAACCATGTTATAAATCAGTCCCTCTGTAAATGCAGTAAAACAATTGTTTAGTCTACATGATTCATACCCCAAACCTCAGGATTCTGTGTTTTGATCTTATTGCTGCAATAAACTGTCTAGACAGCAATTAACAATCTGCTTTTCCCCCTTCAGATGTTTGGAGTGTCTTTGCAGCAAGCATAGAAATGACAGACTCTTCTCCCATCCACATGCCAGCCCCCCATTCATGCCCACTGATTCTCAGGTTGACTGAAAAGTGACTTCTTTGTGTAGAATTCTGCAGACGGGAAAGGCAGAATTGTTTGCACTCTAGATTATCCTGCATTATACTACAACAGGCCATTTGGCCTGCCTCACTTGGCATTGTCTTAGACAGCCATTCACCAAGGTCTCAGGCCAAGGAAGGTCTTTGCCAGCACCTGTAACCCTTTACCTGGAGATGCACCTGGGACTTCCTGCTTTCGAGGTACAAGCTCTACTACTGAGCCATAGACTTATCCCTTCCAAACACTTGGTGGATCCACCCATTACTCAAAGGGCTTGCATGGTAAGTATGCATCTCTGCTCTCTGGGGAGCAGCAGTGGCATAGGAGGTTAAGAGCTCGTGTATCTAATCAGGAGGAACCGGGTTTGATTCCCAGCTCTGCCCCCTGAGCTGTGCAGGCTTATCTGGGGAATTCAGATTAGCCTGTACACTCCCACACACATCAGCTGGGTGATCTTGGGCTAGTCACAGCTTCTCGGAGCTCTCTCAGCCCCAACAACCTCACAGGGTGTCTGCTGTGAGGGGGGAAGGGCAAGGAGATTGTAAGCCCCTCCTCCTCCTCCTCCTCCTCCTCCTCCTCCTCCTCCTCCTCTTCTTCTTCTTCTTCTTCTTCTTCTTCTTCTTCTTCTTCTTCTTCTTCTTCTTCTTCTTCTTCTTCTTCTTCTTCTTCTTCTTCTTCTTCTTCCATAATTCCCACTGCTTATCTTGCCTTATAGCAGTGGTAGCCAGTTTTTTTAAAAAAGGGTGCTCTGTGTCTAAAAAGTCTGTCCAAATGCTCACTGATGAGAATAGGTTCACTGGACACCATATGTATATGACTTTGTAGGCACATCCACCTTTATGTGTTTTTGGCACTCATTCATGCAATGACATGCACTTCACTGCACATTGCTAAGGCAGCACAATAGGCATCAGCGCTAACGCATATTTAATCTCTCTGTACCAACAAATAGGATGAGCGTTGGCATGCCGACATAGGTAGCCATACACACAAGCAGCTTGTAGTTTGGGTAGTTTCATATTTCTGTAGCATGCCAGGAGTTTTTACACCCTTCTCTTACCCAAAGTGTGAAGTTGCCCGTTTTCATATTTCCCATTTCACTCCAGTGGCTGAAGGAGATTTTTTCCCCTCTTTCCCACCCACTCAGAAAAATGAAAACACCATTGGGGCGTGGACCTTGAAGGCAATACCAGAATACATGTGTGGAGTTTGGGCTGTTGAAATGAAGATCTCTGGGGACCAAGGTGCGAAGTGCAGCAGGCAGCAGGCAAGAAGCGTAAAAACCAAAGGGCAGGCACTTAGTATTGATGCCAGCTTCAGGGGCTGGCATTGTCTTCTCTTGTTGGGAAACAGGTTTCAGGACAGACAAAAAGAAATACTTCTTTACGCAGCCGTAATTAAACACTGGGATTCATGGCCACTGAAGGTAGGAATATAAACAGCTTTAAAAGAGAATTAGATTCATGGAGGAGAGGTCCACCAATGGTTACTAACCGCGGGGACTGAATACCAGTGATGGGAGTCAGTGGCAGGGGAGGGCTTCACCCTTCAGCCCCTGTTTGTCTGGTCCTCCAGCACAACTGTGTATGCTGGACTAGATGGACCACTGGTCTAGCAGGCTGTTATGGTGCTTTGGTGGACTAGCAAACTTTTCTAGCCAGAAGACTCTGCATAGATGTTCCAAATGTACCATTAAGAACATTCACTAGGTTCAGACACAACATGAAACACTAGTTTCGTTTAAGTATGGTTACTTCATATATGAATTCAAGGTGCAGGAAAAGAAATTCAACCTTGACATTAGGAAGAACTTTCTGACAGTTAGGACTGTTTGACAGTGGAATACACTGCCTTGGACGGTGGGGGAGTCTCCTCCTTTGGAGGTTTTTAAACAGAGGCTGAATGGCTATCTGTCAAGGGTGCTTTGATTGTGTATTTCTGCATGGCAAAGGGGTTGGATTTGATGGTCATAAGAACATAAGAACTAGCCGTAAGAACATAAGAACTCTGCTACTCGCAGTGGCCCACCAGGTGCCTTTGGGAGCTCACATGCAGGATGTGAAAGCAATGGCCTTCTGCTGCTGCTGCTCCCGAGCACCTGGTCTGCTAAGGCATTTGCAATCTCAGATCAAGGAGGATCAAGATTGGTAGCCATACATCGACTTCTCCTCCATAACTCTGTCCAAGCCCTTTTTAAAGCTATCCAGGTTAGTGGCCATCACCACTTCCTGTGGCAGCATATTCCAAACACCAATCACACGTTGCGTGAAGAAGTGGTTCCCTTTATTAGTCCTAATTCTTCCCCCCAGCATTTTCAATGGTCCTTATGGTCTCTTCCAACTCTTTGATGCTATATATCATATCTATCATTGTAACAGTGATTACATAATGAAACTAAGATGTGGGGTGACTTTCAGCCATTTCTTCAAATCCTAATCTATTTTGGCAAATCTAATTTTACTGCTTCTGTTCTTTCTTCCACCTTTCCCTCAGAGACCCAGCTGGTATCCTGGATGACACCGAGGTGCTTGAGAACAAGCCGGAATTAAGAAGAACATCAGTTCATACACCACAGAAAACCATAGTTATGACTCACTGTGGTTAGTAAACTAATTTCAAACCATGGTTTCATATCCTGGCTTGCTATACCCTAACTGAAGCTAATGGAGTGGCTCATGTTCAGATGATCATATTAATCACAGATTAATTAAACCATGGTTTGTAGTGATGACGTAAATTTCGTTGTGCGTGCACAATGACAATAAAATGCTTATGCTTATGCTTATGACTGAACCAGTCATTGTGTATTTGTATAGTACCCATAGGAATGTGTAGGTAAGAATATATTCAGATAGCTCTGCTCTCACAGTTATTCTATACATCCTTTCCAACTCTGGCAAACCCATAAAGATCTGTGTCCCATTCAAACACAGTAGTAGACTCAGGTCTCAAAAGGGGTCATTGTTGTTTTTGTCTGAAAAATTCAGGAAGAAAGCAAAACTCTTTCAAGCATTGTTTGTGGATGTTTCCAAAGTGCAAAATTTCACTTGATGGTAAGGCCAAAAGGTTGAAAATGTACTGTGGCTGTTCTTGTGTATCATCCTATATCTGTTTACAAAATGGATTTGTGTAATTTTTACATGTTTTTCCCCCTTTCTCCTGGAAAACAAATTTCTCTTCTCTCAAGGAGGGGAAAAAAAACCCCAGTCAGGCGGTAGAGATATTACGACAGGGATTGCCATGCCATCTTCAGGACTCCTCTGTTTGCAGATTGTGAATATGGAGCAGGGTGGCCCAAGGACAGCATTCCAACCAAATGTCAATTTTACATATCATACATAAAATCTGCAACACTCTGAAGTGTGGTATTTCTGTTTACCACTGGCCCTGAGCTTGCAACCTTGCACCTTTGGGGAAAATGCACTATCCACATTACTCCCCATAACATTATTTATGTAGGGGAGCAGCAGTGGTGTAGGAGGTTAAGAGCTCGTGTATCTAATCTGGAGGAACCGGGTTTGATTCCCAGCTCTGCTGAGCTGCGGAGGCTTATCTGGGGAATTCAGATTAGTCTGTACACTCCCACACACGTCAGCTGGGTGACCTTAGGCTAGTCACAGCTCTTCTGAGCTCTCTCAGCCCCACCTACCTCACAGGGTGTTTGTTGTGAGGGGGGAAGGGGAAGGAGATTGTAAGCCCCTTTGAGTTCTCCTGCAGGAGAGAAAGGGGGGATATAAATCCAAACTCTTCTTCTTCTACATGTATAGTGCTAGCTGATTAAAAATGAATAGCAACTGTTCTAGAATTTAACAACTGCAAATCAAAATTCCAAATGCAAGGTGGGGTGGGGGAGGTCTTGCCAAATTGAGCAGCTTTCAGACTCTAACCGTTATTAATCAAAAGGAAAATAAATTCTGGCCCTGTAAATGTGTTTTGTTCATTTCTTTCAATTGCAGCCTTCAGACGAGGATTCTAATTACCTCAGCTCAGGTGAGCCCTGATGAATAGGCTGTAATCCAATAACACAACATAATCTCATTAGATTGGAACAAGAGCTTAAATTTCACTTCTTGTTTTGCAACAGCTGTAAAGTATAATATGGATGGGAATGAAACTAAGCATCAGTACTAAAAAGGCATATTACATGATGCAGAAAAAACATAATAGGATAATTCATGAGATTTTCCTTAATTCATGCAAAGTTCAAGGAGGAAGCAATCTCTGAATTAGCCATTCTACATTGTGAGATCTCAGGTTTGCACAGTTCTGCTCACAATCATGACTATCACCAAGAATCATATTGCAGACATGTTGTGAGCTCAGGTTATAAAATGCAGAGTGCTTTATCATCATTTATTACTATTATTATTTTAAAATTGTATTAGTAGCCACCTTTTTCACTGAGACTCAAATTATACAGTGGAAATCGATAAAAAATCATCTAATATGTATTGTTGAAGACTTTCATGGCTGGAATCAACTGGAATCAACTGGCTGTTGTGGGTTTTCCAGGCTGTGTGGCTGCGGTTTGGTAGTTTTTGCTCTTAACATTTTGCCCACATCTATGGCTGGCATCTTCAGAAGCATGTCATAGTGAGATGTGTTTCTCATTGTGCCACAGAGAGAAACGCATCTCATTTTGTCATTGCTCTGAAGATGCCAGCTGTAGATGTGGGCAAAACATTAGGAGCAAAAACTACCAAACCACAGCCAGACATCTAATAAGCACAGTGTATGTCAATACAACTAACATAAGGAAGCATCTAGTGACCAATGTACTAGAACTAGAAATCTACATGAGCATAGACCATTAGGCATGATACAGATTGTTGGAGCAAGGCAGGAAATTGGCTGCTTGGCAATTCAAGAAAGTGGGAACAATTTGGAGAAGTCCCCAAAGACCTATTGGAGATGGCTTTTGATAGGCAGGATCCAACTTTGGCATAGTGTGCCCAAGTATTGATATGACGTGTTCTGTTTTAGCACATGGAAAGGTAGCACTCTTTGACATGGGAACCCTCAAAAACAAAATAAATACCCATGCATATCCTTGTGTGTTTGTGTGCAATCTGCCGTCAAGTTGCTTACAACTTTGGCAATCTCAGTGGGGTTTTCAAGGCAAGAGATATTCAGAGTTGGTTTGCCATTGCCTACCACAGACGTAGGTAAGGGGGGGTTCTCGGGTTCAACCCCCTCATTGCATGTCCAAAGCTCCGCCCCCCAGTTGTGGTTTTTTAAAATGTTTTTTGATTTTTGGGCTGCAGGGGGCACAGTGTTTAGGCTAGCAGCACCAAACTTTCAAGGATTTGTTGGGAGATGCTCCTGATGATACCACCCAGGTTTGGTGAGGTTTGGTTCAGGGGGTCCAAAGTTATGGGCTCCCCAAAGGGGTGCCCCATCCCCCATTGTTTCCAATGGGAGCTAATAGGAGATGGGGCTACACATTTGAGGGTCCATAACTTTGGACCTCATGAACAAAACTTATCCATACCTTGGTGGTATCATCAGGACAGTCTCCTACTGATACTAGCCAGGTTTTGTGAAGTTTGGTCAAGGGGGTCCAAAGCTATGGACTCCCAAAGCGGGTTCCCCCAACCCCCATTGTTTCCAATGGGAGCTAATAGGAGATGGGGGCTACACATTTGATGGTCTATAACTTTGGACCCCTTGTACAAAACTTCACCAAACTTGGGTAGTAGAATCAGAAGGCCCTCCTAAAGATACCCTGAAATTTTGGTGCTTCTAGCTTAACAATTGCACCCCTGACAGCAGGCATCCCCCAAATTTCCCCAGATTCTCCTTTTAAATCCAACCCCTTCAGGATGGATTTAAAGGGAGAATGTGAGGTCCCCTGTTTAAACATTGAAAGTGATGTTGTTTAAGGCTGGGGGATAATCCACCCCAAAACAGCATCACTTAAATTGGGGACCCCAGATTCTCCCTTTAAGGTGGATTTAAAAGGAGGATCTGGGCTCCCACGTTTAAACACCATGGAAAATGATGCTGTTTGGGGGTGGATTCCAGCATCACAGTGGCCGCCTATTGGCCCCCACTGGGCCCCATTTTCCCTAGCTATGCCTCTGCCTGGAGGGGAGGGTAGAAGGTACTACTGGCTGGGAGCCCAGCCGGTGGGGGGGCGGGCGGGGAGTCTGCTGCCCCTGGCCTTGGAGAGCTGCTTTTATAAACACTGAGGCTGGGGGCAGGGGTTGGGAAGGCGTGGCCACGCCCACCAGGGGTGGGTGGGGCATGGCCCCGCCCCCAACCCCCCATAAAAAATCTATACCTACGTCCCTGCCTCTACATAGCAGCCCTGGATATTTCTTGGTGGTCTCCCATCAGAACCAACCCTGCTTAGCTTCCAAGGTCTGACAAAGACAGCTAGCTTGAGCCTATCCTTTCTTAATACAGAGACTTACACACCCAAATGTAGTTCAAATTCTGGAACAAGTGGCTAAAGAGGGAGATCTGTGTGCCCATCCGCAGCGTAAGACAGAACAACTAAGGAAGGGGAGGTGCCTTCCTATTTGTGCCAAGGTAGCAGAAGATATGAGTTTTGAATGGCCTTATTTTATTGATTTCCCAGAAATATGACATAGTCTTTGACACAGACATCTAGGTGCATCATATGCATTTTATTGCACGAGGTAATGTAATTTGTTTATTTTTCTCATAAGCCACTTTAGAGGGTTTACTGAAAATGAGGGCAGAACTTTTCCAATAAGTAAATAAAAGCAACATATGAGCGAGGTAAGAAAGAAAGGAAAAGCCACTTTATTAAGCATAATAGCTACAAGCACAGGATGTTTAAATGATCTTCTGAGCTTAGTTACCGTATAGTGACAACATCCTCTCTCTTAATCTATGAATGGTGGACTGTTTTTTGTATAACCCTATTATTCTTGGTCGATGTGGCTCCTGAGGTATGCCTGAATCCTCATCTATCCTGCTTCAGAACATTTACTATGAAATACCCAGGGGAGTGTGTGCTGAAGCTGCATTGGAAACGGCTGAAAAGTTACCACTAGTGTTGTGCAAACTGGCATGGATGCCACAGCCAAAGGATTTACTCCAGGAGCTGGCAGCTGCAGCAACCAAACTCAGGCTCATTCCGCACATGCAGAATAATGCATTTTCAAACTGCTTTCAGTGCTCTTTGAAGCTGTGCGGAATGGCAAAATCCACTTGCAAACAGTTGTGAAAGTGGTTTGAAAACACATTATTTTGCCTGTGCGGAAGGGGCCTCAGAAACCGGGCTCAGCAGTAGCTGGGTGCCACTGCAAATGCCAGCATAGAGGGGGATGTTCCGGGATGCTCCGGGATGCAAGAACACCCCCTCTCAGTGGCGAGGACATATGCCAGCAAAAAAGGTGGTGCAAGTCATCTTTCAGTATGGGCTTTCCTGGGGGAGAAAGGAATTTCCCCCTTCTCCCTTGGTGCCCATGCCATGGATTGCCTCTTTGGAGGCAGTGTGGCAGTGCTGTCTCCAGAGCCACTCTACTCTCCCTCACTGTGGATTGGCCTGTGCTGTTATTCTTCCTGCAGCCCTCCCTTGTGAGATCAGAGCATGCAGGCACAACAATGAAGGCTGTATACATTTGAGCCTAACGCTATTTACCACTTCCTCAAATAGCGAGTCCACTCTTCATGCAAAGTAGGGTTGTGAGCTCTGGGTTGGGAAATACCTGGAGATTTTGGGAATGGAATCTATGGAGGGCAGGGTTTGGGGAAGAGTGGGACTTCAAAGGAGTATAATGACCCATCTTCACCACCTGGAGGTTGGCAACCCTAATTAAAAGGCTTTGATGTGCATGGAATTTTGAGCAAGTAGACATTTTCCATGGCATGGAAGGAACTTCATTCACAAAATCCTGGTTTTGCTCTTTTTATGGCACATGGTCTTTTTTTTGGTTATGGTTATGCTCTTTTTATGGCGTGGCAAGCATCAAGACACTGATTTGGAAGAGCCGTGTTCAGATCTCCATTATACCATGAAAACACATTGAGAGACTTTGAGCCAGGTCACCCAATGAGCTTTCATTCAGCTTAGCCTATCTCATATATGCCAAGAAGTGAAAAGAAGTATGATACACACCACCCCCGAGTTCCTGAGCAAAATTATGGGACAAACACTTAACAGATAGATCTATGTCTGTAAAAGGCAAATTGCACATGTATGCAGCTGTAATTTCTGTCAGGGTCCCATAAGGAGCAAAGGAGGGGGTTAATCATTGTAGTCATTTTCCCCATTTAATGTGCAAATAACAGCTCGTGTTGGAGAAGCATGAAGTGATTAGCAAAACCACATGGAGTTGAAAGGGTTGAACCTCCTCTCCTGCATGACTGTGGTACAAGTTGGGCTACATTTTGCCCTGTAGTTGCATCAGTTAGCTTAAAGAACTAGAATATGGGAGACATGGGTTCAAGTCCACAACTTGCCAAGGAAGTTTGTTGGGTGACCTTGGACTGGACATTCTGTCTCCACCTAATTGACTTTGTTTTATTGTTGTGAATGTAAAATGAAGGCGAGTAAAAGGATGGGAGCCATTTTGGGTCCCTAATATCTGTAGAGAACCAGCATGGTGTAGTGGTTAAGAGTGGTAGACTCCAATCTGGAGAGGCAGGTTTGATTCCCCACTCCTCCACATGAGCGGTGAACTAGATTTGTCTCTCCACTCCTCCACATGAAGTCTGATGGATGACCTTGAGCTAGTCACAGTTCTCTCAGAACTCTCTCAGCCCCACCTGCCTCACCTGGTGGTTTTTGGAGGGTCAAGAACAGGAGAGGAAGGGAGTGTGATTGTAAGCCAGTTTGAGACTCCTTATAGTTGAGAAAAGCGGGTATAAATCTCAACTCCTCCTCCTCCTCTTCTATTGAAGAGCAAGGCATAGTAGAAAGGAAATACATAAATATATTTCACAGATCAATGGACAATGATGATCTTCCTTTGCAATCACTCTGTAAAATGGGTCAGCAGTACCACTGATATTTAACTATATTTATACTCCAGTTTTCTCCCCAGTGGGAACCCAAAATAATTTATATTATTTCCATTCTCCATTTTATCCACCCCACAATACCCTTGTGAGTTAGGATGGACTGAGAGTATTCGAATGGCCCAAGGTAAGCAAGCAAGCTTCCATAGCAAAGTGGAGATCTGATCTCCTAGCTCCTCGTCCAACACCCTAATCATGACACCAAGCTGGTTCTTTGCATGTATGGCAGGAATTGAGGCACTGAAAGGTGATGAATGAGCTTGTGCCTGATCTGAGATTCAAACCATTCGTAGCTCATGTCTGAAAACCACAGCGTTGTACCACCTGTGTATTATTATACAACAAGGCCTCCATGCAGTTATCTGAGAGATCTCTGGCCGTCTGCCTGTCTATTGCATTTCATTCCCCTCGAACTGGGAGCTCTTCAATGCAGTTTCTTTCAGCTCTGCATGGGGCCACCTTTATCTTGCCACTGGCTTTCGAGGTTTCTTTTTCTTCCTCTTCATTTCCATAAACAATATGCGCCATTCCCCCGAGCCATTCAGTCTGCAAATAAAGGCAGAAGGCTAAGTAAATTTGCTTCACACCAATTATATTTGTGAAGTCACAGAGTTAAGCATGAAAGAATACTGCTGGGGAGGAGCAGTCAGAAACAATATGATTTGTGCTGTAAAGTAGACAAAAACCCCTTTGGGTGAGCAGAACGCAACGTTTACTGTGGGGGCCTTTGTCTCCGTGGGTTAATAGAGGAAAAATCCTAATCCTTAACTCTTATAAACTGCACATTTTACATTGTACACACTGGTACAGTTCTTCAGTGGTGATGCTTTATAAGTCATACTTCATCAAAAGGAAAATGAGATATATGGTTTTTTTAAATATAAAGGAGTTATTCAAAATCTGGCACTAGCTCTTTTTATTGCCAGATGTGGCATATTCATGAAAATGCAGCAGAGATTTTTGGCCCTTTATTTAGGAGAATGCAAAAGTCCTTTATTTAGAAGAATGCAAAAGCCCTTTTTTTTAAAAAAAGAAGGATTTTTAGATGCCACCTCCCAGAAACCTGCTTAAGGTAATGTCGAAGGCTTTCACGGCCGGATTCAACTGGTTGTTGTGGGTTTTCCAGGCTGTGTGGCCATGGTCTGGTAGATCTTGTTCCTAACGTTTTGTCTGCATCTGTGGCTGGCATCTTCAGAGGTGTGACACAGAGAGAAATCTGGACACAGTGTATAATAGACTTCTCTTTGTGACACACCTCTGAAGATGCCAGCCACAGATGCAGGCAAAATGTTAGGAACAAGATCTACCAGACCACGGCCACACAGCCTGGAAAACCCACAAGAACCTGCGTGAGGTACTTCAAGCTAAACAATTACACAACTACAACAAACTAGCCAATCAAAGCAAGTCAGGTCATAAAAACAGCACACAACAAACACTTAATCTTAAAGTGATATTCACCAACTTGGTGCCTCCTGGCCCAATCCAGAGGAGGGGGCAAAATATCGTTTGGGGCAGTGGAGGGCTGTGCCGATGTGTTTGCCCCCTCTGCTGGCTTGTAGGGCACCCATACCAGTAGAGACAGCAAATGCACAAGCGTCCAGGAGCCTCACAGCTCCACAGCAGCCAAATCTGGAAGTGGGTGCCACTGTGAAGCTACACTGATGTCTGAGTGGATGCCAGCACAAGGGGGCGGGGGTGTTGGGCTGTGGTGTTTCCGGGGGTGGAGCCAACTTTAGTCAGATTTCACTGATGTTCCAACCCAGGAAAGCCACCCTCCAAGCCTTATACCTTTTTCGGCTATGGGGCAACTCAGGCAGCAGGAGGGTTTTCAAATTTCCCTTCTTTCGATGCTTCCTGAAGCTCCTTCGGAGGCAGCATGGGGACACTTTTGCTGCACTGTCCCTGGCCACTGCAGTGCTCCCCTCCATTTGGATTGTGCTGCCCAGGACCATAGGATGAATTCTATGAGAAAGGATACCTCTGGAAAAGCCCTGTTTCTGGATCTGGACACAGGAACTGGAGTTTGGAAGAGGATTGTAGCTGGTTGATGCAACTGTAGTATCGATACCTTTAATAGCATACATTCTCTTGAGAGTACTCAAGCCTTATAACAATTTTGTGGGGCAGTGGAAGGACATATGCCCTTATTTATTTTATAGTGTCTCTTTTTCACTGAGTTGGTGCTGGTATGTAAAGCAGCATTGGAGCAGAATGTAAATTTCTAAGTAAACACACAAAATATACATACAAATCAGAACCAGTGGATTTTTTTCACCTGCGACGAGTGCTCAGAATCCTCCCATCATGTTCCCTACCATCTTTGCAATGCATTTGACAGACAGATTAACCAGTGGATTGATTCAGAAGCATGCCTTGCTCCCTTCCCATGTTGGAAGAGGCATTTTGCTTAAAGTGCAACATTTAAATGTCTTAGTTCTCTTCCGTTTAAAAAATGCTGAAAATACTTTTGGGTGGAGACAGAACGTTAGTACGTTACATGCCTCCAGCAAATCAGCACTATACTTGGGTATCTGACACTGTTTAAGCTCCGTCCTGCTGTGAAGATTATACATCTCTAAATACAATACAGAGACTGTGCATAACAATACAATACAGAGACTGTGCATAACACAAAGTTATGCACACACCCTAAATGTCTCTTAATAGATAAATTGTTCAGCAGTGTTTCCAACACCAAGACCTTCGGGCCTAGATCCCAACATGGCTCGTTTAAAATGGCAGCTTATTGATGGCCAGGTTATGGGAGGATCTGTATCCCCAAAGTCCCTGACTTGTCCAAAATTTGCCTCGTCCTGGCTACCATTTTCTAACTTCAGCACCTCTGTTTTTACCTCTGTGTATCTTTGCTGCCTGGATTAAAGTCTTTAGTTGAAGAAAGGCAGGTTAAAATAAAGAAACATTTTGTTTGATCATATAAACCAGTGGTTCTCACCCTTCCTAATGGCACGACCCTTTAATATAGTTCCTCATGTTTTGGTGACCCCCAACCATAAAATTGGTGTATATAAAATATAAAAAGACCATTTTCCGATGGTCAGGCGACCCCTGTGAAAGGGTCATTCGACCCCAAAAGGGGTTGCGACCCACAGGTTGAGAACCACTGATATAAAGGGCCGCTTTGCTTAAACTAGTGCTAATGAACCCATCATTGTGATTTTGCCAGAAATATTTCCTTTTAAAATTGTTCTGTGTTTACAATACACGAAAGAATACTGACTGATACTTGGTATACAGTTCTCTAAAATACCTAAGTAGATCTTACATCCAGGCAGTGGTGGAATTCAGCAGGTTCGCACCACTTCGGCAGAACTGGTTACACACACACACACACACACAATAACCTTTATTGGCATTAGGTATGAGACAGTGGTTATACACTATTATTAAATTATTAAATTTAAAATCAGGCAGAACTGGTTGTTAAAATGGTGCTTCTAAACAACCAGTTGTTAAATCATTTGAATCCCACCACTGCTCCAGGGCTAAATCTAGGGGGCAAGGGAGGCAGTTACCCCAGGCAGTGGACACTGCTGTGGCACAGGGCTGTACCTGCTCCAGAGATGGGTCCAGCCCCCCCTCTTAAGAACAAGCCAGCTGGATCAGACCAAAGTCCATCTAGTCCAGCTCTCTGCTACTCGCAGTGGCCCACCAGGTGCCTTTGGGAGCTCACATGTAGGATGTGAATGCAATGGCCTTCTGCGGCTGTTGCTCCCGATCACCTGGTCTGCTAAGGCATTTGCAATCTCAGATCAAGGAGGATCAAGATTGGTAGCCATAAATCGACTTCTCCTCCATAAATCTGTCCAAGCCCCTTTTAAAGCTATCCAGGTTAGTGGCCATCACCACCTCCTGTGGCAGCATATTCCAAACACCAATCCTGCGTTAGCGTGAAGAAGTGTTTCCCTTTTATTAGTCCTAATTCTTCCCCAGCATTTTTTCAATGTATGCTCCCTGGTTCCTGAGTATTGAGAGAGAGAGAAAAATTTCTCTCTGTCAGCATTTTTCTACCCCATGCATAATTTTGTAGACTTCAATCATATCCCCCCTCAGCCGCCTCCTCTCCAAACTAAAGAGTCCCAAACGCTGCAGCCTCTCCTCATAGGGAAGGTGCTCCAGTCCCTCAATCATCCTTGTTGCCCTTCTCTGCACTTTTTCTATCTGTTCGATATCCTTTTTGAGATGCGGCGACCAGAATTTGATTGTGCTTTTAAGCTGGCAAGAATTCTTGTTTTAGGAAAGCCTTCACTTGCTCCTCCCCCTTTCAGCATTCTTGTCATGGAACGACTCTCATCATGCCTCTGAGTTCATTGAAGTCTGTCTTCCTAAAATCTAACATGCATGTCTGGCTAAGGCTCCCCAAAACAAAAGGTATTCTAGGAGGAATTCATAGATAATTGATAGATATGATAATGTAAAATAGTAATTATTCAACAATGATTCATAGAGGCCAACACAATTTATGCTACTGTTTAAAAGAATTGCTGATTATATAAATATATTATATAAATTGATTATCTACATATACGTAAAAAAATTATACAATATATGGAGGGCATTATTTTGTCCTCTTATCTCCCTTCAAAAACAATGTAGATTCGGTTCTGCTTACACAGTCATATATTCCAAGAATATTTACAGCAAAGTTGCACCGTTAGAGATATCAAAACCTACCTGCAGTTTGTGATGCCACAGATCAAAGCATCTAGCAAAAGGGTTTTTTAAAATTTACCATTCCATAATCACGTTTCATTTCATTAACTTAGATCACTTAGCTATACCCTGTTCAGGATAAAGATGACAGGAGATTTTTGAATTCATCCACCATTTTTTGTACCGTCTTTGTTCTAGAATGCTCCGCTTGAGTCCTACTGCCTATCTAGTTCTGATCCCTGAGGCACTAGGCCCCAAGCAAAGAATTCTAGAACAAAGACAATCCAGGAAATGGAGGATGAATTCACAGCTGTTCTCTTTGCTGAGCTTTACAAAGTCAAGATTTTATTTTTAAATACTTGACATCTTTTCCAGTTTTAGCCGTATTCTGTTTAGATAGTGTAAGTAAATTTAGCCTCATAAACTTTTGATCTGACATGTGATCTATCAAAACAGCCAATAACAGAATCATAGAAGAGTTGGAATGTTAGGATCTTTTGATTTCGCCACAAATATTTCATTGTCTTAAATTATCTGAGGTCAGATTATCCTTGGTATACCTTTGTCTATGGCTCATTCTGCACATGCAGAATAATGCACTTTCAAACTGCTTTCAGTGCTCTTTGAAGCTGTGTGGAATAGCAAAATCCACTTGCAAACAGTTGTGAAAGTGGTTTGAAAACGCATTATTTTGCATGTGCGGAAGGGGCCTGTATGAATTGCACCATTTCTTTAGATATGAAGCAGGAATTAGTTTGGTATCCCATGTAGCTGAAAAATCAGCCTGGCAGACACACTGGCCACGATCTTTTCACGTGGCACCTATCTTCTGGCTTCCCAAATTTAGTTCTTCCCTGCCACTTTTAACCTCCAACATCTCTTTTAAAAGGATTTGAAATCAAATGAAAAGAGACTCTGATGTTTCGGAGGCCTACTACCGATCAGATAATACCAATCGTCTGACTTGTTATTCAACATCTTCATAATATTTGAAGAAGTTACTCAAAGCGCTTGAGGGTGGTGTGATTGGGTGCTCATGTTATTAGAACCGCACAGGCCTGCTCGCTGCTAATTTGCAAAATAACTGAAGGAAAGGGCCCTCCCCTAAACTCTGGGCCCCCTCCCAAAAACTTCCAAGTACACAGACCTTATCATTTCCTTTTCCCTGCTGCTCTGCTGATACCTCTTCCCAACCTTCTTACAACATACCCTGAGCTTTTCTCCTTGGCATAGGTCATTTCACGACCTTACTGAACGACCTCATCCTTTCCCACTCTTCATGGTCTACTTTTCCCTTTGCTCGACTCTTCTGCTACATTCCTAAACCTTTCTGGGCTGTCTACTGCGGTTCCCTTTCGGAACAAACGGCTCTAGAGCAGACCTGCTCGTCCAAATCCAAAATGCCTAGATGTTAACCCGCCTGTTAAAATGGTCTCTTCCTGATCAGAGCGGTTCTCCGGGGCCTTTAAACAGAAAGGAGGTTGCAAGCATTGCCCATGGGCAGGTCTAGACCACTTTTAATGGGTACAGCCACTCTAGCCCAGTTGGAAGGTGGGAACTCGGCTCTACCGTTTCCGACTGGCTCATGAAAGTTTACTCAAAGCGCTTGAGGGTGGTGTGATTGGGTGCTCATGTTATTAGAACCGCACAGGCCTGCTCGCTGCTAATTTGCAAAATAACTGAAGGAAAGGGCCCTCCCCTAAACTCTGGGCCCCCTCCCAAAAACTTCCAAGTACACAGACCTTATCATTTCCTTTTCCCTGCTGCTCTGCTGATACCTCTTCCCAACCTTCTTACAACATACCCTGAGCTTTTCTCCTTGGCATAGGTCATTTCACGACCTTACTGAACGACCTCATCCTTTCCCACTCTTCATGGTCTACTTTTCCCTTTGCTCGACTCTTCTGCTACATTCCTAAACCTTTCTGGGCTGTCTACTGCGGTTCCCTTTCGGAACAAACGGCTCTAGAGCAGGCCTGCTGCGTCCATCCCAAAATGCTACAAACAATCCAGCCCACCTGTTAAAATGGTCTCTTCCTGATCAGAGCGGTTCTCCGGGGCCTTTAAACAGAAAGGAGGTTGCAACGCTGCCCGCCCCCCCCCCCCCCCGGGCAGGTCTAGACCTACTTTAATGGTACAGCCACTCTAGCCCAGTTGGAAGGTGGGAACTCGGCTCTACCGTTTCCGACTGGCTCATGGTTACTCAAAGCTTTGGACTAAGAGCTGGACATCTGATTTTTTCTATAGGATTTTAAGAAGCAAATTTCTCAGATCAGCCTTTGGGCTGGGAGCTGGATATTTGATGTTTCTCCATAAAATTTATGTAGTTTTATCACCATTTTCCCATAATGTTGTTACCTTGGACGGGATTTTATTCCTGAAAATCACTGGGTACATTTTTCAATTATATTGTGTTTTTTAACAATCTTTTCGGGGACAAAATAACGTAGACCTTTTATTGTCAGGTTCCACTTACAAAAAGAGAGAAAAAAAAAGCAGCAAGCTATGTATTTGCTGGCTATTCTAAGCTGATGAAATTTCCCTTTATATAAATCTTTTCCCATTGCATAAAAAACCCTTCTCTGGCTCAGAAGTCAGCAAGTTTTAATTGAACTGTGAGCACCAGGGCACATGATGGAGGATAATGAAGAGATCACATTCTCCGTTTATAACGTTCTGACATTGTTTTAATTGAAATCGACATTTTGATATACTGATGAATCCCTCTTTGCAGTAATGTGTTTTATAAATCTGACCGTAAAAGCTAGAGTTTGACTGAATCATCTTTTCCTTCCCTTTTCCAAATGTATCCATCCCATTTGAGGAAATATAATATGCTGTTGCTCACACATCAGACATGCATCACGAGAGTTAACAGGAAAAGAAACCATATAAAACTGCAAACATTTGAAGGAATGATATAGAGAAGATTAACAGATCTTACCGCTTATTACTCAGTTGTTTTTTCTTTAAAAAAAGAGATCTCCCTATCACAGTAGAAAGCTGACTGAAAAAGAAATCCTTGAGAACAAGAAAACAAAACAAGAATTATAGTGATGTAAGACTTATCTGTGGTGACATGTCTGCAAAGAGTTCATTCACACATTCAAGTTATCAATTGATGGTGCAATCACCAAGCGCCCTGAATTTTCCTTTAAACAGGTTTAATGCAAGCCCTCTTGAAGTTTATGTTTTTCTTTAAAACCCAGTGAGTTTTAAGAGCAGTTAAGGGATTCTGTGAAGGGCTCTGCAGAAAGAAAAAATAAATGATGTAATGAGGGTAGAACAATGCCCTTTCACATGGTGGCCAGGTAATTCCAGCCCCACTCCCCCAATGATAGATGGGCAATGCAATCCTAACAGTCCAATCCAGATGGGGAGGGAGGGGACACCTCCATGGCTGCTGAGTACAGCATGGTGACAGGGTTTTGGACAGCGAAGAAATGAGGTAGAACTGGAAATCCTCCTGCTGCCCTAATAACATCTTTGGGGAAAAAAGACTTATGCCACACATTTTGGGGGTGTAAGTCTATGGGTGCGGAGGAAGGCATTCCCAGGTTGAAACTCCAGTGGAAGCTGACTAAAATCAGCTCCATGCCTGGGAATACCCTTGCCATCCCCCAACTGCGCTAGCATGCTCTGCTATGCCAGCATAACTTCAGGGCATCAGGCCCTCGAGGATATAGGTGCCACAGAGTTGTACAGTGTCTACTTACTGGCATGTTTGCTCTCTCTGCCAGCATAGTGCATCATCGGGATGGACAAACACCCCCACAATCCATTTTACACACATACACACGCACACCAGTCTGGATTGGGCTATAAGACTTCTTAAGCTCTGGCTCCAGCACCATGTCATTTTGTAGCTCAATTAGTTCTTCCTCCATGGCCCTAACTTCCTCAGTATCTGCAAATGGATTTATCACCCAATCTAGATATCTGTCAAAAGATGGAATGAAATTGGCGTAATTTTCTTGCAACTGCAAATCCATTTCATTGCACTTTGCAAATAGTTCTGATAATTAAGCAATGAGAAATTTAAAATCCTTTTATAGCCTAGAAATATTCATATTCAGTGGACTGACACACAAATAACACAGGCACAGCTGAAAAGCACCCTTCATAATCAACAGGTTTAGTAACAGTAAAAGCAGGAAAATAAATACCACACTCAATTCTATAATGTTAAGGACTTACCAGCAAAAATTTGAAAATAACAAGAGACAAAAACACACATGTGACCATAGTTTTTCAAAACACAGTATATTAGTCTGGCTAGAGTTCTGGTGGTATATTTACTAAAAATTTAGTTTCCACAAATGAGCCATCAATGTGCTTTTTTGCCAGTGTGGTTCCATAGCCAGTCAATCATAAATAAGAAGAGAAGAGTTTGAATTTATACCTCAGTTTTGTCTCCTGTAAGGAGTCTCAAAGCAGTTTACTAGCTCCTTCCCCTCCCCTCCTGACAACAGACACCTTGTGAGATAGGTGGGGCTGAGAGAGTTCCAAGACAACTGTGACTAGTCCAAGGCTACCCATAAGGTTTCATGTGTAGGATTGGGGAAACAAATCCAGTTCATCAGATAAGACTCCGCTGCGCATGTGGAGGAGTGAGGAATCAAACCCAGTTCTCCAGATTAGAGTCCACTGTTCTTAACCACTACACCAATACGGTTGGAGGAACCCACCTCCAGTGACTCCTGCCATCCCCTGGCCTCCTCCCAGGTGATCCCTGGCCCTCCCTGCCACTTTGGGAATCACTGCTACACCTACTGCACCAAGAGAGAAAAGCATCACACATTTTTAAAATTGTTCAACTATAACCATCCTTTTCTGGCCTCCATCATTCTCTTTTCTTCCATTTTATTATGTCACCGAAAGGGTAAACTGGCCACATAGCTCAGCAATCTTTCACAACAGAGTGGGAATTCTAATCCGGGTCTCCCATTTTTGACACTGGCTGTATTGGTACAGTGCATTTGTTTTGTCATGTAAATTTGCCCACTGTAAACATATGAAGTGGTTCTCTGATTGCTTGGACAAAGAAGAGTCGCACTACCTTCCCCTGCTTGCAAATTTCCCTTGGATTATCTGCTTAGCCATTGCTGCAAACACAAGGCTGAGATAGACAGACTCCCGGCCTAACCAACCCTGTCATTTCTTGTGTTCTAATAAGGTCGGTCAAAATTGCACGAACTTCTAAAGAGAGGAGCTGCCAAGGTCCTGCCAACTATCTTCCTTTCTGACAAGTTATCTCAGGAAGGAATGGCTTTGGGGATCATGAACTGCCCTCTGGCTTTTCAACACTTCAGAATCTCTTTTGCAGCTCTTACCATAGGAAGGAGAGGGGGAGCTCATTTTAACAGCTCATTAAAGCTGTTTTTGTCAAATGCAAATAATAATAAGTTTTTTTAAAAAAAACTTCATAAAATATGCCCACTCTAGCATATAAGAAACAGTTCCATAAAATAGGCATGAAATGAGACCTCAGTCTGGTTAATTTGTATGCTGACATTCAGGATTCCAGTATTAATTTAAAATCCCAGGGACGTTCAGGGAGAAACAGACCGCTGCTTTCCACTAAGGAGATGATTACCTGAAAAGGTAACTCCGTGAGGGGTTAGAATTACATTTTCCTTTGGAAACTTTGGGAGCCTGGAGGCCAAGCATACTTATTCTGGTAGTGGTTTGTCCACCCAGAGATCTTGCTTGGCTTCACAAACATGCTTTCGTTTGTTGCCTATATCATATTATAGACTGTGTTAAGTATTCTCTTTCAGACTCTCAGCTCTATTCCCTTTAAGACTCTCATTCTCTAGTACATTCAAGCAGCGCTTAATGCCTAGAAAGAGCTGATTTATCTGAAATGCTAGATTCTGATATGCAGGCCAGTCCTCCAGAATTCCTGGTGTGTGGCCATGGTTTTCTGTCACTTAGTAGTGATGGTAATGCCAGAAGGGTGGCCCAGCCTGGATAACCCAGGCTAGCATGATCTTATCAGCTTTTATGACATCACAGAAGCTGATGTCATAATAAATGCGCTTCCTGGACCTTTTAAAGTAACCCTGAGAGTCACAATTGAGTTTAATTTACTGAAATCTTCTGACTGCCTTCAGGTGTCCTGATAAACGTTGACAAAGAAAGCTGGTTAGTGAATAACTGCAATTAGATGTCACACCAAACTTCTGTTTTGATGCACTTGGTTCATCTCAACGCACATGTACTCCCAAACATAAAATGAAAAATTCAGTTTTTGATCTCAAATGCGGAGCATGTAAAAATTACTGCTTGTTAGCTGAATGGCAGTTACACAAGAGCCTGCTCTTCAAAAGGTTCTTCCTCAAATCTGTTAAAGGATTTTAAAAAGTTCCTTTATGAAGCTTCCAATCATTCCCTAGTTTCAGATTTCTGGATAAACTAAAATTTGAACAAGGAATCCAGGATTCCTTCTGCTGCTGTTGCTTTGTAACAGGTAATATCATGTTTTAAAGCTGCTGTGGGATTTACGGTCATTTCCCCAAATCTGACCTTAAAGGTAAAAGGAGATATATGCAATTGGACTTGACCGTTTTAAAACACAAATAAACTATTCTTTAGAGTGGGAGCTGAGATGGGGGAAAGTGCATTGGAATAGCTTGCTCCACGCCCCCTTCAAATCTCCTCAGAAGTTCCTCTAAATGGGTAATTTTGCCATAATGGAAAAAACCGATCACTCCGTGTCACAGGAACCCCCAAAGCTTTGCCCTCCCAAAATGTGTCCTAAGTAGACTTTTGTCCACGCTTGCAACTCTGCCTTCCTTGATTTGCCCCATCCCCAGATTTAAAGTCTGCATTGACTTGATAGTGCATAGCTGGCAAGCTGCCTTACAATGAGAGAGAGAGAGAGAGAGAGAGAGAGAGAGAGAGAGCGGGCAAGGTTACATTGTGAAGGGCTCTTGGTTTGGGGGAAAAACTGCTGAGCTTCACCATATGGACTTCTGTATGGCAGAGAATATGCTTTATTGGCATGGCTCAGAGGTTTACAAGCAATCTTCTTGAAGTTTTAATGGTTGCTTGGGTGATTTATCCCATCTTGAGAGTCATGGTAGCGAGGAGGCACCCTGTTCTGGAGCCTTGTTTTCCTTTCGTATGAAATCCTTTAATCTTTCCTACAATTCACCTCCATCTACCATAAATAACTGCATTATAGGCCACACAAAAGAAATATGTAACGGTTTTCATGTAAGGCTGAACTTCCACACTGCGTGTTTATGGGCGACTCCGACTTAACAAGCCCGTTCCAGAATATCGAGAGGTGCCCTTTTGCGGTGGAGGGAGTGGAGCCTGTTTTGATGTGCAGCGTAGCCCAGAGGCCATGAAACCGAGCACTGCATGTTGGCATAGAAAAACAGCAGAGTTTAGCTTGCTTGCAGTGCTTCAAGCAACACTCACAAAATTCTGAGATCCAAACAAAGCTTTATGTGTAGTGGTTAGTTGTACGCTCTGACGAAAGGATATCATTTCTATTATGTGGTAATCTTTCCCATTGTTCTCTGCAGCAGATGCTTTTATTGGATGTGCTGATAAAAAAAAGCCTTATTTGCATTTTGTCAGACGTGGGGCCAAGCAGCAGCATAGCCAGGTGTTGGCAAGGAACCTGAGAACTTCTGGGCATTCAGTCAACTGGCTGAGGTTATGATAGGGCTGCCAAGCCCCTGGTGAGGGCAGGGAATCCCCCACTGTGAACTCCCAGCAACAATGCTGGTGTGATGACGTCACTTCCAGGGGACACCCAGAAGTGACAGCAGGTAGCTCTAGGAATCACTGGAAATTTTATGGGTTTATCATACAGTTTCCAGCAATTCCTAGAGCTCCCTGCTGCCATTCCTTGGTTTTCCTCTGAAGTGGTATCATCTAACCAACAGCACCATCTCCCCCATGTTCCTGCCCCTAGGCCTACTGCCAGTTGTCAAGCTTGGCCTAGAAACCCTAAGTTATGGACTGATGTAGTAAACTTGAGATTTGTAGTAAGTTTTTCAATTATTTGCACTGCATCTACCTGTAGGTTTCATTGCCTTCACATTGTTGTTGACTATCCTGCCTATGTCTGTCCTGCTGGCCAGATAGATGTATGCTGGGAGCTAAATTCCTAGGCATATGGAAACCCCAGTCAGACTGGAAATATGGCATGCATAGAATGCAAACCTTCCACTCATGTAAACCTTCCACTCATGCCACCTTCCCACCTTGGAACTGCCTCAGGAAGCCATAGTTTCCTGTTGGGGAACGTTAAGTACAGTGGAACCTCAGTTTTCATTGCCTTCGGTTTTCATCAGATTTGTCTGAAATGGGGCAAGACAAATCATAAAGAGGCGTCAGAAACAGACCTCTTTGGACAGCTTTCTGGTGCGACATTGGTCCACTGGCTCTGAAGCTGGTCCTAGTGTTATTGTTTGTGACTGGTTTCAGCATTAAACACTATGTTTATTCACCAAAAATGTGTATGTTTTTTGGAGTGCCTAGGACGGATTAGTTGGATTTACATTGATTCCTATGGAAAAGTTTGCCTCAGTTTTCATCGGTTTCAGTTTTCATCGATTCTTTTCGGACGGAGTACCAATGAAAACCGAGGTTCCACTGTATACTGATGGCCCACACTCCCCTTCCCTCACCCAGTGGAGCAAACAGCCCTTTCCTGGGACTATTTTAGTACTGGGAAGCTGCACAGGTGTTAAAGCTTCAGCAATGCAGGAACACCCAATCAAAGCCACCCAGCCACTCTTTAAAAACCTCCAAAGAAGGAGACTCCACTACACTTCAAGGTAGTGCATTCCACTGTCAAACAACCTTTACTGTAAGGAAGTTTTCCTGATGTTTAGGTGGAATCTCTTTTCCTTCATTTTGAACTCATTACTCTTGGTCCTAGTCTCTGGAGTAGTAGAAAACAAGCTTGCTCCCTCAACAACAGGACATCCCTTTAAATATTTAAACATGGCTATCATGTCACCTGTTAACCTTCTCTTTACCAAACTAAACACACCCAACTCCTTAAGTCTCTTCTTGTAGGGCATGGATTCCAGACCTTTTACCATTTTGGTTGCCCTCCTCTGGACCTGTTCCAGCTTGTCAATATCCTTCTTGAAGGATATTGACAAGCTGAAATGGGCCCAGAGGATATCTCTGGATTTGTTTGGAAAATCTTGAATATCACAATTGCTAATGAATAGTCATGCCATGATAACGTTTGCTACTCTGGAGAGTGCCATAGGACATTTTGGAGACTGAACTAGAGTGATCCTAAGCAAACTTATCGCTGTCAAAGCTCATTGCCCTGGATGGATTTAGAGAGGTATAATTATGCTTAGGATGGTGTTGTAACACAACTGCCCTTTGGAAACTCGATTATCATGTTTTGATATCCTCCCCTGTCCCCCTGACCAGCTTCTGATTCAATGGTCAGCAGAAGGATAATTAGACTATCAATAACAGCAAATGTGCCACTAATTCAATAAAGATGCTTTGTACTGTGCTGATAGCATTAGGCCACGTTGTTTTATTCCTGTGAATTCCTGTGTCTCTGTCACCTTTGAAATAGCGCACACCAAAAGATTTCATTCATTATTATCATGCTTGAGGGTGCAACGTGGTTTCAACTCCTTATCTTCGTGATCCTCACATGACAATGGAAATAAAATTTTAAAAGCCCTCAGGGTATACCACACCACATAGTAAGAATTGAGCAACATCCTTCCTGATGTAAGAGATTATCCTTGCCTCTATGTACTTTACATTTAGTTAATTCTCTGCCTTTCTTTGCCCGCCTTCCCTCTACGTTTTCCTTATCTGTCATTTTGGTAGTTCGCTGCTACGGAGAGGACATGTTCAGAGAACAAACTTCGCAGTAGCTGGGCTTGGTTTGCCATGACCACAATAACGGGTGACAAATTCATCAACTCAACGGCCCTGCAATGCAGAAATGGAAAACACAGAAGTGAATTGTTTTAAACAACCTTGTGGGCACCTTGTCTCTGAGGAAGATGTTATCTGCTCTCCAGCATTAGCTATCTCTGCATCAAAGGAAGAGAGAAAACAATATGAAACAGTCATGTTCGGCAATCAGACTGTTGCCTGAACAGTTATGGGCAGTTTGCATAAAGATTTTTTAAAGGGTGAATGATGAGAGATACAGTGGTTTGCTAACTGACTCAATCTTTGTAATTGATTCATCAGATGCCTTTCAACCAGGTAAATGATTGATTCAGTGTAAATACATTTGTCTTCACTATTTTCCTTTTAGAGGCTACAGGAAGAATAAGCCAATGTACAATTGAAAAAACAGTTAGCAGCAAAGGAGATTGTTGATATTTGTAGGAATAAATAACACAAAGGTAAAGTCCATCTCTGCACGTCCCTTATCAACAAAATGATGTTCAAGGGTTGCATCTGGGTGTCTATTCTGGATCTTTGATTTATGTTCGATAAGTCTTAATTTCCCCTGTCTGCAGGACATCCCAATATAGATTAAATTACAAGGGCATGAATTAAATAAATATATTGCTTTGTACTGTGAGTAGTAAGAGCCCTTAAAATCCACTTATTTTTTTAAGTTGGGATATGTGCATTCCATGATTTCCATAGGCTGTATACATATGGAACAGTGACCACACTTCCTATGTCCAGAAATAGAAGTGAATTCAATATGTTAAAAGTCAGATCTCACTGTTAAGTAAGGCCACTTCTGTACATGCAGAATAATGCACTTTCAATCCACTTTCACAATTGTTTGTAAGTGGATTTGGCTATTCTGCACAGCTGCAAAGTGCATTGAAAGTGGATTGAAAGTGTATTATTCTGCAGGTGCATGAGGGGCCTAACACTACTATATAATGTAGTCTTGCCACATTCATCTTGCTAAGCATACTTTCAGGAGACCTATTGAAGAATTTTACTCACAATTTTACCCACTCACACATAATCAAGGTCCCGACTAGACTGTATTGCTCACGGAGAGGAGGCAGTGTGATGTCACAACCCCTGTGGGGCCCCTAGGCTTCAGCCGAGTCAGCTATATGGATAATTCAGCCCTGCCTGGGATGGAGGAAAGCCAAGACTTGCCATCCCTAGTATCTGATGGATTGGCATCTGATGGACTGGAGATTAAAGGGTGCCAGGATGGTCCCTTCCTCTCACCTGTGACAGCTTCTCTGAGAGGTGATACTGTGTGCTAGGGTGCACCCAATAGAGAAAGGTATTACAAGAGCAATGGTTGCCAACTCTGGACTGTGAGACTCTTGGAGATTTAGGGGGATGGATTTTGGGAAAGGCAAGATTTGGGAAGGGAACAGACTTCAATGGGGAATAATGCCATTCAGTCCACCCTCATTTTCTCCAAGGGAACTGATTTCTTAGTCCGGGGATCAGTTGTAGTTCTGGGGATCTATAGGTCTTGCTGGATGGGTGGTAGCCCCACTACTCAGGTATGCCTATGTGAATAAGGCTTTTTAAATTTATTTCATTTAAACTCCATATTTCACCCAGTGGGGTCCCAAAGCAACTTATGACATTCTCCTCCTCTTATGCTCGCAGCTATCTTGTGCTATAATTTAGGCTGAGTATGTGTGACTGACCCAAAGTCATCCAGCAGGCTTCCATGCCAGAGTAAGGATTCAGGCCCAGGCCTTTCAGATCCTGGTCTGACTCTCTAACCACTTGACCAAACTTCAGTTGCCAGCTCTGGAAATGATTGGAGATGTTGTGGGTGGAGACTGGGGAGGAGAGGGACATTATCAGGGTATAGTGCTATAGAGTCCACTCTCCAAAGCAGCCACTTTCTCCAGAAGAATTGGTCTTCGTCATCTGGAAATAGAGTTGCCAACCTCCAAGTGGTGGCTGGAGATCTTCCACTAATACGACTGATCTCCAGGTGACAGAGAAAATGGCCACTCTGGGTTGATTCTATGACATTATAATGCACTGAAGTCCTCTCCCTCCCCAAATCCCATCCACCTCAGGCTTCACACCAAAATCTCCCGGTATTTCCCAACTTGAAGTTGGAAATCCTCTCTGGGGATCAACTGTAATAGTGGGGGATCTGCAGGTGCTACCTAGAAAGTTGGCAACTCTACACCACACTGGCTTTTACAACTGAGAAGCTTTAAAAAGCAAGGTAATTAACGGCATGGAAAGAGCTAATTCCCTCCTTTATGTTAGAACCTTTGTGATGACATGTGTACTTGTGTAGGCTCTATTTACACATTTCAGTGATCAGGCATAGGGTGCGGTGGGGCTTGCTGCTGTGATCCCATTCCTCAGTCTTTCTTCCCTCTTAGAACTTCAGGAAAAGACTCAGTTGCTCATGCGCAAATAAGGTTGGATTCTACCAGCTATAGCAGTGATGGCGAACCTTTTCGAGACCGAGTGCCCAAACTGCGACCCAAAACCCACTTATTTATCGCAAAGTGCCGACACGGCAATTTAACCTGAATACTGAGGTTTTAGTTTGGAAAAAATGGTTGGCTCCAAGGCGTGCGTTACTCAGGAGTAAGCTTGGTGGTAGTCGGTGGCTTTGTTTTGAAGCAACCGTGCAATGGGTGAATCATGACCCTAGGAGGGTTTACTCAGAAGCAAGCCCCATTGCCAGCAACCGAGCTTACTCCCTGGTAAAGGATCATGCTTTAGTTCTTCGCATGAAAATCAGTGGGGTTTAACAGCGCTTAACAGGGTTACCTACACTGCTTCCCCAAAACTAGATCTCAGGTTTAATACTAATAATCTAGCTCAGCAGCCTAGGCCAGCCTAGATGTGTGTGTGCGTGTGTGTGTGGGGGGGACTCTGTTTGCACGTGCCCACAGAGAAGGTTCTGAGTACCACCTCTGGCATCTGTGCCATAGGTTCTCCACCACTGAGCTATAGCAATAGCCAAAAACATGCACTGGCAGGCATTAAGTAGCAACAGCATATGCAAGAATCCCTGGAGAGTCCATAAAAGCTTTCAGTTGTGATTTTCTAATAGAAATTTTTGATGAATTGTGCCTTTGGTAACCAGATTTTATTTGATTTTTTCTGTAACTGGCCATGAATCATCTATTTGTCCATTTATTAAGTCATTTACTCTTTTCAACAGCTAAATTTGCAAGTTAGTTTTTAAATTAATTTTTACCAAAAATAAATAAATTGGCATTAACATTGACTGGCGGGTGTGACTTTTTGCCAAGATGAAATTTGATTAACTCAGTTAATTAACCTCTTAATGAACTAATCAGACTCAGAGCAGATAGCTGCTATTTTGTAAAAATTATCCTAAATGAAGCTGATGTTGATGTGAACGAAGAAGTGCAAAAATTTGCGTAATGGCTTATAGGTCTTCAAAATTGTTTCATCAGTCTTCATTAATTTCTGTCGTAATGAGCCAGTCCACTAATACAATGAGATTACACATATGTTCAACGTTAAGGCACGTGCTTAAATAAACATTCTCAGCTCAGTTTGAATTAAGCATGCACATGCTTTTGGTGAATGTAAGGCTATGAGCATATTGCTATCATATGATTCCTGCTTCCAGGGTTCCAGAGTGAAGATACAACCTTCAAATAGTTACCCCTTCCGTGCCTTCATTGTAAACATTACAATGTCAAATTTTGCAAAAAAAAACCAGAAAAAGAAAAAGATAGCCGCTTTGCTACCAGGAGGCAGCAGAATTCTGCCTGCCATTATTTGCAGATTTTGCCTTTTGTGGGGTTCCTGGGAACAGACATCCTTTGCAAGGTGAAGGTCTGCAATTTACATATAAAATGTTGCCTTATGCCCAATGCAGGTCATTGGTCCATTTTCTCTGTTCTGATGGTAGCAGCTGTCTGGAAACTTGGGCAGAGAAAAGTTTCCTCTGAGACCTGGCATCTAATTAAAACTGGAGACATCAAGAACTGAACCGGGAACGGTCTGCACGTTCTCTTTTTTCAGCCATAGGGCAAGAAGAGTTTGCCAGCTGAGCTTCTATTCCTTGCTGAAAGCATTGCTGAGCTACAATACAGGGTGACTGCAAACAAGGCATACATTTTGCAGGAGAAGAGGCCATATAGCCTTCCTATTGGACTTCTGAAAAGCCAGCCTAAGCAGGTCTACTCAGAAGTAAGTCCCATGTTGTTCAGTTACTCTAGGGAAAGTGCCTTCAGGATTGCAGCG
Source organism: Sphaerodactylus townsendi (assembly GCF_021028975.2). Classification (NCBI taxonomy): domain Eukaryota; kingdom Metazoa; phylum Chordata; class Lepidosauria; order Squamata; family Sphaerodactylidae; genus Sphaerodactylus; species Sphaerodactylus townsendi. The sequence continues at coordinate 116,420,724 of NC_059429.1, forward strand.
GTGGTGTCTCAAAGACCTCTCGAGAAAAACACAAGAGTTGTGGGATAATAGCTTCTGTTTCAGACATAAATTAGCCTTAAATTAAATGTCTCCTGCAGGCCTCTAGACCAATAAAACTAAATTCTTCTCTAAGTATCCATGCTGGCTGATGGAGCCATACTTACTAATGACACATCTGCTCAAAAATTTCTCCTATTTGGTAATTCAGTACCGATGTCCCTGCTAAAGCTGGCATGATATAACACAGAAGAACTGAGATTAATGGCATATATAAAATGGTTTTGCTGTGGTTGCTCTTATTATGCTGTGAGAAAATAGGCACAGAAATCAGAAACTATCCCCCCCCCATGCCCCCGTCAAAAGAAAACACATTTGGGAGGTCCTAGGTTGCAGTTAAACAACCGAATACTGATAAAAGATTCTCCTCTGTTCTTTAGAAGGAATAGCAATTGAGTGTTTCTGAAAGCAGAGTACAGCGAAAGTTGCCATAAAGGGGCTGGTTGAAGCAGGCTGCCGCAAAGCATACTGCTAAAATAGCAGCCTTCTGCTATGTAGATGGGTAGAGGTACACTGAATGACAATTGTATCTTGCTGAGAGCAGTTGTGTCCCGCGCTCAATAGTTGCCACCTCCAGCTTGGGAAATTTCTGGAAATTTGGAGGTGATGCCTTAGGAGAATGGAGTCTGAGATCTGGGGTGTTGTGTGGTTTCACTGATGATGCCAGCCACAGATGCAGGCGAAACGTCAGGAAAAATGCTACTAGAACACGGCCATACAGCCCGGAAACCACACAATATCCTAATGATCCCGGCCATGAAAGCCTTCGACAATACATTGAGTTTGAGATTGTTTGCAAGCGGATTTTGCCCTTTCACACAGATCTGTGTATACCATTGTAAAAGTGTTTTCAGAAGCAACAGAGAAAAAGTTGTATTGTCGAAGGCTTTCACGGCTGGAATCACTGGGGGGCTGTGCGGTTTCCGGGCTGTATGGCCGTGTTCAGATCCTCTGAAGATGCCAGCCACAGATGCAGGCGAAACATCAGGAGAGAATGCTGCTAGAACACGGCCACACAGCCTGGAAACCACACGGCACCCCAGAGAAAAAGTTGTTTGGAAAACTTTCCAAAACCAAAGGAAAGGGGGAAAATAGTGTAGAACTTCACAGAGTGAACCGTTCATTTCTGGAGTGGAAACGTTGTAAAGGATGTGTGTGGAAAAGACCTGGAAGTGCTTTATTCAGCGTGCATGAAAGTGCCCCCAATGTCAGAGACCACCTCAAGCTGCCATTTCCTTCAGGGGAATTGACCTCTGTAGTTTGGAGATCAGTTTTGTTCCTGGGAGAACTCCAGACCCCACCTGGAGGTTGGCAATCCTAGAGTGAAGACATATACAACATCTTTCCACATTGAAATCGTTGGATTCTCCCCTATGCTGATAGCTATAAACACCAAGTGACAGCAACAAATGACAGCAGAAAAATACATAAAATGTTTTTATGGTTCCAACCACAAGTATTACTTTCCAAGTACTGCTTTTCAAGCACATATGTCTATGGCAGTGGTGGTGAACCTATGGCACGGGTGCCAGAGGTGGCACTCAGACCCCTCTCTTTGGGCACGCGCGCACAGAGTTTGTCATGTGGGGGGGCGATTTCCCTCCCCCACATGACAAACTCTATCTTGTCTAGAGCTCTGAAATACCAACTCTGGCACCGATATATAAATTCTCACCCACTAACTCTGGCTGATTATACTCCATTGAAGTCCTTCCCCAAACCCCTCTTGCCTTCGGTTCTACCATCAAAATCTCTGGGGGTTTCCTAACATGTAACTAGTAATCTTATATACCACACATCTAGGCTGGCCTGGGCCGCTGGACTTGATGTGCGTGCACCTCAGCGAGCAGGGAGGCCGGCAGGCCTGGTGCCTGTGCTCCAGGTGGCTGCTGCCGGGGGGGGGGGGGCAGAGGTGGCAGAGATGCTAGAGAGACGCAGCGCGGGGCTTGTGGGACTTGCTGGAGGCTACAGCAGGCTGGCCCCTGCTCGAGGGGGTTATTCAGGTGAAATTGCTGCGTTGGCACTTTGTGATAAATAAGTGTGTTTTGGGTTGCAATTTGGGCACTCGGTCTCGAAAAGGTTTGACATCACTGGTCTATGGCAATTGTCCCAATCAGCATTCAGGAACAGGGACATGCTAAAAAAGAGCTGGGAACTAGGAACAAACTGGGAACCAACGTCAGCCTCCTCTATATTTTCCGCTTTGTGACAAAGAACATTCAAAGAAGATTCTTCTTCTTCTTTATCCATTTAGCCGTGTCCGACTCTTGGATACTCTGTAAACCAGTCTCCTCCATGCTTCCCTGTTTGCCACAACTTCTTTGATGCCCATGTCCCTCTTAATGGTTTCCAACCAATGAGTCATTGGCCCACCCCGTTTCTGTTTACCACTGACCATTCTGAGTAGCATCTCTTTTTCCAGGGAATTTGCCCTCATCACATGTCCGAAGTAGGTCAGCTCCTGTCTAGTGGTCTTGCCCTCCAGGGACATCTCTGGGTTAATACACTCCAGGACATCTTTGTTGGTGACTCTAGCTGTCCATGGGATTCGTAAAAGTCTTCTCCACACCGCAGCTCAAAGGCATCCACTTTTCTTCTATCTTTTTTTCTATCTTTTTTGGGTTTTTTCTATCTTTTTTTGTTTTCAAAGAAGATTACTGATTTTTAAATCCAAGCAAGAAAGAAATGCATTAACAGCCCAATTCACAAGTCAGAAGTATGTAAAAAAACAGTAGTGAAAGGGGAAGGGAAGCTTTAATAAAGATCAGCTGAAGGCTTGACCAAACAAAATAGCTTTCATCTAGTGCCAGAAGGGGCTATGGAGGAGGGAGAGCCTGGCTCAGGTATGTTCATTTCCCCAGGTCTCTGGCCACTCTGAAGTAGTTGCAATTTCCAAAGAGCCTTCAACGACAACCCTACATTGTGTGCGTGTGATTTTGCCATCAAGTCACAGCTGACTTATGTCAACCCAGTAGAATTTTCAAGGCAAAAGTTGTTCAGAAGTGGTTTACCATTGCCTGCCTCTGCCTGGGCTGAGACAGTATTGAGAGAACTGTGATAGGCCAACGTCACCCAGGAGGCTTCATGTGCAGGAGTGGGAAATCAAAGCCGGTTCTCCAGATTATAGTTTGCTGCTCTTAACCACTGTACCATGTTGGCCTCTTTATTATGCATTACTGTGGTTCGACCAAAGCATGCGTGGGATCACCAGGGAAAACAGACCTTATTTATGAACTTTTTTTTCAAGAAATAGCTATCAGATGCAGCAAATGGCAGGGACAAGCTGCTGTGAAAATGAAAATAAGAGCCCTAATGGGGGAAGGGGGGGTGGAAAGCAGGAAAAATAAAATATCTGCTGCCTGTTTATGTTCCCACAGCCAAGCATCTGGACACGCAGGGAGGCGTCCGGACACGCAGGGGGGCCATCCGGAAATGCAGGGGGCGGTCCAGACACGCAGGGGGGCCGTCTGGACACGCAGGGGGGGGGGCTGTCTAAAAGACAACTCCTGGGAAAAAAGTTATTTTTTAAAAAAGCCTGGAGTTGAAATAAGGCATCCTGAAGACATCTTGGGAAAAAAACTGTGCAGACTTTCTCCCCAAGATGCTTTTTTGGCATCCTTAGAACTTCTTATTTGTGTTGTACAGAACAGATCACCATAAGACCACAGCCACACAGCCTGGAAAACACACAACACCTAGCTGGGTCTATCCAATCCACTCTGTGTTTTCAGGAATCAAGTAATTGGGTTATGTGGTACACCTGCTCCTGTAAAATGTTTACATTTCTCTTTATATATGGGGATTATCATTTGTGCCATAAGAGGATCAATCAAACTCAATGTTTATGTGATGAGAAAGGCAGATTTCCTTTTGTGTATGTTTCCCCGCCCAGTTGCCAAATCAACACCCCCTGCCATGGAGATCTTTGTCAATTTCCTTCTCAGGCTAACCAACTATTGATTATGACTAAAACTGACAACAACACAAAGCGTCGCCTATTAGTCAGTGTGAGTCATCAGTCCTTACTGCAGATTTTTAAATATTACAATTTCCTTGATTTGATCTCAAGCTAGCCAGTTGGTGTAATTATGACAAGGGCTGGTGACAGTAAATAGTTAGATGGTGTGATCAATTGATTGATTGGCCACACAATAGAAGGGTGAATTTTTTGTCAAACTAAGTCCATTCCTTGATCGAAACAACGCATCAAATTTCATTCTCAGCAGTCCTTTCTGTGTAGTTTAGGGTGGTCAAAATGTTTTTCCCCTGAACACAAAGTGGTTCTCTGAGGGCCCTTTCGCACATGCAGAATAATGCACTTTCAATGCACTTTCAATGCAGCTGGATTTTACTATGCGGAATAGCAAAATCCACTTTCAAACAATTGTGAAAGTGGATTGAAAGTGCATTATTCTGCATGGGCAGAAGGGGCCTGAGTCAGAACAAAATGTGCATTATATACTAATCAAACTCTGTATCACGAAAAAAAATTGTAACTTCATTCGCCACATGATGGTCCGTCTTTGCTTTAAAATGCTCTGTTTGGGTCCTAGCGCATACCTAGTTCTGTTGGGTAGGCACTAGGACCCAAACAAAGCATTCTAAAACAAAGACGGGCCAGCATGTGGCAAAGTTATAATTTTGGTTTTTTCTTTCGGTGAGACTAAGTATAAATAGAGAAACAGAAATTGTGCTCCAACTAAAAATGCCCTATTGTTTAAGAAACCAAAGTGGACTAAACACCTCTGCATTATCTTCGTTTGAAGTCTGAGGAATTTTATAGCACCAATGTTATCTGCAGAAGTGAGCTACGACAAATAAAAACTCATACTGAAATAACTGTTAGCCTTTAAGGAGCAACTGGACTTTTGTTTAATTTTGGCACTAGTATTAACCATCAACTTCTGCACTGAAAATCCCTAATTCCAATACTATTCATACTTGAGAACACCGGGGAGGGGGGAAAAATCACAAAAAATAAAATTGGAAATTCACAAGGCAATTAGAGCTCAAAGAATTTTCTTAATAAATGTCCCAGATTTGTTTCCTCACTAGGTTCTTCAGTGGCCTGGTAGGGACAGGGGCAGCAGCGGGGGGAAGGGGGGTGTACAACGCCCTAAGCGGAGCAGCTGCGGAGGCTTGGCCGGGAGCGTGGTGGGGATGTTCTGGAGTGCGGCAGGCGACGCTGCGGCAGGGGAACAGGGTGTGGCCACTTGCACCCCAGGCGTAGTTTCCCCTTGCTCCGCCTCTGCACTGGGATTACTAGTAGATAACTTAAGCTCATATCAATGCTATACTATACCTCTTTCTGAACAACCTTCGGGAATTTCTAATTTTTCAGGCTAACTTCCCTGAAAACATTTTCTTCCATTCATTTGTACAGCAGTCCCAATACTCATTAGCTCATTTTAATGCCTTGCCTAATGCTATGACATTTGACAGACACAATAATATCCCCTATGAGAATAGGCTATGCCAGTGTAAAATGGCTGTTGTCGAGGCTGTCCAGCATGTACTTTTACAGTGTTCTATATATGATCTTCCACGATCCATGTATATTCATCCCTTGATAGAGAGGTTAAATACTGATAATCAACCATGCCATTTTTCATCATGGATAAATTCCACTTTGAGGCTCATCATAAAAAATGGGCTATAATTATTCTTAATTTCATTTGTTCGCCCTTTTTTCACTTAGAATCAGAACAGCTTACAAAATACAAAAAACAAATTCAGTCAAACAGCGCATACCTTTAATAGAACAATACACTGGGTTAGGTTTGAGGAGCTGGGAAAGTGCAGAGAAATAATAATTAAAAATCTGTCTAAATCAACAAAACAGGCAAAGAACTACCTCAGGCAAAATGTCCAGGACAGATTCTTGGTGCATTGAGAGGGAAACAAGGGATACAGTCTCCCTTCTCTTTGGAACCATACTTTTGCTCTTCACATCTAGACCCATTATTTAATTTGGGTTTTTTCCTCTTCTCAATTCTCATTCATTTCCCTGGTTATGATCTTTAATGAAAAATGCCTGCTGGGTTTAGTACAAACCATTTGGTACCCCAGTGTCAGGGGAGGAAAAGAATAACATTCAGTACAACTGAAGGTTTTTATTATCACATCGTAAACGAACAAATGGCATCTGTCAATACAAAGGAGCACAAGGGGGTATGGAAAGGAAGCTTAGTTATTGCACTCTGGGTGTGCTGTCGAAGTGACAAAATGGGATTTTATTAACATGCTGGTTACAGGCCTCCTCAATCCACTTTTGCATTCTTTTGCTTTCTGCGATTTGTTCCATAGAAAGGCTACTGTAAAATGAAAAAAAAGAAGACAAAATCAGTTGTTCCGTACAAAATGTGCAGGTTGCTCCTTGCCGTACGGCATTTAACAGACCTCGAGGTGGCATTTGTGCGTGTGAGGGTGTGCGCAAGTTGTCAATTTGACTTTAACATTAAATGAAAGCTTTGTTTTGGCTCTTGTTCAAGAACTCTCTCTGTAAGGAATTAAGCGGCCCTATTTATTTAAGTGCTAAATCCCATCATATTTAAGCCATAAACATCTTTCGCGGCATTGATAAATGGCCAAAGTGTTTATGGGCAGCAGGAAATGTTTATGCCCAAATGTATAAACCCCAGAGATGGCATTGCTCATATTAGGCTGGGAATTAACTTTTGTATTATATAGACAGTAGTAGGGGGTGGCCTGAGGGGAGGCGGGGGTGGATTGGCAGTGGGAGTAAACAGCTGTCAGGAATGGCTTTACTGGAAGTTGTTAAAGCCGGTTTCTCATAAAAGGGTTTTAGTAGTGTACTCAGGCTTCAGCAGGTGTGGTCACAAAACAAGGAGCAATATGAAAACATTGTGGATTCACGCTTCAGGTGAACACAGAAAAGCTAAAGGGGAGGGAAAAGATTCCTTCTTTATTTAATTCATGCATTTAATTGACTTATACTTCATCTTTTTGCCAATGGGGACCAAAGCAGCCAACACCATTTTCCTATCCCCCATTTTTATCCTCACAGCAACCCTAAGAGTTGCCAACTCCAGGATGGGGAATTCCTGGAGTTTAAAGGAGTTGTGCAGGGAGGGTCAGTTTTTGGGAAGGAAAGCAGATCCGCTGGAATGTGAGTTCACCCTTCAAAGCATCCATTTGCTCCAGTGGACTGATCTCTGATGTCTGGAAATCAGCTTTAAGTCCAGGAGATTTCCAGGAAATCAGTTTTAAGTCCAGGAGGATGGCAAGCCTACCTGGGAGGTAGGTAAAGCTGAGAGCATGTGACTGGTCCAAGATCACTCAGTGAGCTTCCATGGCATGAGTGGAGATTGTCCGAGACACCAGTCCAACATTCTTAACCCCTGCACTACTCTGCCTCTTTGGGATGTATCCGCAGCTCATTAGGAATTTAAATCAAACTGCACAGCAGCTTCTGACTTTGAGTGACCTAGTTGTTGAGACACTGCATGCAGAGTTATTTACATGAGCCGATTATGCACAAGGTGTCTGGTACGCAATGGGGGCGAATGTTTGTCGCAGCAAGATTTCTTGCATGGACATTTTTCTTTGTATGGACACTTTCACTTTCTATTCTCTCCGCAGCAAGCAAGCAAGACCACTTCTAGCACAACTCTTATTGTGCCTACTCTGGTTGTGATAGCTGTGTGGAATATGGTTGCATCAACTTTGTAAGGTTTTACTAGATAGTGGCCAAAGCATCACTGATGGAAAACCATAATATCACTGTACCACAGTGCAAATTTATAATTTGTTTTATTTTTCATTTTTTAGAGACAGAATGCTTCCCATTGAAGTGTTTTTTGATGTTGCAAAATGGGGTTCTGGGAACAACCACCCCCTTAATCATTGAGAAACCATGATATATTGCCAAACAAAGTTTCTTCTGGCCTGTTATCACCCATGATGAGCCCTCGGCAATGCAGCTGGTCAAAGGGCTTTACTGCAGCTTCTAATTTAGCATTTACCAGATGCCATCCAAAGAGACCAATAGAGTCTCAGAAACTATAAAATTAATGTCATCTTCTTCTTCTTCTTCTTCTTCTTCTTCTTCTTCTTCTTCTTCTTCTTCTTCTTCTTCTTCTTCTTCTTCTTCTTCTTCTTCTTCCTCTTCTTCTTCTTCTTCTTCTTCTTCTTCTCTTCTTCTTCTTCTTCTTCTTCTTCTTCTTCTTCTTCTTCTTCTTCTTCTTCTTCTTCGTGAAAAAGGGTGGGCTATGGCCAACCTTATTCAAGAGCTCAGCTGAGTCCAGCTGCGCACAACTGCTGCCCCCAAAGAGGCTTTCTGGTGGTGTGGGGAGGCTCAAAAAATGAAAAAGCCACCCTGCCACCAAGAAGCTTCTATGTGGCTCAATAGGCTTATGCTGCCCAAAAGGGCTGCATAAGTTTGAATTCCCAGCTGCTGTCATAACTCCGCAAATGGCGGGGAGGGAGCTGACTAAAATCAGTTCATCCCTAGCCATGTCCCAGCCAGCCCCCATTTTGCCAGTAGCAGCAGGGGTGCTGGGATGCTGGCACTGCATCTGCCACAGTTTCCCAGTGCTGATGGGGAAGGGGCACTGGGCACACACCCAGCAGAATCACACCTCCACCAGGGAAAGTGCTCCGGGGCAGGCAAATCTGCCAGTGTGGCTGCCGCTGCTTCCACAGGTGGATTTGGCCCCTCCCCCCTCTGGATGGGACTGTTAATATTTTTCCTGCAGAAGATCTTAAGTGTAATCCCTGATCGATAAACAAAGGACCAGATATTAGGTGATGTGGAAAAACCTCTACCAGAGATCCTGGAGACAGACTGCTAGTCAGAGAATATAATACTGACTGAGATAGAATCTCAGTCCTGAATCAGTGCAAAGCAGTTTAATGTGTTCATCTGGCAAATCTGTGGCCAGAGAAGGTTTTCAAACGGAGTCTTCAAAAATTCAGCTCTACCGCCTCTCTTTTCCAATGTAGTGAGTTCTGCTTTGCCTCATTTCTGCAACTTGCCAGCAAAAACAGTCTAGACAACAAATTTGTTTCTTCAGGTCCTTAAATGGCATTCTCCCCACCGGACATAGAGGCAAAGTGTGTGAAAATGCATATACAAATACAGCAATAAAACAGAAAGAACAAACCCCTTAATGCTGCAAAAGTCACACAGATTCTTTTTGGGCCTTGCAAAATACAAAAGAATTTGCAGGGTTCCCATGACTTCAAAGCAGGAATTTCACAAGTTATTGCCACAGCGGTTCTCAGCTTAATATACTGGAATTGTATGAACAAGAATAGGAGCTGTTTGGATAAACCAAATGGAAAAAACCAATTTTCTGAAAGGTGGAACTGACAACAGTTACTTTATGCTAACTAAAAATCAAAGTTAGATGTCAAACTGTTAAAACATAAACAGTGATCCTTAATCCCCAACTAAGTACCATTATTATTTTTTTGGCTCTGAATAGGCAGAAACAGTAAAGGGAACATATGGGGAGGGTTACTGGAAACAAATCATTTTGTTCTGGCTCTAGTCAGGCTCTGCAAAGTTTTGCCTGAATCGTTTTTAGGGTTTTTTTAAAAGGAACTCTTTGGCCATTTTAGTTGAGATCTGCTTTCCCTCCTGTATCTCTGCAATGAAAGAGGCTAGAGACGTACTTCTGAAAAAGTTGAGAATTAAAAGGACTTAGATCAGTATAATGCTGTAGCAATATGTCAATTGCCCATTAAAAAAAATACTGTCCTGTGGTAAGGTAGAAAGGCAGCGGACTTGGGAGGAGGGACTGAGGCAATTAAAATGGAGCTGGTCCAAGACAGAAATACAGAAAAGAATTTTAAGATCATTTCAAATCAAGTTTAGGAAATAACACAGAAAAAAGCAAGGGGAAGTGGAAAATTAGAAGATGGTGTCATATAGATGGTTAATACAAAACAAATTGAGATGCTGGTCCAGCTGCAAAACCAAAATCTGTATGAAATCCTGTCTTTTTTCAAGGGGAATTTTTTTAAAAAAAACATGGCTGATAGGCTGATGGCATGACATCCCTTTCTGAAAAGCCCAGCAGAGATGTCATGGCTCTCTAGGAATTGCTGAAAACACCACCTGCTTTTAAAGGAACCCAGCAAAAAACTGGTTGAATTGCCCTTAGCATAAACTACTAACCGTGACCTAAACCTAAATGATGAACTGAAAAGAGTTATGATTACATTAGTTTCTCCACACATTCCAACCATTTTAGATGCTTCAGGGCCTAATTCGTATTACACCCATTTGGAAGGGCCAGATGACACAGTCCCGTGTGGCAGTTAGCATCTCAAACTGACAGACCCAGGTTTGAAAGCCCCCCCCCCCCCCAGGAAGATTCGACGTTGGCCAGTCATACACTCTTACCCGCATAAGGTTGTTCTGACGACAACATGGAGCAGAATGACATAAGCCATTCTGGATCCTCATTGGGCAAAAAGGTGAGTTATAAATAACGTACCTAAATAAATAGGCTGTTTTTGGCTTTCTTTTCTGCTTTCCTTTCCAGAGGAGAAACTTGACATTATGGGCTAGTACAGTGAAAAAACAAAACAGCGGAAGTAATACTACCCAATATCTGTTTTGAGCCCTCCACAGTACAGGTAAATTTAAGTTCCTGTTACCCCTCTTCCACTCCCTCATCGTATCTCTTCAGCCAGACAGCTAAAGACAGAGACACCCAAAGACACCGAGAGATAGATCACGGCTTCCCAGACAAATTAGTATTTTTGTTGTCTCTGCCCTTTGATGCTCTGGTTCCATATTTTGACTCTCCAGCTCTGTTCCTAAGCACATGACGTCTATCCCTTGACCCCACTGAGCTCTACCCATTGATCCCACTGGCCCAGACTTTGATAAGGCAATTTGCTTGGTTCTGTCTGAACGTGAAAAAAGAATGATCAGAGCACAGTTGGTGAACATCAAATGGATGGTACTCTCAAAACCTGCTTCTGTTTGGTTACAAAACTCAACCAATTTGATTACAAAACTCAAACTTTAACCTATTTATAAATGACCTGGAAGTAGGGGTGGGTAGCGTGGTGGTCAAGTTTGCGGATGGTACCAAATTATGTAGGGTGGTGAGAATTGCAAAGGATTGCGAAGAGCTCCAAGCGGACATTTATCAATTAGGTGAGTGGGCTAAGAAATGGCAAATGCAGTTCAATGTAGCAAAATGCAAAGTGATGCACATAGGGGCAAAAAATCCAAACTTCGCATACACGCTACAGGGGTCAGTGCTATCAGTCACAGACCAGGAAAGGGATTTGGGCGTCTTAGTTGATAGTTCCATGGGAATGTCAACTCAATGCATGGCAGCTGTGAAAAAGGCAAACTCTATGCTGGGGATAATTAGGAAAGGAATTGAGAATAAAACTGCAAAGATTGTCATGCCCTTATATAAAGCAGTGGTGTGAATGCACATGGAGTACTGTGTTCAGTTCTGGTCACCACATCTCAAAAAGGATATCAAAGAGATAGAAAAAGTGCTGAGAAGGGGGTGCGAGGATGATTGAGGGGTTGGAGCACCTTCCTTATGAGGAGAGGCTGCAGCGTTTAGGACTCTTTGGTTTGGAGACGAGATGTCTGAGGGGGGATATGATTGAAGTCTATAAAATTATGCATGGGGTAGAAAATGATGACAGAGAGAAATTTTTCTCTTTCTCACAATACTAAAACCAGGGGGCATACATTGAAAATACTGGGGGAAGAATTAGGACTAATAAAAAGAAACATTTCTTCCCACAACGTGTGATTGGTGTTTGGAATATGCTGCCACAGGAGGTGGTGATGGCCACTAACCTGGATAGCTTTAAAAGGGGCTTGGACAGATTTATGGAGAAGTCGATCTATGGCTACCAATCTTGATCCTCCTTGATCTGAGATTGCAAATGCCTTAGCAGACCAGGTGCTCGGAGCAGCAGCAGCAGAAGGCCATTGCTTTCACACCTTGCATGTGAGCTCCCAAAGGCACCTGGTGGGCCACTACGAGTAGCAGAGTGCTGGACTAGATGGACTCTGGTGTGATCCAGCAGGCTCTTTCTTAGGTTCTTATGTTCAATATTTTCTTGTGAACAAAGATATTGAGGGCTTCAGTGGCGTAGTTGCTGAGAGCAGGTGCACTCTGATCGGGAGGAACCGGGTTTGATTCTCAGTTCTGCCGCTTGAGTTGTGGAGGCTTATCTGGGGAATTCAGATTAGACAGTACACTCCCGCAAATGCCAGCTGGGTGACCTTGGGCTAGTCACAGCTTTCCGGAGCTTTCTGAGCCCCACCTCACAGGGTGTTTGTTGTGAGGGGGAAAGGGCAAGGAGATTGTAAGCCCCTTTGAGTCTCCTACAGGAGAGAAAGGGGGGATATAAATCCAAATCCAAACTCCTCTTCATAATACACTGAGGAAGAAAATCTGCTTACATTATTTACAAACCCATTTCTTGGCACACAGAAGGTTGGAATACAAGAGGAACATAGTAAAAGAAAAGGAGGAGGGGACTTTGAGAAATCTGCTTTCGTTTCAGCATAAATGCAACATTCACTTTTTGCGACATACACCTCGAATGGCTAGAGGATTAAAAATTTCAGGCCCTTTCTTTGTGCTTAAAACCTGCCAAAAGTAACAATTACAAGCAAAAGAATCTATTGCAAAAGGTGGGTAGAAGCTCCGCCACAACGTAAGATATAGTTAGGCATTTTAGTCCTGTGACAGTCATTTGTGCAAGGATCCATTGTTACATTCCATTTATTTTTGTCAATATTGACATCTGACCATGGACACAAAATGATCTCTCCTTTTTTCCTCCCCTCTCGCCTGTACTCTCTCATCCAGTTTTGCATCGGGAAAGCAGTTGAAAAGCCTAATGCATGGAAAGTGAATCTTTTGTATTCTCTATAATGCCCAATTTTTCCCCCCTTTGGACTTACCAAAGCTGTCCAAACAAGAGCTAGATTTCTTTTTTCCTTTCAGAAGAGATGAATGGGAATGTTAAATGAAATCAGAAGGTTACGTACTTGACCTGTTGGAAAATCCGAGGTAAAACAGAAGTGAGAGTCCACCATAAAATTATGTGGGGCAGCTTTATAAAAAATAATTACGCATTGTGCAAATTCATATTGTCAATGTCATTAAACAAAACAGGTCAAGGCCTTTGAAAGGAGAAAAAAAATCATTTCAAATTAAAATTTCTCATGGGCTTTGGATGTGTGTCCTAACAAGAATCTCTTGGGCAGCCATTTTGATACTTTACAGCAAAGGGAGAGGGCTGACGTATCTAATGTCTGTGTTGGAGACTGCGAATAGTTATTCCTCAGAGACTCTTATCTGTATATCTATTTATGAAGTGTGGATGCTTACATCCACAGATTGGGAGCATACTCATCCCCAATAAGTTTTTCTACACTCAGGGGATCCCCCCGGGATCTGCAGGAAAATCTGAAATTTTTAAAACCCAGGGTTGAAATCCCCCCAATTTAAAAAAAGGTGCTGTCTGTGCATACACAGACAATGGTCTGCAGCCGCCACCACAGAGAACCAGGCCCAACTATCTTGATGGTCTATGCCAGGAGCGGCTCCTAGGCTGTACTACCACAGTGGCCAGTGCCAGGCTTTTTAGTAAGTGCTTGGAAGTGGGGAGGTCTAGTCATGTGAGCCAGCAAGAGAGCAGGGACAGGGAAGGAAGATGAACTTAGCTGCTCTTGCCCAGGATAGCCCCAGGTAAGCTGGCAAGAGAGTGGGGCTAGGGGATGGGGAAGGAGGAGGCCTGGAGTCATGGAGAGCAGGGGAGATGGGACTCCTCCCATGAGTTTTGCAGGCCCCCGCTTGTTTATCAGAATCTTGTGTTGTTTTCAAAATCTGACATTCCACTGACACAACAGCATTTCCACCAAAGGAGGAAAGGGGGTTAGTTCCCCTCCCAGTCCCTCCACTTTGCCTCCACAGTTTTCCAGAGGATCCCTTGAGATCCAGAAGCAGAATTTCTGAGGGCTGTTTGAGCTGCGGCCAAAGGAGGTGTTTCACATGCAAAAGGTCTCTGGTTCCATCCCCAGCATCTTCAGTTACAGGATCAGGTGTTACAGGATATGGAAGTGCCACAGCCAATCAGCCAATCAGACGTCGAATCCCCACTACCGTCTTAGCCAGGTTTCAGAACACAGAACACAGCCAGGTTTCAGAACCTGGTTAGTTTGTGTTCTGAAACCTGGACAGTAGTGGGGATTCGACCAGAGTAGACAGTACTAGCCTTGATAGAACAAGAGTCTGAATTGGTTTAAGGCAGCTACATTTAACCAAGGAGGCAGGGAATTCCATTCCGCTAGCTTCACTCTCCTGGCAGTGCTTTGGATTTCACCCATTATGAACTGTAAGAAGTAGGCACCATCAAAATTATCAGTAGACATTCCTTTTTCTCAGATTTAACCTTGAATTATCCAGGAGCAGGTATTAAACGTTGCCTTGAATAGTACAGCTGTTGCATACTGAAGCCCTGGTTCTTTGAGCCCTGAAGCAGAAGTTACTGAAAGTGGTACCCCAACTCAAGCAAACTACCAAACTCCCCACAGGCTATGGGACCAACGCAGACCCTGCAGTTTCTCCTGCTGTGCTGTGAGGAGCAGGCTTGTCCCAATTGGAAGGTGCCTTCTTGGGCCAATAAGTGACTCAAGAGTGTTGACAACTGTCCTGTCCTTGTATACCACAAAAACCTGTCTACAGACACTAAATCTGTATCATGTTCTTGGTACCCTGAACCATATCACACCAACAGCCAGACATGGAACAGACCCACATCTGCTTGACCATGAAGGTTGCTGTATCATGTAGCTGCCCTGACCTAGGTGGCCCAGGCAAGCCCAAACTCATCAGGTCTCATCAGGTCATGGAAGCTAAGATGGGTCAACATTAGTTAGTATTTGGATAGAAGATGAGATCACCAAGGACCACCAAGGACACCCAGGATGGTTGCACAGAGGCAGACAATGGCAAACAAATTCTTGTTTGTCTTGTTCCATACGTGTGCTGCAGCTTGACAGCATGTGCCTTCCAGTCTTATCACTGGATAATCTTAAAGTGTGTGTTTCGTATTCAATTCAATAAATATTCAATTCAATAAATATGATATGCAGGGTAGAATGCCTCTTAGAAGGCACTGGTTGTTACTTATAGTTTTAATGTGCTTATGTTAAGAATGAGTGTGTGTGTGTGTGTGGGGGGGTCCTCCTGGATTAATTGGTTCATAATTATCTGCCTGTCAGTCTGTGTGTCTGGCTAGTTGGCTGTGAGAGATTAATCTTGGGACACACATTTCCTTTCAATCAAAAATGTTTTAGTCAATGTATGTAACCAGTTTCCATCCCTGTTCATCATAAGTGTAACCCCTGTGTAAGAATGGGATGACCCAGAAAGGGGTGGAGTCTGAAAAGAAGCAGAATGCTGCAGAACTCATGAGGTTGGAAGAAGCAAGGCTGCCAGGCTGGGACCTTGATTGATTTTATTAAGCCCGTAACACCTTGTTTAAGGTAACTGTAATGTTGTGGGGAACTAGTGGGAAGGGAGTTTATTTTGTTGCTATATTGTAAATGTTAGAATTTATTGTTTCAGGGTTTTTGTGTATGTAAATGGTGAGAGTTTTCTGGGAACCTTCATCATCTTGAATCCCGTTCACCAAGCCTCTGAAGTCTTCAAAACCAACCACCAGCAAAGAAGAATTGGACTTGGCAATATCAATAGACTGCAAATATAAGGACTAGAAAATGCAAACTTAATAGGACTGTAAAGTGTAAATGTTAAATGTTTTAAAAGTGTTATTTGTTAAGAGAAGTAAACTGTTTTGTTTAAACTTAGTTCTTTGCAACTCCTTCCAAGTACTGCCCCACAGAACCCACAGAAAGAGGTTACATAAGCACGATTATATTACATTCCAAGAGAGTTGTAGTTCCTGGGCAGAACATTCCTCAACAAAATATTAACTGCCATGACTGTCCATTGATTGAGCTTCTGGGAAACAGCCAGTATTATATTAGTTGAAGTACTGGACCAGGGCTTAGCAGATCTGGATTCAAATCCTTATTTGGCTATGAAGTTTGGCGAGTGACCTTGAACAGTCGCACTCTAATCTATCATGAGGATAAAACGGGAAAAGGAGAACCATTTACAACACACTGAAGGAAAGGTGAAATAAGCCTGTGATTCAGAGGAAGCAGATTTTCTGTAGATCTTATATTGTGGACTTAGATACTTGTACTCCATTTTTCTTCCCAGGGGAGCCCCAAATCAATGTATAACATTATCCTACTTGCCCCTGTTTTATCTTCACAGCAAGCTGACAGAGCATGACTAGCCCAAGGACACCCAGCAATTTTTGTGGCAAAGTGGGGATTTGAACACTTCATACAGAAGAAGAGAAAGAAGAGTTGGTTTTTATACTCCGCTTGTTTCTGTCTTAAGGAGCTTCAAAGCTGCTTACAATCACAATCCCTCTTTCACAACAGGCACCTTGTGAGGTAGGTGAGGCTGAGAGAGTTCTGAAAGAACTGTGACTGGCCCAAGGTCAACTCAGCGGCCTGCATGTGGAGGAGTAGGGAATCAAACCCACTTCACCAGATTAGAGTCCACAGCTGTTAATCACTACCCAAGGTGGCTCTGTAGTATAGTGATTAAGAGTGGTGAACTCTAACCTGGAGAACTGGGTTTGATTCCCCACTCCTCCACATGAAGGCTACTGGGAAAAGTTGCCAGCTCTGGGATGGAAAATACCTTTGGGATGGAAAACACCTGGAGATTTTGTGGGTGAAGCCTGGGGAAAGTGGGATATGGGGAGGGGAGACATGTCCAGTTGGGTATAAACTTTATAAAGCCACAGACTCCACCTACCAAAGTGGCCATTTTCTCCAGGTGATATGATTTCTGCCATCTAAAGATCAGTTGTCATAATCAGAGATCTCCAGTCACTATCTGGGAGTTGGCAACCCTACTGCTAGGGGGTTGGCAACCCTTGGGCCAGTCACAGTTCTCTCAGAACTCTCTCAGCCTGCACAGTTCTCTCAGAACTCTCTCAGCCTACCCAGAGGCAGGCAATGGCAAACCACCTCTGAACATCTGTTGCCCTGAAAACTCCACAGGGTCGCTGTAAGTCAGCTGTAGCTTGATGGCACTTTCCACCCCTCCACCCCCTCAGATTCTAGTCCACTACAAACTATTTTCTCTCAAGAAGTTGAATCAACCTGTATTCTCCCAATATGTGCTGGTTCATAAGGATGTAACAGGAGTGTATGCTAAACTGGACAATCTTCATCCGAATCAGAATACATGCACACTAGAATACTCTAATAACATAGAGTAATTGTAATCAAGTGGTTTCATTGTTTGTTTGTAATGTAGAGGATGTTTTCTTCATCACAGATTAGAAAAATGTTTGACCTGCGCACCAGGTGGCTGCGACCTTGGAATATGCTTGCCTGCTTCTTTCCCCCCTTCTGCTATTTGGGGGCCAGTGATGGGCATTTCCCCCTCTCCCCTGCTACACTTTGCGCTTTATGTTGACAATGCCCAGGATTGCCAGACAGGTTTGTCACTTATATAATAGGTTTTACTATCCCTTTGAACCTTGCACAAATAGCAGGTTTTGTGCATCCTTTGATATGCACATCTGGAGGGGCCTCTTATCTCCAGGATGGTAATGCTGCTTCCTGAAGATGATAAAAACAAGTGAAAATAACAATAAATATACCCAGATTTTTTTTCTCTCTCTCCCCCTCCCTCTTTTCTTTTTGCAAAGATCTCTTGTCCTGCCCTGGTGTTAAAACAGCAGCACCTGTTAAGAGAAAGCAAACATTTGTGTGGCTGTTTGGGCCAACTTTGAAATAAAAGGAAATATCTGGACTGTCATTTCTTGCAAGGATAAATTAGTCTTATGGTAGGGTTGCCAATTTCCAGGTGGTGTCTGGAGTTCTCCGGGGATTACAACTGATCTCCAGGTGACAGAATTCACCTGGAGAAAATGGCTACCTTTGAAAGGTGGATTCTATGAAATTATATCCCACTGAAGTCCCTCTTCCCCAAACCCAACCCTCCGCCTCCTTCCCCTTCCAACTCTCTAGGTATTTCTAAACCCAGAGTTGGCAACCGTAGCTTGTGGCCAGATGGTTTTAGGAAAGAGCTGTCTGTAGAATGGTGTGGAAGTTTGTGTGCTTGTGAAGGAATGAGCCATTCCCCATATTATTCTATTTTTAAAAAAGCTTTTGTCCTTGTTAATTCAACCTCACCATTTTGGCAGTAGCAAGTTTTAAAATTAGGGATTGCCTTTCTCTTTGCATTCCTTTCTGACACAGAACTTTCAGCTGATGCCGCTTTTATTCATAACCTTTCCTTTTCTGATATTCTATCGCTGGGGACGTGGTTTCAGTGACCAGGCCCACTTTAAAGAATTCACTGCCTAAAGAGGCCTGGTTCCATCATTGCTCCAAGACATTTCCATTTCAGAAAACAGTGAACGTTTAGCTGTGTTGAACCACTCCGGGCAATTTTGTGTTGTGGCTTTGTTATTAATGCGGATCTTTACTGATCTTTTGTTGGTTTTTAACCATACTTTTCTCTACTGCCTTTTGGGCTGCTTTAATGGTGTCTGATTTTAGCTCTCGTTTGCGTTGGCTTGGTTTATTCGCATGGAACATCTTGATAGAAATGTGACTGAAGCTCCTGGTAATCTATAGCTAAATATGTGTGGGATTGGAGCCAACTGGATTTTAGACTGGTGAAAAAAGGGAAGAGAAGGGTAAGGTGACCAGATGGTCACCTTTGTGAACCGGGATGGGGGGGGGGGGTAAGCAGCTGCGCGCGCAGCCACAGTAGTGCACTGCCTTCTGGGGCTTGCCGTTTCCCACCCTGTGACAGGGCGGGAAACGGCAAGCCCCAGAAGGCTGTGCTCCTGTGGCCGCGTGCGCATGCGCAAATGGCAAAGCCCCCCCCAATGGACAGAGGCACCTTCAGCTCCCGGGCCGCTCCCCCTGTGGACAATTTGTCCCGTGTCCCGCGGGTTATTTCAATTGTCCTGATTTTTGGGAGGCTGCCAGCCGCACTGCCTTGTGCCCCAGAAGGCAGTGCGGCAGCCTCCCAAAAATCGGGACAATTGAAATAACCCGCGGTACGCGGGACAAATTGTTTGAAGGTGGGACTGTCCCGCCAAAAGCAGGACGTCTGGTCAGTCTGGAGAAGGGGTCTCTTTAGATCACCAAAAAAGTTACGCTGGATATCACGGGATGTGAGCAGTGGTGGGATTCAAATAATTTAACAACTGGTTGTTTGCAAGCACCATTTTAACAACCGGTTCTGCCGAAGTGGTGCGAACCGGCTGAATCCCACCACTGCATCATGTGAGGGGATAAAAGCCAGATAGTGTAAGAGTTGGTGTAAGGAGGGAAATGGGGAGGACCAAAACGGGGAAGATCCAACCCACAAAGGAATTAGCATATAACCTTACCTACATCTCAATTATAAGAGGAAACTATCAGACACAGAAAGCAATAAAGCATGATTTAAAAGCTGCCTTTTTTTACTATCAAGTCATTGCCAACTTATGGGGACCCGGTAGGGTTTTCAAAGCAAGAGACATTCAGAGGACGTTTGCCATTGCCTTCCTCTGCATAGTGATCCTGGTATTCATTTGGAGTCTCCCATCCAAATGTAACCTACTTATCCTTGGCCACATCAGTCTCCATTGGAGACCTAGGAAATAATATATGACAGCACCCTGTGGCCTAACAAACAAATATGAAATTGCTTGAACAAATTAACAAACTTTTAATCTTAACACAACTTTCTATCATTTAAGGATAAATAATAGTGAACATATATGGAGTATATATGTTCAGCACAACTCAATCGTACAAAATCTTCAGTGCTTTTTAAAGAAAAAGCACTCAGAACAGTTACCACAACTAACAGTGTCCAGTAACGAAAGAATAGCAATAATGTCCAAACTATTAATAAAGCAGGGCTTCTTTCTCCCATCTGACCTTCTGCATCTGATGTAGCTGCTGCAGGTCTTCCCTCAATGTGGGCCTGTAAAAAAATAAGTCATTCCCTCAATTAAGCTGCAGGCCTTCCTTCTCCTGCTGCAGGCCAGATCAATTGAGGAGGGTGGGGCTCTTGCAGTTGGTAATAAGTAAGCAGGCTTACCAACTGCACATGCTCAGTGAGCTTTTATCCCCTGGGCCCTAAGATCCAACCAAACCAAAAAAAAATACTAAAATGGCATGGGTTACACAAACACTAGCCAAGGTCAGGGAAAAGCAGACTATATGGAAAATAATAGAAAGAAAAGAAAAGCTGTTAAGAAAAACTCTTATAATTCATTCAAGGAAACTTTGTCAAATATTGTAGAGGGCGCAGAGAAATAATCTTGCTGGTAACTTCAGGCAGCAAGGATGTGCGTCTGAAATTAAATCCTATCTCCTCTGGTGAAAGAAAATAAGTACAAATCCATATCTCCCCACATCCCCATCATTATTTAGGGACATCCACAGGTGGAGTACAATGACCAAACAAGGATGTCATGCTCCCCTGTTGCATGATCACAACTGACTACTTCGTATGGAGGTTGTTTTTTATGTAGAAACAAAATCTCCACGCTTGCAATATATTAGTGACGATTAGAGGTCTGCTTGCTGATCCCCTATGAATAAAGGGTCCTTAGATTAAGCAATCTTCAAGAGATATTGCTTGTCATTTGTAAACATTCTCTAATGCTTAAAAAAAATAGCAGGAATCCATAAAACATAGAAAAAAAGGAAAATAGATTATGTATTTTGAGGCACCAGATCAGAATTTATTGTGTGGAATATGGGATGTATCTAGTAAATAATAATATTCAAGTCTTTGGAAGAGGTGGGCAGCACAGTTCCCCACTTTGTCTACTGTGTGGTTCCTAAGGGTTCACTGAACTTTAGAAACAAAATGTTGGGGGCCAGTGGCGTAACGCCCATGGGACAAGGAGGTGAAATGCCCTGGGTGGAGCCGCGACCGGGCCGTGGGGAGCTGCGTTCCGGGGAGGAGGCGGCAGGGGTGCAGGGTGCACATGCACTCCGAATGCAAGGTGTGTGCATGCCCCAGGTGCAGTTTCCCCTTGCTCAGCCTCTGTTGGGGGCCAAGGGGGTTGCAGTGGGTAGGGAGGTGGCCCATAGATAGCTGGATAGAACTAATCTGAAGCAGTGGCATACCTTCAGAAAATGGTGCCCAGAGCAGGTACTGAAATTGTGCCCCCTCTGCATGCAAAGCAGATGCTCTTTCACCTAGTCCCTCATCAAGTGTTTCAATCAACAATAAGTCTGTGACAAGCCTTCCTCCAGATTTTCAGTCTGATCTGGTTTGCACAATCACAGCGTATGTTGCTTTATAGTAATCTTATAAACCCAAACAAGATCCCTGGCTTAGAGGCTACTGTCTAAATTTAGACAATGCAGTATATATGTGTAGTGGAGGGAGACTAAAAATGAGAGGGAAAGGCAATGGAGACAGGAGGAATACAAGCGAATACTCTTTTGTCAGTCAGCATGCATAAGGGCAAGGGGAACAGGATTGTAGCTGCTGGCCCCAATTCCTCCTTGAGTATGATCAAGCAAACTGGATATGAATGGAATTTGCATGGCCCATCAGGGACCCAGTAAAAAGCAGGATCCCTGACTCGATGTACAATTAATATGTGTATGGATTCTTGCAGAAGTTATGCTGAATGCATATAGGGGTGAGGCCACTGTACCCAAGCAGGTGTGGCCTCGTTCCCAGTAAACCTACACTGACTATTAATGTAATAAATGCATAATTCTATACTTGGAGAAGGTTATTACTGAACTGAGTCAATGGTTTAATGAAAGAGTCTGGTTTTGCACTGGGATTTGAAAAAAGACAGACTTACCTTTTGGGGTTATTGAGAAAATTTCTTGGAATAAATACTGGAAATGGTTCGATCATCATAACAGAGTTCATGATTTTCTTCTTTCTGGCTATCCCGCTTTAGAGCACAGATACTTTAGGGGCAGGTGGCTACCCCTGTTAGTGAAACCGGCTGCTGGTTCTGAGGCAAAGGCTTTGAAACTTCGATCCCTCATAAAATTATGAAGGGCTGCCTTGCTGGAGTTGAGGGTGAATGACAAGCATCCTGCATTGTGATTCCAATAAGATTGTAGCGGCCAGAGACCTTTCTTAGCCTTTACAGATAACATTAATGAATTGATCCCTCATTAGTATGCGGCAGGCATGGGAAAATGATAAACTCCTATTAACACTGTCATGGCAACTGGAAAAAAAATGGCAGCTTTGGAAGAAAAGGCCTGGGCCTCTTTCCTTTCTTCTGTTTGACATCTGCTGCTTAACATACAAAATTGTGCCATGGTGACGCAGGCCGGAGCAGCGTAAGCGTAGGACCTGGTCTCTTATCACAAGCTGCTGTTTTGCAGGCTCACCTCTGAAGCTACATTCTTTGCTGCAACTTGCCCTAAGAAAAGGAACTTTATAATACTGCTTAGAACTAAAAGGGACTACATGAGGATCAGTTCCTATTTGATCCAGTAGCATGCAATAAACTTAAAAAAGGAAAAAATGAACATTTAGAATCTGTTCTTCTCTATACCAAGATTTTATTCTGTAACTGATGTACATGGATGTTTGAAAATTCTTTGCTACAATCTTTAAAAAAAAATGAAGCTGGTGTTTAATAATAATAAGGGAATCAGTGGCATACATGATATTTTGCAGCACGTCATAAGCCAAATATAAGCCCTGACCAAGAAGCTTACTATCTAAATTGACGATGGAGTTTATAGCAGGCTGACCAGACGTCCCGCTTTTGGTGGGACAGTCCCGCCTTCAAACAATTTGTCCCGCATCCTGCGGGTTATTTAAATTGTCCCAATTTTTGGGAGGCTGCCGCACTGCCTTCTGGGGCGCAAGGCAGTGCGGCAGCCTCCCATGTGCGCGGCCGCAGGAGCACGACCTTCTGGGGCTTGCCGTTTCCTGCCAACCCCCATCTTGGTTCACAAAGGTGACCATCTGGTCACCTTAGTTTATAGTTAACTACTATTGTTGACATTTTACAGACAGGAAAACTGAGGCTAAGATATGCTAATTTACCAGACCCAGATAGGGGGTTAACTGATAACATACATAGACTCTGCAACCCACGTTGGATCACCATATTCACATTACAATGAACACACAAGTATCTTGCTTGTATGAGTGTACATCTATTTGAAAGAAAAGTCAACATGCATTCACTGGATAAATTAAATCAGGGACCAGTAGCTGGATGTATCTGTGGTTTCAATCACAAGTTCAATTGTACACACATTGAATGTAACGTGAGTATTACTCAGTATGCGTCTGAAGAAAAATCAGCTGGTCTGAGACTCATGGAAGCTTGCCTCACAAAATGGGTTCAGACCAATGCCTTGTCTACAAGCAAAGTGGTATAAAACAGTAGATTAGACCATGCCATTTCAGACTGCTGGCCTCACATTTTGAATGCTCCCTTACCACAAGCACTCCCTGTTACCAGAAGACCAACACATCCAACAACACACAAAGCCATACTCTCTGAGCTTCCAGTTTTCTATTTGGGGGGGATGACACTTTTTTCAACGGGTGTTGTTTTCAACAGTGGCATCTTGCACATTCTGCTCCCTCACCCCTATTTTATTCAGCTTTGCATGTAGACACAAATTCAGGTTGCAACTGGAAAGGGAAAAAAGAAGTCCTGTCACTTTAACAGATTGGACATGGGCAGTTGAAGCTTTTCATGGCATCCCCTGCTTGCAGATCAAACTAATATAAAAGAGATGGCTAGAGAAGGACCAGATTATAAAATGGCAATGCTATTTTGGAAAGAGACAACATCCACTTCTGGCTCTGGGTCTTTCTGAGCTCAGTTTACTTGGGAACAGCCTAGAGCAGTGGTGGCGAACCTATGGCATGGGTGCCAGAGGTGGCACTCAGAGCCCTCTTTGTGGGCATGCGAGCTGTCGCCCCAGTTTGGGCAATGGGCAGTGGCATAGTGCCAAGGGGGCGAGGGGTGCGCAGTGTACTGGGCGTGCACCCCTGCGGGGGTGTGGCAAGGGTGTTCCAGGGGCAGGGCAGGGGTGTTTCGGGACATTCAGAGGGCATTCCAGGGCAGAGTGGGGGTGTGGAAGGGGCACAGGGTGCACATGTGCCCCAGGTGCAGTTTCCTCTCACTCTGCCCCTGGCACTCGGTCTCTAAAAGGTTCGCCATCACTGGCCTAGAGGGAGGGGTGCTCTAAGCTAGCTGTGGTGTAAGCACACAAAAAACATACTTGTAACCTACATGCCAGACAGTCATGTCCAAGCTGCCATTTATTTATGCCTGATGCTCTTCTACTGACTGGGAAGGATGAGGAGGAGACCAAAACTGACCCAGAAAAGGGCTGAGGGAAGTAGGACATATCGATGACTTCCCTGTTGGTCTTTTCCAGCTGAGGACAGGTAGAGTGGAGAAGAGGACATAGCTATTATTACTTGAGATAAGTTTAATTAAGATTACTGATGGTCTTTTTTGTAGTAGTGCACTGCCGACCCAGCAGCACCGTGGTAGAACGTTGGGACGCCAACGGACCTACGGCCTTGCCGGTCGCACCGCACCCCCACTCCTCATCCCCCCATGAGTCACGGGTCATGAACTGTCTGGCTCAATCACCGGGCGCAGGGACAATGGTCTTGCCCCCAGGTGAGGATTAGGCCTCAGACAGCCACGCCCTTCCTCCGCGTAGCCAGATGAGATCATGCATCACATGATGATCTCCCCGACCTCCCGCTCTCCGGAACTCCCCGGTCCTCCCTCCTACACTCGGGAGAATAACAATAAAGGTGCCAGGAACTGCAGGACGGAGACTCGGCTTAGAGCACGGACCTCCTCGTCTCCCCGCTGCTGGCGATCTCCACCTTCAGATGTTATCTCCGGCTCCTCGTCACCGTTCTTTAATGCTGACCGCTGGTCGACTACAAGCTGGTGCCGAACCCGGGAATCCCTCGAACCTCCACCCTGCTCACCGTCGCCTGGGAAGGGGCCATGTACCTAAGTCCGCTGGATCGGCGCGATCCAGGGACCTCACCGCTTCGTATCGCCTTCGTCCTCTGGATCGGCGCATCCAGAGACACGCCCCAGGGACACTCTCGTCCGACGGAACACCGTGAGTATGGGAGCTTGCAAAAGCAGGGCTTATGACAAGCACGCTGATCTAACTGAAAGCTGCTTAGCGAAATGCGGCAGGAGTCCCCAGAAGAGAAGGGAGCTGGGCGCAAATTGGTTGAGGAGATTGAAGCTCAGTGTCCATGGTGGTTCCAGAGGGGGGACATTGAATCTTAAGGACTGGGAAAACATCGGCTTACTCTTCAGACAGAGCCTCGCTACCGATGTCGCTGCTACTGACGCGGAGACAATGTTTTGTCGCCATCAGCCCGTAGACCTATGGCTCCCTTTGCTGTAGGTCAGCCTCCTTCGATCTTTCACCTTCAATTTCAACCCCGAATTTTCTCTATCCACTAAATTGACGCCTGTCCTCCTTCTGCCCCCCTCGCCTTCCTTTCACCCAATTCCAAACTTCTCCTCATGCTCAGCCGCCTCCCCTTGTTCGGCCTTCATTTTCTCCGGCTAATTGCACCTCCGTCAGCACCACATAATGGCGCTGGTTTTCCAAAACTCTCGCCAGAGCGTATTAGCCACGATCTGCAGAAGAAAGAAACCTGGACGGAAGATCGATGCCGATTCTTGCATTGTGCCCCGGCCCACTTCACAGATACTGGAGGGGAGGGTATGCCATTCGCTGGTTGTCGAAAATCGCCTTTAAGCTATAACATCCTCACTGAGCTCCGCAGCAATGCGGGACGTAGGGAGTCACTAGCCCCACGCGGAGAGGCATGCTGGAGGCCATCGCAGCGGGAACCACCTAATGGTTCCAGACGCACTGGAAGACCACCTTCGCATGCTCCTGAGCCCTGCACAATTTGTGGTCTGGGGAAAGCGAGTTCCGCCTAACAGTGCTTCAACAGAGCAGCCACCTCTGGCGGCTTCTACACCGGGCCAAGCAGCTTTACGGCTTCGATGCTGCCAACCCCAACGCATCAGATTGTTCCGCCTGAGGCCACCCCACGGCCTTCTGAGTGCCTCTATAAGGCATTTGTCAAGGCCTCCCCGCCAGCCAACCCAGAGTTTCTCCCCTCCATCCGGGCAAAACCCCAAGAGCCCTATGTCGAAGTTTGTGAACAGGCTCCAGGAAGCCAGCAGGCAGGTAGATAGCGAGAGGCTCAAAACGAAGCCTTGCGCGCCGCAAAAGAGAACGCCTCTCCACCGGAGTGCCGCGAGGGGCATCACGGGCCTGGGCAAAAAATCCTGAACTGGCCGACATGCTTAAGGCCTGCCAGGACATCGGATCCTCCGCCCACCAAGCTGGCTCCTCCTCGCCGCAGCACTCTCCCCACCGGGGCGGGAGGCAGCCTCAGGATGACTGCTTTAACTGCAGACCCGACACTCGGAAGGGAGTGTAGAGCAGCCTCGGGTGGGGGGCCTACAACCCCGATGGAGGAGGGTCCTCCCCAGGAGGAGAAGGCCACCTAAGACCCGTGCCCGCTAAGCCAGAAAGGCTTCCACTGGAGAAACGACTGCCCGTCGGGAACTCCCGCCTGCCTCCCTCAGCCCAGGACCAAGGAGGAGAGTACTAGAGCAGACCCAAACGCCAAGGCCCCTGCCAAAACCACCCTCGTGGGTATCCTCGCATGCACCCAGCCCATCTCCTTTAAGTTCCCCTAATGAGGTTCTTGTCGCCCCAACCCAGTATGATTTGTTTCCATCCCTACCGGGACTATTGGGCTGGTGCTGCCAAAGGCTCCTGCCGCTGAACAGGGACTGTCTATCGGGCCCCGGAGTGATCGACTCCACGCACCAAGGACCCATCCATCTCCAGGTCTGGACAAACATCCCACAGGGAGTTGCCTGCCGGAGCCAGCTGGGCGCCAGTTGATTCTTCTTGCTCCCATGCGCTGTCTGCCGGACCCAATAAAGGCTACGAGCCCCAGCAGCCAACATGGCGCAGCCTACACCACCGCCGCAGCGGTGGAGACGCCTATCGGGAGCTCCACCATACCTTGGAGCTCGCCATAGAAGGATGTAAGTTCAAGGGGTTCTGTGGACTGGGCGCTGATGTTACCGCTATCAGAGCAGCCGAAGGGCTCACCAGTGGCCGTAATCGAGGCTTGCCCGCAGACATCTGGGGTGGGGAGACAACCACAGACGGAGACATCCGCCAGCCACGGTCAACAGCCCAGGGCTCGAGCGGCAGCCTGACAGTCCGCCCCATCGCCTTAGACATCCACGCCAATCTCTGGGGAAGGGACTCATGAGTCAGGTCAAAACGACTTTGGTCTGGGATGGGTGGGTACATCGTGATCATTGATCCCAACTGTGACTTCAGAAGTTCACTCTCTATCTCCGCAAGGGAAACTGTTTCCCTCTCCTCCTTTTCTCTTTCTGTTCTTTTCGACCAGTAGAGGCGGGAGGGCCAATTGGCTCCCTCCCTGGATTAAAATCAGTGGGACCCGGGGTCTGCCCTGGTACCGCAGCACTGCTGTGACAGGCCCCAACTTAAGGGGTTGCTGCAAACACAGATCCACTCATGATTTGGGTGGGTGGTGTTTAAGCAAAGCGCAGGGCAGCTGTATGAATTCAGCTTGCAGGTCTCTGGCGCCGGGTCGAGGCTCTTTAAGGAGCGGTCTCAAGGACGGCAATTCCCCAAGATAATTCGGCCAAAATTTTATGCACGATCCAGCTTCCTGCATTAGCCACCAAGGTCACGGTAAGTGCAACTCCCTTGCAAAGAACCCCCCCCCCTCTTTTCCTCTTTGTGTGTGCAAGGAATTTGCCTCTAATTGCCTGATTGCTTCATTCCCCTGATGCACTCCATCCCCAAAAGGTGCTTCCAAAGCCCCCTTTGTGTTGCTGATTAAGCATGCATACCCACAATCCCCCCCAGGACTCGCCTGTTCCTCCCTCGAGGCTCGGACTCGCCTTTGACGCACTTCCGGATGACGCCTTGAAGCTACCCCCACCAGGGTAAGCCTACCTCCTGCCCCTCCCCTGTCAAACAACTAAAGAAAGAGGAGAGATGGCCCCCAGGAGGATTGCATTAAAGCAACCTTCACAGGCTGCAAACAAGCCTTTTTTCTCCTTCTTATATTAAATTCTAAACACTAAATTCCGATCCCATCTCCCCGCCATCCGCTCTAGAACTGAGCCTCATGGACCCGCCTGCAACCTGGTGTGTGTTTCAGTCCCTCTTCCTACAGGTCCCTGTGGACTCCGACTCGGCCATGACAGGCCAACCCATGGAATGGCGCCAGGGAGGAAACCAACCCCATCCCGAGATGGAACACATCTCTAGAGGATCCCGCCCCAGCGGTCTCAGCAGGAACGCCGTCGCCAATGCCCAAAGACCCGAATGACCTTGGGAGACGTCAAGAGCGACCACCAGCCAAGCCTCTAGAGCTGGGGCAGCCAGCAAGACCACCCCGACACCCGAACCCTCTGTGCCGCCTTTGCAATCATCACCGCCAACCTCAAGTGCCACCATCCTTGCCTGCTCTGTTGCCTCCTGCCGATGGCGATCGCCACCCCCCCTGACGAAGCTTTCACCAGACCAACATCTGGGGCAGTTTGCTGTCATGCCAACGCCTCATCTTCTGCCTGCCAGTATCTAGGAGTCGGGAGCCTGCTAAGCTCCTGCCTGCCTCGGCCTGCAGCGCCTCGAGACTTCCTAGCTGGAGTCTGGGCTAAGCCCCTTCAATGAATGCCTCATCCATCAGGTAATTCCCCAGAGCGCACTGGGGACCTGTCGCCCAAACTCCCGGCTGGCGCTCTCCCTTGTCACCAAGACTGTCGCTAACCACTTACTCCAACACCTGGTGCTCCCATCACCGGTGCAGCTAAGCTGAGGGAACCACCTGCCCATTCATCGGCTCGCCAGTTGGAACTGCACACACGGAGGACATTCCCCCCATGTTCGGAAAACATCCTGCTCCCCAGGGGCTGGTTCTGGACCCAAGTGGGAGAGAACGTTTAATTATATTCCCGCCCAATTTCTGCCGGAACTCTTTGTTGCCTCAGTCAGCCTCACCATCGCCCTACCAGGCTCCACCCCGGAGTTCGACGCCGGGCCGGGCCGCCGCCTCTGCTTCCACCCTCCTGTCGGAGCGACGCTGTCACTCTCTCCTCTCGAAGCGGGAGACTGCCTCCCTCGTGAACTTCCCTAGTGGGAGTACCCGGACTCGCCTCTTACAATGCTTAAGACTATTGGCCTGGCCCAGCTCCTGCTAAGTCCATCAACTCTACCTCCACCGCTCTGGGATGCCCTGGCCTCCCAGCAGCAGGAACTTCGCTGCTTCACCCTAGACAATCGCGTCGCTATTGATTACTTGTTGTTATTACATCACCAAGGTTGTGAGAATGTACATAACATGT
Organism: Sphaerodactylus townsendi; assembly: GCF_021028975.2. Classification (NCBI taxonomy): domain Eukaryota; kingdom Metazoa; phylum Chordata; class Lepidosauria; order Squamata; family Sphaerodactylidae; genus Sphaerodactylus; species Sphaerodactylus townsendi. The sequence continues at coordinate 116,450,289 of NC_059429.1, forward strand.
GTTGTTTTAATCTTTCTGATAATTCCCAGTTGATTCACATGAAAGTACGCGGAGCTGCAAGAAGTTGTATCTAATCTGAAGTATGATGTTTTGCCCCATTGGTGGTCAGCCCCTGAGCTGGCTGCCGGGAGGATGGTTGGAGTGCTATTGTACAGCTCTGCATTGGTTTAACTAGTGCCTCGCTATCGGATCTTGTTTCGCTCAATGCGTGTCTACATTGCCTGTAACGTGTAAGAAGCCCTCGAATTCCCCTTCTTACCCCTCAAACCAAGTTCTAATGTTACACAAGCAGCTTGGTCAGCTTGACCAGACGGGCGGAGGAGACAAGCTGGCCCTTTAAATCGCCTTAGCATTTCGGTCCCCCCTTTTCTAAAATGTAAAGGAGGTAGGAGGAAGTGCACCGTGGTAGAACGTTGGGACGCTAACGGACTCCACGGCCTTGCCGGGTCGCACCGCACTTCTACTCCTCATCCCCATGAGTCACGGGTCATGAACTGTCTGGCTCAATCACCGGGCGCAGGGACAATGGTCTTGCCCCCAGGTGAGGATTAGGCTCAGACGCTTACGCTCCTCTCCGCACGTAGCCAGATGAGATCATGCATCACATGATGATCTCCACCTCCCCGGCCTCCGAACTCCCCGTCCTCCACATCACCATAGAATAACAATAAAAGGTGCCAGGAACCGGCAGACGGGAGACTCGCTAGGAGCACGGACCTCCGGTCTCCCGCTGCTGGCGATCTCCACCAGATGTTATCTCCGCGTCTCGTCTCGTTCTTACGCTGACCGCGTGGGTCGACTACACTTTTTGCTGGCTGATGAGACTCTGGCTTATCCAATTGCAATTAAATAGCCCAGCAATGGAAATAACAGCTCAATAGCCCAGTCTAGTCTTCCGTCTCCACAGCTTGGAAGCTAATCAGTGTCAGTTGAATGGGAGATCCCTAAGGAAGACTGGGGTTGCTGTACTGAGGAGAGCAACAACATCTCTTGCCTTAAAAACACCATGATCCTGGTGTTATCATGAGTTGGTTGTGACTTGATGCCACACGATGACGACGACGACGACGACGACGACGGAAACATCACGATAAAATCCCAGCCCTTATTTTGATTCATTAATTGCTGAGCAGGAGGCTACTGATAAGGATGGGAAAGGCCTATTATTGTATGACCAAGCCAAAAATAAAACTCTTATTACTTTGCACCTGTTTAGGTATTGGTAAAACCCAGGAGAATGAACACTTGACACTGCCTTCCACCAAGCCATATCATTAGTCTTTGGGGGAGGGCGGTATAAAAGTGGAACTATACCGCCTTTGGGGGAGGGCGGTATAAAAGTGGAACTAATAAATAAATAAATAAATAAATAAATAAATAAAGTCAGCATTGTCTACTCTGACAGGCAGCAGTTCTTTAAGGTCTCGGGCAAAGGACTTTCGCGTCATCTCTGTTCCTTAAAACTGGAAATGCCAAGGATTGAACCTGGGACTTTCTGCATACACAGCAAATTCTGCAGCACTGAGCCACATCCCCATTCTCAAGCCACGGCCCCCATTTCTGCCAACTTGAATAGACCTGATGGTGTCAATCACCTTCATGCAAATTTAGAGGTTAGCACTTGTAAAACCAGACACATTTGGTTTCTGGATTAGGAGAGAGTAGGGATGAATCAGTAGGCACTATATACTGATGCAAATCTTCTAAATCATAGGTGTCAAACTTGCGCCCCTCCAGATGTTATGGACTACAGTTCCCATCATCCCCTGCCAGCATCATGCTGGCAGGGGATGATGGGAACTGTAGTCCATAACATCTGGAGGGCCACGAGTTTGACACCTGTGTTCTAAATGAAACAAACAGGTGAATAGAATCTTAATCCATCTGCATATGTCTTAAAATAATATGAAACAGGTACTACTTTTGGTTGCTGATATGGTGTCCCCCAGAACAACTTCCCTCTGCATAAACATTAGTAGAACACAGAGGTTCCAAGGCAATGGGAATAGAACGGGGGCCTAAGACCAGGTTTCTGGGAGAATTGCTTTAGAGCTAGATGCCTGCCTCCAGGTGGGGACCTGGGGATTCTCTGGAATTACAGGTCATCTCCAGACTCCAGATATCAGCTCCCCTAGAGAAAATAGATTCTTTGGAGGGTGAATTCTAAGGCTTTGTACCCCCTGTCCTCCCCAGGCTCCACCCCAAATTTCTGGGAGTTTTTCACTCTGGATCTGACAACCCTACCTTGTGATACCCCTCTCCCGGTCCCATGCTAGTTGCTGGGGGAACCTGGATACCCTATGTAGAGTAACATCAGTGGCTTTCAGAGGAAGTATCTGAAGGAATCACTTGATGAATAGTTGTGGGGGGGGGGGGTTGAAGTAGCCAGGGATATTGTTGGATGTGAGAGATACAGAAAAAAAAATAACTTTTCTCCCCTGTGATGAAATCCTCCACTCCAGTTTTGCTACCCCAGCACTCTCTGCGAGCAAGGATGAAAACAAGCTTATCTGAATCAAAAGCAAACTCCCAACCTGTATAAACTCATCTGTTGGTCGTTTGTGCACATTTTCCTCAAGAATTACACAATGTCACCTTTATTGAGTTTGTGAAGGATACAGTATCTTAATGACCTGCTTTCAGCCAACAGAAGCCGCGCGAGTTGTGCAACGAGATGAGTTTTCAGCAACATGTCAACAGTTTGGAGTAATGGTTTCAGAATGTAAAGTATGTCCTGACTTTTTTTAAAAAATAAATGTTTTGCTGAGAGAATCATCTATTATGGCGAGTCCCGATGACAGCGGGAGCCAAGCAGCACGCATTTGTTCTTTACTCTGCAGAGAAATAAAGTAAGTGCATTTTGAGATTAAATAATGGTCTTGGAAAATCATCTAGCCATATAAACTTTCCCTGGGACATGTCCAGGTAAAATACAACAAAGTGGCTCTTTAAAGACTGAAGAATTTATTGTGAGATAAATTTCATAAGCCAGAATTTACTTCGTCAGGTGCATGAAATGATATACTTAATGGACAGGGTGTGTGTTTGTGTTGGCACAAAGTATCCTTAGAACGAACACACACACACACACACACACACAGTGTCATTATTTAGCCATTAAAATGTGACACACAAAAGCACTGCAATATGCATTTACTGATTGATTAGAAAGGGTTTTTTAAAATCATACTTGTAATCTGTCTTACACCCAGTGTGAAAGGTGGATGACAACAACAAGTTGGGTCTGCTGGAAATACCCATTCAGGAAACAACTACCTCCATCATGCTGGGAACTTTCCAATATTTTGTGAGTGGCAGGTCCACCCACGGCAGCCATTTTGTAGGCGCCTAAAACTGCTAACTAGCCAGGAAAACATGTCCTGTCCCTTTAATAGTGGTTTAATATGCCAAAATGGGCAGCTGAAGCTTTTCATGGTCTGGAGCTAAATAACGTCACCTGAAAACATCAAACTGATATCAAAGGAGCAGCTAGAGGGACCAGTTGAAAAGCTGGCAACCCTATTACACTTTGGGCTTTGACTTATCAGAAAAGGGCAGGATAGAAACATTGCTCTAGGAATAGAAACACGTCCAATTCTTCGCTATCCAACACCCAAGCTGGTTTGAAACCCAGTATAGCCGCACCCTGTACTCTATCTTCTCAAATGATATGATCTTAGGACGTTCGTAGTTGCACATGAGAAAAATGCCAATGACACACTCCAGCACCTTGTTAAGTATGCTTAAATTTTAAAAAAATTCAAAAAACCATAACCAACCAAACAAAAAACAAGCAAACAAACAAAAAGTATGCGTAAATCTGCTGCAATCCTGTTAGGGATGTGCAGAAGTATGCTAGACAGGGAAACTTGCTACAAACCAGTGATGTCCCATGACACCCCCAGATCAATCAAGCAGCCAAGGTGCTAGATCATCATCATCATCATCATCATCATCATCATCATCATCATCATCATCATCATCATCATCATCATCATCATCATCATCATCAGGGTTGACAGGATGAGCCTGGAAACCAGCAGTAGGACTGGAGGTAGGGAAATGGTGGGGGCATTGTCACAAATGTGATGATGTCACTTCCGGGGAAAACCGAAAAGTTATGGTGGTAACTCTAGGAATTTGCTGGAGACTTTATACTTTTTTATTCCTGGAGCTTCTACCATCACTCCTGGGTTTTCTCTGGAAAGGACGTTATCATGTTTGTGCCATGATAAGTTTTAAAAAATCATTCCCTTTGCTGTTGCTTGGAGAAGCTGTGGGCAGCTGGAACAGTTTGTACTTTAGAGTCAGGCTTCCATTTCAAGCCCTCAGATATATCTTTATTCAACAATGAAAAATGTTCACCTTTGTTATGACAGCTTTACAAGCACTGAAGTGCATTACAAGTAACTAGGTATATGCCTTCCTTGAACAATTAATTTATTACTGTACTGCAGAGCTGATCATATCTGCTTCCCTTGCATATTTTGAGGCTACCTTTTAATTATATAAATTTCTTTTTGTGTTTCTAGAACTGGATGCAGACAAAAGAGCCATACCGCTGATTGCATTTAAAGTGCTGAGCAGGCTGGCCCAGATACCCAGAGCCTTTTTTTGTATATTTGAAGAGTATACAACTCTTTGGCCTCCAAATGAATCATTTCATCATATCTCTGGGGGGAAGGGGGGAGAAGGATATAACAGGAAGGAGAGAGCTCACAGTGTATCCCACAGTGATCTGGTGAATGTAGCGTCCTCCTAAATGAGGAGACCAGATTGGCACGTGCCACTTAAAGAGTGTTTTAGCTCTTTTGTCATGTAAAACTTTTTCAAAAGTATGTACACTATCAGATTTCTGCAATGGCTTCTGAATTGTAACTAGATTTTAATCTCTTTGGGCTTAACAGTCTTTATGACATTTGCACTGGATCGTGCATGCAGACCACGTCTTTGTTTTCAAAAGCACCACATGCAATCTATGTGTTCACCAGTTCAATGATTTTACTTATTAGTGTAAAAATACCTTTCAACTCTAAATTCCAAACCAGCTTTCAAGATGTGGGAAGGGTTTGGTTTGCTTTAGTGACAAACAAGTGACCATGCATAGCCAACTTCCACAAAAAATTGTACATTTTTGTTTGGAGTTCAGCGCTGGAAAGCAGCTTTCTGCTGTCCTTTCCCCAATGATAGAAGTTTCCAGAACAATTGCAAATGCTGCTTACCCAACATCATGTGATCCATTAAGCAAAATAAAATCCTCACATCATCTATGAGGTCCAACCAGGGACTCCATCAAGCTCTTGTTTTTGCTCTCTGTCTGGGATAGCAAATCAAGAGATCTGTCATGCTTATGGATTGCAACTGATGGGATGTGTTTGACCTCATTTACAAGTGAAATCAAGCACAGTCTCCATAGTGCAACATGAATAAGAACATCAACATTCTGAAATTCCATATAACTAATTCCAAATGGAGCCATAGAGTATGGATTAACAGATCTTCAAAATGGAGCTAGGAATAGATTAGGGGAGGACATCTACAAACCTGAAGGATGCCCCAGGTTTTTTGAAATGTCAATCCAACAAACAAACATTGCAGGGTTAAAACTCCCCAAAAGAACAGGAACAACACCGCTTGCTTTAAGAAAAGAATGCCCACTGAGCTTTCAGTTACCATTTTGGAGGTCTCTAGGCAACTACAACAACATTGCTTAGACTTCCAAGTCTTCATTTTGTAAAGCAAAGGTGTTGGGGGAGGGGGACTTGGAGGCCAAACGGAAAGGGTCCAATCCTCCCTCCCTGACATGTTCCACCAGAAACTCACTACCCACATCACTTGGCCCGGCAACCCCCATGCAACTGGTCACAGACTGGCAGCCACCTTATAACTGGGTTTCTGTGGTGCTGGTCCCAGCCTAGCCAAGCACTGACCGCACTGTGAAAATCAGCCAGACTTTTTCTGGGGCAGGGGGGAAGAGATAAAACAGAAGACAGGAGAGATGATAAAAGTAGGCTGGGTGGTTGCATAAAAAATGAAGGGCTGCAAGGAAAGGAAAAGAGGAAATAGTGGGGGGAAGGGATACAATGAAAAATGAGATGTCCTGCAAGTTCTTGCGGAACCTGCTCTTGTGAATTCTCTAATTTGATATCTATACTTTTCAACATGGAAAATTCATGAAAATTTTCCATTGAAACGGCCTGCCTATTTCAGTTAAAAACTCAGCTGATGCCTGTTTCTGTGTGTGTTTAGAAATTAAGCAACATATCAACCGAGAGGAAAAAACTATTTTAAAATATGAAGACAGTGGTATTCACATACCTAACCAAGAGGATTTTTGCTATATTAATAGTCACTCCAATGCCAGTAACAACTAAGATAAGATATTTGGTTATGTTGATGAAATTGGTCTTCTCCTTATCACTCTGCAAACACCATCCTAATCTATTTCTGTCCTTCAACATTTTATTTACATGATTCTTCTGTCTTTGAAGATTGCCTTGAAGCAGAGTGTAATAGAGGAGTTTATTCTGAGGGTAAAGAACATATTTTGCATGCGATAGAGATTGTTTTATTTCCCCTGGGGTTTACGAAACAGTTGTTTGAATTGTACTTTGTTGATTAGGATGTGCAAATTATGCGTAACTTTAGAACTGGCAAAGTAAGCATAAAGGTATCTTGTTTGGTTTGTTCATCTGAATCATAGAATCATAGAGTTGGAAGAGATGGCCCTTCAAGTCCAACTCATCCAAGATGAGCTCAGTGTAAAATGAGATTTGTACACCTGTTCAACAATACAAAGTAACCAGATTCCATTTCATCTATTTTGCTTAACCCCTACAGCTGTATTTGTATCTACATCTCATCATGCCCTGATTTTGAATACCAGCAACTTCATTAGTCTTGATTTAGAATATTTTTAATCTTCAAATCCAAAGAATTCAGCACATATCATCTCCTTTTATCTTAGCAACAGCATTGTGAAGTTACATGTGCACTATGTATTCGTATATCAGTTTTACATTAAGCTAATTCTCATGGCTTCCCCCAAAAGAATTTTGGGAGTCCTAAATATTCTTCTATTAGAAATCCAGTATTTTCTACCCATTTCCAGAATTACCTGTCCAGAAAGTGTACCAAAGCTGCATTTGTGTTGGAGGACATTTTTGTAGGATATTCCAAAAATCCTGAAATGAAAGCTCTAAAAAAAAAAGTAAGCAAAGTTTTGCTTTAATTGCTATTTCATGAGGTGTATTTTAAATTAAATCTTGAATCGTAGCTGTTCCCTGTGAGTGATGTTTTATTACTATTAGGGTGGTGGGGAAGAACCAGCAGAGAGCTGGGCAACATAACTGGGTGTCCCAGGAGTTCACAGCGGTCTGGCGCCAGCAGATTTGCCCCTCCCCCAGAGAAAGTGCCCCAGGGAGGGCATATCTGGTGGTGTAAGACCCCACCACATCCAGAGGGGAATTTGTCCTCCACCCTTTGGATTGCATTGCCCAAATACAATTAATTAACATTCATTTAAATTTTTTTAAAGAAGCATTAAGCATTAAATGCCATGAAAGCAGCTAACAAATGAAAATATATATAATAAAATCACATCTTAATAACCCTTTAAACCAACAAAAACTCATAATTAAAACAATTAAAATGTAATATTGTGACTACCTTAAATTCTGTTCCATTGAATAGGATTTAGATACAATTAATTTGTCAGTTTTGAACAAATACAATATATAGATGTTTTAAATAAATAAAATATATGGTCATTGCAGTTGAAAAACCTGATCAATTTTCTAGGGCTCCAAGCTTAGTTATTATCAAACCATAGCACCTGAAAGGCCAACATAGACTCCCTCCCCCAATCTGTCTTTTCTACCTCCACTGCATGCAACATTATCCATTATGACTGAAGACAATATGAAATCTCACAATTACCCAGGTTGAGTTTCAGTCAACAAAAAGGTTGCTGAGAGGGGAAAAAAAATAAGGTCCATTTTCACTCCAGAGCCTATGAAGTTGGTCAAGTCATATGATAATTTCCATGTGATGTTTAAGTTGAATTTGGAGTGGGGCCAGTTGGGCCAGTTAGGAAGATCTGCTTGGAGTCCTGTGCTGGAAGGCTCTTGGCAGCCCTTGAGTTGCCTGTCAATGAATGACAACTCCTGAGAGTGTTGTATATCTCTGTGTGTGTATGTGGGGGGAGGGGAAGCGGTATGTGATCATCCTGAGGAGAAAAATTAAAAAGAAAAAAAGGTCTCATCTGCTTACAGAAAGTTCTGACTATAGAGTTCCTGGCAATTTCTAAAACTACCCCTTGTCACCTCCAGAAATCCCCAGAAACCCTATGGTCAGAAGTTCCTGTAAGTAAATGAGACCTGATATTAATTTTTCTCCTGGGGATGATTCCCCCTAATTGTCCCAGTTTCTACCCAATGACCAAGTGAGCATTGATGGGCAAAAGATGCATTTACCTGGATGTCTCCCATTATAAGCGGGCATCCAACTGGAATCAGAGTTCATCCAACTGGAATCAGAGGCTGGTTCATCCACACCTAAATCCAGAGGCAGAGGATGCTAAGCACAGGTGAATTCCTGTGGATGAACCAGCCTCTGATTCCAGTTGGAAGAGAACAGCATGACAGTGTTGCTATATTCATAGGGCTTTTCTTACCTTAATCGAATGCTCCGCCCTTGATGATCATTTTGCCACATCTTTATGGTCTCTGACCTTACAAGGAATTCCTAGAGCATCTCCCAGACATCACATTGCAACTTTCCCAAACTGCACTTTCCTCAGGCATTGCCCTCAGAATCTCTCCGCAAGAGAGCTGGTAACCCCTATAAGCAGATGGCCTACATAGGGTGCATCAAATGGGGAGAGGTGGCAAACTGAAACAAAAGAAGGGTGAGGAAAAGTGTGACCGGGATGGTGGAAGATGTTAAAACAGGTCTTCAAATGTGACGCATACTGATGGATTGTCCCAAGGTTTATATATTGTCATCAACATTTCCTGTCACCTCAATCAGCAGCAAAAGCTGGGTTTTCACACTGCAGAGAGGTGTTCTGCATGTGACAGTCTGTTGTGCAAATGTGCTCCTAACTCAGATCTATGCTTGCATTTTGGCAGGAGACAGAAAATAAAAGAGGAAGGGAAAAGGTATAAACATGCACATGTACACACAAATGTACACACTTATGGCTGCAAAAGGAAAGATTTCCTAACTTTTAAGGAAGTGTTGTTTTATTTTTGGTTGAAAAAATTAAAGGTTGCCATTACTGATTTTCCTTCAAAAGATCTGTACATACACGGTGTGAACTGTGAAATGTGATATGACCATTAAAGTTCACTACAGTTTCACACATAATTAAGTAAAATATCCCCCCCCCCCCAAGTTTCTGGGTTTTAAAAGAATTACTAACCTTCATTTTGTATTCAGGTAATTTGGTATTAACTAGTGTTGACAACCTCCGGATGGGGGATAGCTAAATCCACAGATGGGGCACATTTACCCAAACAGGTTTTTCTGTGGACTCAGGGGACCCCCTAGGTCTGCAGAAAAATCTTAACATTAAAAAAATGGGGAGCGGGGTTAATTTCCCCATTTTAAAAAAAGAATGTTATGTATGTATGTGCAGATAATGCTTTTACATTTTGTACAGGTGCCACTGGAAGGCACAAGAGCCTTTCTGGGCCCAGCAGTGTCATCCTTCAGGAAGCAGGGAGCCACAAGTTCCAGTGGTGCCAACAGTGTTGTCCTTCATGTTTTTTTTTTTGGGGGGGGGGACTAGGGAACCTGGGAGTATAATAGCAAGGCCTCCCACCCCCATTGCTGTAAAGTAAGCAATTGAAATCCAAGAAATTGGATTTCCCTCTCCCCCACAAATTTCACAGGTGGGGACAGAGCAGGGCTGGGGGTGGAGAGGTCTTGAGCTTGGGAAAAATGACAGCTTTGGGGAATTGAACTATAGGTCATTGTACTTCCCTGAGGTTCCTCCCCTCCCCTAACCCTCACGAAACCCCACCCTCCCCAGGCTACATGCCTAAATCTCCAAGATTCCCAACCAACAGGAGGGTCCTGGAATTCCTGAACTACAGCTGATCTCTAGACTACAGAGACCTATTCCTCTGAAGAAAACAACAGCTTCAAAGGGTTAACTCTATGGAATCACCTTCCTATTGAACTCCTACCACTTCTCAACATCTTCCTTCACCACAGTCTGACCCTCATCTCCAGGAATTTCCTGTCCTGGAGCTGGCAACCTTATGAGGCACATACTTCTTCAGAACTGAGCCTTTGGAACTGACTGCTGCAGAAAGTTTGCAAGGTATGTTCAGAAGCAACCTTCCAAAATGGCTGTAAAACAGTCCTTTTGAGATGCATGTTATCCTGAATCACGGTACATTTAATGTTTGTTCAATCTTCAATATTTATGGCACCAGTTTTTTTATTGTTTTATATTCTTCATATGAATAAAATGAAGAAGAGAGTGTGGTAAACCACTTAGGGTCCGGATTGGGGAGAAAAGTGGAGCATAAATGAAGTTAAAAAATATTCAGCAATCTGATTATTAAGTACTGAACCAATAAGTGTTTTTAAAATTTGTAATAGTTTTGCATCCTTTTGAAGCTCTAGTCTTTAAGTAACAACAGCTCTTGTGTCACCAATAAATGGATTAGCTACAAATCTTTTTATTACATTAACTCGGCTGCTACAAGCAACTGGTCTGGAATTAACTTTTAAATATGACTCTTTTACACTTTATTAGGCCACAGTTCAAACTGGGAGAAGCTACAAGGGGAAAAATCCCCCAACTATAATATATTTGTTTGGCTGCTTAAAACATCTCTGTGCTACCTTTTCATCCAAATAGGGCCCCCAAAGTAGCAAATATTCTTCAAATTAATAATATTTGTCCTTTCATATTAATGTGTTGCAAGTTACTGAGATAGAATGGTCTGGCCGAAATGGCTAAATCAAGGGTTCAGGAACCAAAAGGGGGACAAATGAATCAGCTCACTTGGTAATTTGCATCTGAATGGAATCCATGTTCTCTTAGTCAGAGAAACTCAACATGCCATGTGGCTTATCTCAACAAACACAATTATTCAGCACAGCTTAAAGGAAAACTAACCAGGAACATTCCCGGTAATCAGATCCCTATCCAACCAGTAAACATATCTAGATTTTAATAAAATCAGTGTAAGCATGCAGATAATCCAGTCATTGTTATTCTGAAGCTGAACAGAAACAAGAGCTGGATTTATTCTTTACAAACCTGGGTGCTGTTTCACATTTAAGTGGGAGGAAGAACAAGATTTCCTGGGAGTGGGAAGCAAGATACAAAACGAGTCCCAGCGGTTATGTCGCAAAAGAATATTTGCACTGATATGGTTTGATTTTAATATTGTATCTTGATTGGTGTGAGCCGCCCTGGACCTGACAGGGAAAGGTGGCCTATCAATCAATCAATCAATCAATCAATCAATCAATCAATCAATCAATCAAACAAACAAACAAACAAACAAACAAACACACAAACACACAAACACACAAACACACAACTTTAAATGACATCTGTGGTGTTTACTTTTTAGAAGTGTAATCAGCATAGGTCACACAATTACCTTCCCATCCTGTTTTAGCTTTGCTTGTTATTGGATAACAGAACTTGTCAGGATTGCACGCACGCATGCGCGCGCGCACACACACACACACAGAATGATATGTGTACAGGACAGGCTTGCCAACTTCCCAGTTGGGGCTGGAGTTCTCCTGCAATTTGAGCCCCTGTAAGGCAGACTATAAATGACGTAAATAAAAATAAGTTTACAGATGATCTCCAACTTACAGCAGTCAGCTTCCCGGAGAAAATGGCAGCTTAAAAGGGCAGACTTTATGGTACACCATTACAGTTGTTAACCTTCAGGTGGTGGCTAGAGATCTCCTGGGATTACAACTGGTCTCCGGGCAGCTGAGAACGGTTCACCTGGAGAAAATGATTGCTTTGGTGGACTCTACGGCATTATACTCCACTAGCGTGGCCCGGCCACGCGTTGCTGTGGCTTATTGTGGTGAAATGGGAAAGGAACAGTAGCAGCAAATCAGTTGCAGAGGCCAGCAGTACATGCTCATGCAAACACGCAGCCTGATACTGTGCGATGTCAGTGATGTGTGTGCCCGCATTCCTTGGGGGGGGGGAATGGAAAGGCACCCCTCCCAAACATCTAGGTTTGCTGGTCATGATCCTTTACCTGGGAGTAAGTTTGGTTGGTGGCAATGGGTGTCACTTCTGAGGAAACCCTCTGAGGGGCGCAATGCAGCCATTCAAAGTATGTCATGGTTGCTGTACTGAGCTTACTCCTGAGTAATGCGTGCCTGGTTTTCTTAACTGTAACTGCAGTATTCAGGGACTCTAGGGTGCCTGGCCCCTCCCTCCCATCCCTTGCATGTCACCCCTCACTCTCTTCCCTCCCTCACTTCTCTTCCCTTGCATGCCACCCCTCCCCCTCCCTCCCTTCCCTTTCCCTCCGCTAGCGTGGGTGGGTCATATCAAGATGCTGGGCCCCCTGCCTCCCTTCCCTTGCATGCCACCCCTCACTGTCTCCCCTCCCTCACTTCTCTTCCCTTGCTTGCCACCCCTCCCCCTCCCTCCCTTCCCTTTCCCTCCGCTAGGGTGGGTGGGTCATATCAAGATGTTGGGCCCCCTGCCTCCCCTCCCTTGCATGCCACCCCTCACTGTCTCCCCTCTCTCACTTCTCTTCCCTTGCACGCCTCCCCCACCGTCCCTTTCCTCTCCCTCCCTCTCTTCCCTTGCATGCCACCCAGTGGTGGGATCCAAAAATTTTAGTAACAGGTTCCCATGGTGGTGGGATTCAAACTGTGGTGTAGCACCAATGTGGGTGGGCGGGGCACGATGGGGGCGTGGCCGGGTATTCCAGCGGCGGGGCATTCCTGGGCGGGGCCGTGGCAAGGACGCAGCCGCTGCGCCGGTCCTTGGGTGGGAAACGAATGCACGCAGGCGCAGGCTGCCACGCACCCTGGTGCACCTCCTGCTAGACTGCTTCAAGTTCTGCGCGCTACTTCTGAGAGGAGGGGCCTAACTAAGGCAAAAATCACGTGGCAAAATCACCAATTAGTAACCCCCTCTCAGCACACACAAATAATTAGTAACCTACTCTCGGGAACCTGTGAGAACCTGCTGGATCCCATCTCTGATGCCACCCCTCCCTCTCAGTGGCAGTGGAGGTTAAGAGCTCGTGTATCTAATCTGGAGGAACTGGGTTTGATTCTCCGTTCTGCCGCCTGAGCTGTGGAGGCTTATCTGGGGAATTCAGATTAGCCTGTACACTCCCACACACGCCAGCTGGGTGATCTTGGGCTAGTCACAGCTTCTCGGAGCTCTCTCAGCCCCACCTACCTCACAGGGTGTTTGTTGTGAGGGGGGAAGGGCAAGGAGATTGTAAGCCCCTTTGAGTCTCCTGTAGGAGAGAAAGGGGGGATATAAATCCAAACTCCTCCTCCTCCTCCTCCTCTTCTCCTTCTCCTTCTCCTTCTCCTTCTCCTTCTCCTTCTCCTTCTCCTTCTCCTTCTCCTCCTCCTCCTCCTCCTCCTCCTCCTCCTCCTCCTCCTCCTCCTCCTCCTCCTCCTCCTCCTCCTCCTCCACCTCGTGTGTATGTGTGTGTATGTGTTTCACTTCCACTCGATTTACTGCCTATGTGCTGTTTCCACTGCTCATCTTTGGCCATCTGAGTGAACATTCTAAGCAGCACGAACATTCTGAAAGTGACAGTTACACACAGGCAGCTGTATGTCCTTCACCAGGGAGCGCCAGGAAAAAGGCATTTTACCTGGGCCAGGTGTGAAATTTCAGGTATGTGAACATCTGAAAACACTCTCGCCTGACTGACTATAGTGGCTGGGAATTTTCAGAGGAATTGGCCCAGCAGTTACTGAGGTACCCTGTCATCAACACATACACGGTTAGCTTTTTATATATATAGACTAGCGTGGCCCGGCCACGCGTTGCTGTGGCTTATTGTGGTGAAATGGGAAAGGAACAGTAGCAGCAAATCAATTGCAGAGGCTAGCAGTACATGCTCATGCAAACATGCAGCCTGATACTGTGCAATGTCAGTGATGTGTGTGCCCGCATTCCTTGGAGGGGGGGAATGGAAAGGCACCCCTCCCACACATCTAGGCTGGCTGGTCATGATCCTTTACCTGGGAGTAAGTTGGGTTGGTGACAATGGGTGTCGCTTCTGAGGAAACCCTCTGACGGGTGCGACGCAGCCATTCAAAGTATGTCATGGTTGCTGTACTGAGCTTATTCCTGAGTAAGGCGTGCCTGGTTTTCTTAACTGTAACTGCAGTATTCAGGGAATCTAGGGTGCCTGGCCCCTCCCTCCCGTCCCTTGCAAGTCGCCCCTCACTCTCTTCCCTCCCTCCCTTCTCTTCCTTTGCATGCCACCCCTCCCCCTCCCTCCCTTCCCTTTCCCTCAGCTAGGGTGGGTGGGTCATATCAAGATGCTGGGCCCCCTGCCTCCCCTCCCTTGCATGCCACCCCTCACTGTCTCCCCTCCCTCACTTCTCTTCCCTTGCATGCCACCCCTCCCCCTCCCTCCCTTCCCTTTCCCTCCGCTAGGGTGGGTGGGTCATATCAAGATGCTGGGCCCCTGCCTCCCCTCCCTTGCATGCCACCCCTCACTCTCTTCCCTCCCTCACTTCTCTTCCCTTGCATGCCACCACTCCCCCTCCCTCCCTTCCCTTTCCCTCCACTAGGGTGGGTGGGTCATATCAAGATGTAGGGCCCCCTGCCTCCCCTCCCTTGCACAGCTCACTGTCTCCCCTCTCTCACTTCTCTTCCCTTGCACGCCTCCCCCACCGTCCCTTTCCTCTCCCTCCCTCTCTTCCCTTGCATGCCACCCAGTGGTGGGATCCAAAAATTTTAGTAACAGGTTCCCATGGTGGTGGGATTCAAACTGTGGCGTAGCGCCAATGGGGCTGGGCGGGGCACGACGGGGGCGTGGCTGGCCATTCCAGGGGCGGGGCATTACTGGGCGGCGCTGTGGCAAGGACGCAGCCGCTGTGCCGGTCCTTGGGTGGGAAACGAATGCACGCAGGCTGCCACGCACGCTGGTGCACCTCCTGCTAGACTGCTTCAAGTTCTGTGCGCTACTTCTGAGAGAAGGGGCGTAACTAAGGCAAAAATCACATGACAAAATCACCAATTAGTAACCCCCTCTCGGCACACACAAATAATTAGTACCTACTCTCGGGAACCTGTGAGAAACTGCTGAATCCCATCTCTGATGCCACCCCTCCCTCTCAGTGGCAGTGGGGGTTAAGAGCTCATGTATCTAATCTGAAGGAACCGGGTTTGATTCTCCGTTCTGCCGCCTGAGTTGTGGAGGCTTATCTGGGGAATTCAGAGTAGCCTGTACACTCCCACACACGCCAGCTGGGTGACCTTGGGCTAGTCACAGCTTCTTGGAGCTCTCTCAGCCCCACCTACCTCACAGGGTGTTTGTTGTGAGGGGGGAAGGGCAAGGAGATTGTCAGCCCCTTTGAGTCTCCTACAGGAGAGAAATGGGGGATATAAATCCAAACTCCTCCTCTTCCTCTTCTTCTCCTCCTCCTCCTCCTCCTCTCCTCCTCCTCCTCCTCCTCCTCCTCCTCCTCCTCCTCCTCCTCCCCTCTCCCTCGTGTGTATGTGTGTGTATGTGTTTCACTTCCACTCGAGTTACTGCCTATGTGCTGTTTCCACTGCTTATCTTTGGCCATCTGAGTGAACATTCTAAGGGCACG
This sequence comes from Sphaerodactylus townsendi, assembly GCF_021028975.2. NCBI lineage: Eukaryota > Metazoa > Chordata > Lepidosauria > Squamata > Sphaerodactylidae > Sphaerodactylus > Sphaerodactylus townsendi. The sequence continues at coordinate 116,466,099 of NC_059429.1, forward strand.
AACATTCTAAGGGTGACAGTTACACACAGGCCCCTCCCTGTCCCTTCACCAGGAGCCAGGAAAAAGGCGTTTTTACCTGGGCCAGGTATGAAATTTCAGGTATGTGAACATCTGAAAACACTCTCGCCTGACTGACTATAGTGGCTGGGAATTTTCAGAGGAATTGGCCCAGCAGTTACTGAGGTACCCTGTCATCAACACATACACGGTTAGCTTTTTATATATATAGACTATGTGGCCCGGCCATGCGTTGCTGTGGCTTATTGTGGTGAAATGGGAAAGGAACAGTAGCAGCAAATCAATTGCAGAGGCCAGCAGTACATGCTCATGCAAACATGCAGCCTGATACTGTGCGATGTCAGTGATGTGTGTGCCCGCATTCCTTGGGGGGGGGGGAATGGAAAGGCACCCCTCCCACACATCTAGACTGACTGGTCATGATCCTTTACCTGGGAGCAAGTTTGGTTGGTGGCAATGGGTGTCGCTTCTGAGGAAACCCTCTGACGGGTGCGACGCAGCCATTCAAAGTATGTCATGGTTGCTTTGCTGAGCTTACTCCTGAGTAATGTGTGCCTGGTTTTCTTAACTGTAACTGCAGTATTCAAGGAATCTAGGGTGCCTGCCCCTCCCTCCCGTCCCTTGCATGTCGCCCCTCACTCTCTTCCCTCCCTCCCTTCTCTTCCTTTGCATGCCACCCCTCCCCCCCCCTCCCTTCCCTTTCCCTCCGCTAGGGTGGGTGGGTCATATCAAGATGCTGGGCCCCCTGCCTCCCCTCCCTTGCATGCCACCCCTCACTGTCTCCCCTCCCTCACTTCTCTTCCCTTGCATGCCACCCCTCCCCCACCGTCCCTTTCCTCTCCCTCCCTCTCTTCCCTTGCATGCCACCCAGTGGTGGGATCCAAAAATTCCTCTCCCTCCCTTCCCTTTCCCTCCGCTAGGGTGGGTGGGTCATATCAAGATGCTGGGCCCCTGCCTCCCCTCCCTTGCATGCCACCCCTCACTCTCTTCCCTCCCTCCCTTCTCTTCCTTTGCATGCCACCCCCCCCCCCTCCCCTTCCCTTCCCCCCCCTAGGGGTGGTGGGGCCAATTAAGAAGGTGGGCCCCCTGCCTCCCCTCCCTTGCATGCCACCGCTCCCTGGCCCCCCTCTCTCACTTCTCTTCCCTTGCATGCCTCCCCCACCGTCCCTTTCCTCTCCCTCCCTCTCTTCCCTTGCATGCCACCCAGTGGTGGGATCCAAAAATTTTAGTAACAGGTTCCCATGGTGGCGGGATTCAAACTGTGGCGTAGCGCCAATGGGGCTGGGCGGGGCACGACGGGCACGTGGCCGGCCATTCCAGGGGCGGGGCATTACTGGGCGGGGCTGTGGCAAGGACGCAGCCGCTGTGCCGGTCCTTGGGTGGGAAACGAATGCACGCAGGCGCAGGCTGCCACGCACGCTGGTGCACCTCCTGCTAGACTGCTTCAAGTTCTGCGCGCTACTTCTGAGAGAAGGGGCGTAACTAAAGGCAAAAATCACGGACAAAATCACCAATTAGTAACCCCCTCTCGGCACACGCACAAATAATTAGTAACCTACTCTCGGGAACCTGTGAGAAACTGCTGGATCCCATCTCTGATGCCACCCCTCCCTCTCAGTGGCAGTGGAGGTTAAGAGCTCGTGTATCTAATCTGAAGGAACCGGGTTTGATTCTGCCGCCTGAGCTGTGGAGGCTTATCTGGGGAATTCAGAGTAGCCTGTACACTCCCACACACGCCAGCTGGGTGACCTTGGGCTAGTCACAGCTTCTCGGAGCTCTCTCAGTCCCACCTACCTCACAGGGTGTTTGTTGTGAGGGGGGAAGGGCAAGGAGATTGTCAGCCCCTTTGAGTCTCCTACAGGAGAGAAAGGGGGGATATAAATCCAAACTCCTCCTCCTCCTCTTCCTCTTCTTCTCCTCCTCCTCCTCCTCCTCCTCCTCCCCTCTCCTTCGTGTGTATGTGTCATCAACACATACACGGTTAGCTTTTTATATATATAGATTGGAAGTCCTTCCCCAAACCCCTCTTGCCTCGGGTTCTACCATCAAAATCTCTGGGGGTTTCCTAACATGTAACTAGTAATCTTATATACCATAGAGTCTAAGAGAAATGGAAGTCCCTCCTCAGGTACAGGCCCCAAATCTCCAGGAACTTCCCACAGCTAGTGCTGGCAACTTTAACAGTCAATGTTGCCACAGCAGTACCAGAAACAAGATGTCCATGAATACATTGATGTCCATTGATGCTCCTTGATCTGAGATTGCAAATGCCTTAGCAGACCAGGTGCTCAGGAGCAGCAGCAGCAGCTGAAGGTCACTGCTTTCACATTCTGCATGTGAGCTCCCAAAGGCACCTGGTGGGCCACTGCGAGTAGCAGAGTGCTGGACTAGATGGACTCTGGTCTGATCCAACAGGCTTGTTCTTATGTTCTTACAACATGAACCGGCTTTGAGATCAGTTCCAGCCTTGTGATCAAGGTAGTGGTGGTGGTGGGAGGAGGGGGTTGCTTGCAAAAGCCTAAAACGTCAAAACTTATTCTCCCTTCCCTCTTTTTTTGGGGAACCAGGCTAATTTGGCTCTGGCAAATAGTCTGGGTTTTTTCAATAACTCTATCCCCCAGAAAGCCCCAATAAAGTTTTGGGGGTGGGTGGGGTGATCAGTGCTTGCTGAATCGCCACCCATAATTCTAATATTCTAACTCCTAATTCTAACAAATACAAAGAGGGACAAAGGAACTGCATTTCTCTCATTTCTTTTGGATCTCTTACTCAATCTGGTGCTGGGCTAAAAGTATTGTTGTAAACATTTTCTTTGTAATAAATCCCATTTAAAATTTTGGATGCTGGTATATCTTTTTCAACATAAAGATGACAGGAGATTTGAGAATTCATCTGACATTTCCTCGGCCGTCTTTGTTCTGTTCCGTTTGGATCCTAGTGCCTTGGGGACAGAACTAGGTAGGCACCAGGACCCAAACAGAGCATTCCAGATTCCAGAACAAAGACGGTCCAGGAAATAGTGGATGAATTCTCAAATCTCCTGTCATCTTTATGTTGAAAAAGGTATAGCAGTGTTCTGCACCACGTAGACCTTCTCTGCCTCGGACATGCTGTTTTAATAAAGGGGCATTGGGAAAGGGAAGAGTGGCAGTTGGCAAGTGACTATTTTTCCAGGTGTGCACTAAGCAGTATATTGTTCCCATGACACCCAGGAGTGGGGGAAGCAGTACACTCCAAGACAAGGCCTCATAATATAAAAGGGAATCTGGGAGATCTTGACCCTCTCAGTGGGCAAATCCTACAATGGTCAGGTGATGTCAGCAGTTACCTGAAAGAAACAGAGACATACAGACCCCTCCAGAAGGAGTTGGGAACCCTGGGAGAGGGTAGACCCCTTCTGCATGGGGTAATAGGACTTTATTATAACTGCATGATTCAGGAAGGATGCTCAAATAAAGGGAAAGAGACTGGATACTACTGTGTATAATAAATACTATATTTTGCTATATGCCATATACTATTATTAGGGATGTGCACTCCCGAAAGACACAACAGGCAGACTCCCACAATGCCATCCTAGAGGGCAAAGGTACATAAAAAGCAACAATTAATCAAATATCCCTCCAACTTCAAACAAAACACTCAGGCATGGCTAAGTTAATTGTGCAAGGTATTATACACAGAAAACATCTAGACAAATGGACTTAAGATCATAGTCAAAAACATCTCTTTTCTCTCATGTTTTGATTTTTTAAAAATCCAGCCTGATGAAGAGTTTCTGCATGCTATTTTGGGTCTTAACGAAAGACATGACATGGTGTTTACTTAGTTGGCAGTGCCATGATCCAGCCAATGCTTCCAAGCTCCATCAATCTCCCACCAAAAATTAGTCAAACTTTGTTTCACTCTGGATAAACTGCTTGCTTCTTTTAAATTCTTTTTTGCGGGGCTATACAATTTAAGTAATTAACAATTCAATCCTATGCAGAGTTATTCTGGTCTCACCTCACTAAAATAATTTACTTCAGACAGAAGTAACTCTGCAGATGATTGCATCGAGTCTCACAGTCCTGTGTGGAAAAATGATTAGATGTACCGGAATGTGCAAAATAAACTTCTTTAGATACAACATTTTTAGATGTCTGCTGGGCAAAGTACTATATAAACCATACTGAGAATTGCTTTAAACTCTATTTATAAAGCGCGCCCCAGGCTTCAGCCTGGCGGCGCCATTGCAGCGGGGGAGGAAGGAGTGAAAAGCCTCCCCTGCCTGCCGGCCGGCCGAGGCAATCACGTGGCCGGGTACTGGGACGTGACTGGGGCCAGGCAGCCTATAAGAGGCTGCGCTGGCAGGGACCGTCTTCTTTCGAGGCCGACAGCAGCAAAGGCCCTCCCTTCCCTCCCATTTTGAATGGTTATTGGGGTTTCTTTATTGTTATGCTTTGTCGCAGTTCACTGGGCGGTTTGGGCATAAGAGCACATCCTATTTGGGAAGGCAGTAGCTTGCATGCCGGACCTTCCCACATCGGGGGCCTCCATATGAGGTCCGCGGTGGCGATAGAGCTCGTGAGGGCAAGCCTTGGGGCCGTGCCGAGAGCTCACTGCCCGGCAGGAAGGGGTGTCACAAAATGGGTTTGCATCCACGTGGCATCTAGTAACTTCCTGTTCCAGTTCCCTTGGGGGATGTGCCGGACAGGGGTTCTGTCCGAAGGGCCTAAGGGGTCAGCTTGGGCTGCCCTATAACCAGGTCAGCGGCTTGCTGCCTGGGGGTCAGGATGTGCTCTGTTATGCTCGCTCAGCTTCAAGGTTATAGTATATGATAAATAAATTGGGCTGTTGCCGATTTCTTTTCCAACAAAGAGATGTGTCCTGGTCATTCTTGGAACGAGTCTCCACACATCCGCATGCCCAGCAGTTTTTTTTAATTTGCCTTTTTTTTTAAAAAAAAAAGTCCAGGTGTCTATTCACTTTCACATAAATCAACCATGAAAAAAGAATAAACAAATCATTTCTAGTTAAATACAGTATATGTGTTTTTATTCGGACAAGGCTGTGCCTCTCACGTAAAGCTCTGCTCCCAAATAGGCAGTTTATGAGTCACTAGCATCAGGGGCAGATCAAGGGGAAACTGTGCCCAGGGGCCCCGTGTGCCCTATGCCCCTGCCCCGGAATGCCCCCGCCATGCCCCTGCACAGGGCGTGCCCATAGCGTCACACTCCACCAGGCCCCGTGGGCACTACGCCACTGACTATTATTTCAAATGTCCCTGGTAAGCAAGGCAGACCTATGGCTTCCCAGAAAATACCAATATGCATATTATACTGCCTTGTTTCATAGAGTTTATTTTCAGACATGGGACTTATGGGCTATCAGTATGTTTGGGAATGGTAATGCCATAGACAAAATGTTATAAGAAATAGCTAAACCTCCCCCCTACTTTGGATTGGGCTGCCTGTTTCCTGCTTTTGAGTAACAGAAAATGAATAGAATGTATCTTTTTGATGGGTTCTTGGGGGCAATAATTTCTACAGTAATGGGGCAGCATATATATGTCGAAACGGATGGAGAAATTCAACTGATGTACTTCTGAAGAAAACTTGTATATAATTCAGTTCCTCTTGTATTTGACACTTTACACACACACACACACACACACACACACACACACACACACACACACACACACACACACACACAGAGTACAGCATGGTGATTGTTGATCTTGCCACCCACCGAATGCTGGTCATGTAAGACATTCTAGCATACATTTTACAGACAATTGAGTTAATGAGAGCTGTAATATCTTACAATCCAAAAAAAATTCTTTGTGGGTTTTTGATGAGCTTTATTGTAGATGATGATCTGGAATTAATTAGTTGGAAATTAACAAAATTGAGTATTGCTTTGTACTGGAAAGTTTCAGTATCTCCCTCATTAGTTGGTTGGTACAGATGTATTATGTAGGCAGTGCTCCAAACTAATATGACTTATTACAAGAAGTCAAGAGGAGTGCTAATATACAAACCAAGCGGTTGGAAAATTGACTTTCAGGTTGACCTTTCGGATTGTGTTCCCTTTTGTAAACAATAAGCACATGCTGGTTGGGCTTTCTCCTTTATGACATAAATTAAAATTTAAAAACATCCACATCTTTGATGAATTTTTGAAGCAATTATGTTCTATAGAAATGTGGCCTATTCCATAATTGTCCTTCTTGTTGGTTTCCCATTAGCATTATCGTCATCCTTGTAGGAAAAGGAGGGAAAACAGAGAAATTTTCTAAGTAAAAAACAAGCAGCCAACAACAAATTAAGAGAATATACATTTGGAGTTTGCACACAAATTCCTGTAGGATAATCCTCTAAAACAATCTCTTCTCCCCAAAAATTCATTTCACTTCTATGTTAAAGCCCTAATTGTTACCAGGCAGGGGAAAATAGAGCATTAAGAGATAAGGTAACTAGTCCAACCTGACCTCTAAAGGTCAAAAGAGAACTAAACAATTTTGTAGCAGTACTTGCTAACTTAAGGCAATGCAAGCTCAATTTCCTTTCTCCTGTTTTCCCTGGGACGCTATGCTGTCCAGTATTACCTTAGTCAGACAATAAAATACACACATGTTGATTGCCTAAAGTATAATTACTGGAAAAGGCAAGGGCTTGGGGGGGGGGGGACAAAATCCAAAGCATTTTGGCAAACAATAAACCAATTAAATCTAAACATCAACTATACACAGCACATTAAAATGCCTACCACATTATATTAATTTCTTACCAGATTTATGGAGGTCACTGTAAGAAAATGCAAGTCAGTGGTGGAGAAGGAGGGCTTTGGAGAATTTGGACAGCATCCTTTAACCCCTTTCCTGCTGCGTCAAGGACGAGCACAAACGTCTGCAAGAAGATATTTACCTCTGCATTGACAGGTTTGTCAGGGTTGTTCCCTCCAAGGCCTTTTATCTCATGAGAAAACAAGTGTTAGGAAAATTATTTGTGTTGTCCCAAAACCTCTTCGCTCTTATACACACCCCACTATGTCAACAAGTTTAGAATTACATTCTAGGGAGGGGCCATTCAGAATTCTCCAGCTGGAGGAAACAAAGCTTGTTTGAACTAGGTGGCTATGTCTTTTTTGACAGCAAGCTGTGAACTGAAAACAAGAAATTAACATTGCATTTTTTATATTAACACGTGCAAAAAAAAATCAATTTTTTCCTGGGGAGTGCATTGGTGTGTGTGTGTGTGTGCGCATAGAAGGGATATGACTATAAAAACTGCTTAAAGGCTCGGGGTGGGGGACACACTCTGCTTTAGTGACAAAACAAATTTGCCACAAATCATTTTACAAAAGAACAGCAGGACTGTGAACTAAACAGGAGGACTGTTGCTATTCATCATTCATTTGTTTTGGAAGCTCCACCTTCTGCCTGACATGTTCAATATCTAATTGGCATTCTGACACTTGGGATAAGTCAGCATCTGCTGCATGGAGGCTTCTTGGAAGTCTTTTGTTCTGCAAAAAAGTTGGAGTTCAAGGGATTCAGCTCCGGCCAATGCACTGGATTCAGGCTATTGTTGAACAGTTCCTCTTTGCTGCAGTGGGCCATGGCAGGGGGGTGGTTGGGGGAAGGGGAGACTGAAAAGGCAAACATGAGTTCTTTTGTGGGGGGTAAATATAAGTTTGCTTCTAGTGACTTCTACTAGCTTGAGGGCTTTCCCCCTTTCCATTAAGGATAGCCATTGACAAAAACCTAACGACATCCCACTGGCAAAACTGTTCTATCATTAATTACAGCTGTTCACACAAGATAAAGGCCATATAGGTAATTTCAGAGGGTAGCCATGTTTGTCTTCAGTAGTACAGTTAGATTAGAGTTCAGTACAGCTTAATTTATTGACAAGATTTTTTGGGTTTAAGCTTTGGAGAATCAAAGTTCCCTTCATCAGACATGAACTGAAAATTCACGTTTGATGATTTGGACAGCTGTGACTCTCAGAAGCTTAAACCCAAAAAATCTTGTTGGTGTCTAAGATGCTACTGCATTTGAATTTGGCTGCCAAGTTGGTAAGGGCCCCTTCCGCCCATGCAGAATAATGCACTTTCAGTCCACTTTCACAATTGTTTGCAAGTGGATTTTGCTATTCCGCACAGTAAAATCCAACTGCAAAGTGCATTGAAAGTGCATTGAAAGTGCATTATTCTGCATGTGCAGAAGAGGCCATAGTTAACTATTATTTTAGAAGCATTTTGCATGAAAGCCACCCTCCAAACGAGTCCTTCTCTTTGTAGCCCAGCCATTATTGTCTTTGGGATCCCCTCCATAAGCACAACCACCATTTTGAGTCCAGTATTAATTTCCAGCATACGTGTGATAAGAAGCCCCATTTTTAGACTGCCCATTTGTGTGTCCCAAATGCAAAATGAAGCCTTATTCACACACAAAGGCAACCCCATGTATCAGAAGGAAGAAGAAGAGTTTGGATTTATATCCCACCTTTCTTTCCTGTAAGGAGACTCAAGGTGGCTTACAAGCTCCTTTCCCTTCCTCTCCCCACAACTTTGTGAGGCAGGTGGGGCTGAGAGAATTCCCAAGAACTGTGACTAGCCCGAGGTCACCCAGCAGGAATGTAGGAGTGCAGAAACACATCTGGTTCACCAGATAAGCCTCTGCCACTCAGGTGGAGTGGGGAATCAAGCCTGGTTCTCCAGATTAGAATCCACCTGCTCTTAACCACTACACCACGCTGGCTCTCAGAACTACAGGTAGCATCACAGCAGGACTCCTAACCTTTTTGAACCTGTGTGCGCCATTGGGATTTTGACACTGGATGGTGGGTGCAACTGTAAAACAGCTGCCACAAGAAACGGAGCCAACCGCAAAATGGCAACCACAAGTGGTGTAGCCAATTGGAAAATATAGCTCTTTTTTGTAATTCAAACAGTAATTCTTCAACAATTCAGTGAAAAGCGCTATTTAACAGGATGTCTATTGAAAAGTTTAAAAATATTTTCTTGCATACGAACAGCTCATTTTCAGTCATGCAGCGACGATCCTCGTGCTGAGGTGACAGATGCTGCCAAGGCAATTAAAAAAAATTCTCAGTCAACCAGATCTCCAGTGGCCAATCAGAAGCCCTGCTAGGCAAAAGCATCAACTGGCCCTGCCCACTTTCCAAAGAACAACTGACACCAAGAAAGGTTTTCATAGGCACTGTGATATCTACAACCATTGTGTCAGAGAACCCTTCATTACTGTCCCTAACTCCAGCCTGGGAGACTGGGGATGGGTGAGATTGGATGACTGAGTTTGGGAAGGAGGCGGAGCTCAGTGGGGATGTGATGCCATAAGGTCCATCCTCCAAAGCTGCCATTTCCTCTGGGGAAGTGATCTCAATAGTGTAGAGATTTATTTATTTTTATTTATTTATTGTTACAGCTTCTATACCGCCCCATCCCCGGAGGGCTCTGGGCGGTGTACAACAAAAAATATAAATAGACAAATTATAAAATCTTTAAAACAGCGATAACAATAGCAGTAAAAGTAATAATAGAGGCGTCCGACTAACCCCATTTTTAAAATTCTCCCCAAAAAAGGGGGAGGAGGGTGATGAGTCACATTTGATAATGGCCAAGATGAAAGGCCAATTGGGCACCATTTCAGCGGCTGGTCTCTCCAAAGGCCCGGCGGAACAACTCCGTTTTACAGGCCCTGCGGAACTCATTGAGGTCCTGCAGGGCCCGAACAGCCGGAGGAAGGGTGTTCCACCAGGCCGGGGCCAGAGCCGTAAAGGCCCTGGCCCGCGTGGAGGCCAGCCGCATCATAGAGGGGCCAGGGACCACTAGGAAGATTAGCCTCCACCGAGCGGAGAGGCCGTGCAGGGACATATGGGGTGATGCGGTCTCGAAGATACGAGGGTCCCAGGCCGCGTAAGGCCTTAAAGGTCAACACCAGCACCTTGAAGATGATCCGGAACTCTACTGGGAGCCAGTGCAGCTGGCGCAATACAGGCTGAATGTGATCGTAGATGGCGCTGCCTGTGAGTAAGCGCGCCGCTGCATGCTGGACCAGTTTTAGTCTCCGGATCAAACGCAAGGGAAGACCCGCGTAGAGCGAGTTACAATAGTCTAATCTGGAGGTGACCGTTGCATGGATCACCGTGGCTAGGTCCGCTTGGGAGAGGAAAGGAGCCAGCCGCCGGGCCTGGCGGAGGTGAAAAAAGATCAGTTGTAATTCTAAGAGATCTCCAGGCTGCACTTGAAGGTCAGCAATCCTAGGTAGCATTACGTGAAGTTGGAGAGTGAAAATCACTGCAGCTGAGCAGGGATGAGGTGTTGTGTGGTTTCTGGGGTGAGCAGGGACAATTTGTACTGGAAAATTTCAGTATCTCCATCATTAATAGATACATGTGTATTTGTGTGTGTGTGTGTGTGTGTGTGTGTGTGTGTGTGTGTGTGTGTGTGTGTTTGCCGTCAAGTCACAGCTGAATCATGGTGACTTCATAGGGTTTTCAAGGCAAGAGATCTTCATAAATGCCTTTGCCTTTGCCTTCCTCTGTGCGGGTTGAGAGAATTCAGAGAAACTGTGACTAGCTCAAAGTCATGTGGAGGAGTGGGGAATCGAACCCAGTTTTTCAGGTGAGAGTGCATAGCTCTTTACCGTTACACCACACTGGCTCTCTATAATAGATAGGTATAAATGTATCTAATACACAACACGTTAATATAATTTAACATATTTTAGAAAGCCTAGGAGGGCCAACATCAAAATAGATTTATTAGATTCAAAGTGATTTATAACAACAGTCAATTTGGTTGTTAATGGTTAAAATATAAAACACAATGCAATCAAAAAAGTGGAAATCTATTAAATCAATCGGAAAAGTTTGAAACCATCTTGCTGGTTATTTAGAATGTCAGGGGTTTCTAGTTTAAAGTATTGCACCCCTTCTGAAAATGCTTTCCTCACTTCTTTGGGGAGTCAATTTCAGAAGTCTGGTGTCATAACAAAAAAAAGGGGGTGGGACTTGATTCCTAGTGTTGGAAATAGGGGAGTGCATCTGACTGGAGAAAAAATATGGGTTAAACTGCAGCCAGAAATCCCGACCCCACCCCTCAAAAACCTGAAAAAAAACGGCTTGTTTCAAGAATATTTCAATATTGCTGGCTACAGCCGCTAAAAGAAAACAACCCCCCTTGGGGAACCTTTCCCTGGCTGGCGGGAGAAGCACAAAATTTGTAGCATAGCTGGTGACTCTTCTTAGAAGAACCCCAAGTTTGGCAAAAATAAGGTCAGAAGGTCAAATTTCATGGGCCCCCATTTGGAAGAGAAATGGGGTGGGGAAAAATAAAGTTGGACTCCTTGACCCAAACTTTAACAAACTTGGGGGTTCTTGGAAGGGGAGTCACGAGCAGCTAAGCTGAAAATGTGGTGCCTCTACCTTGAAAAACATCTACCTTCCATCCAGAGCCCCAGAAAGATTCCCCATAGACTACAGTGGAACTGTGCTATTTAAACCAAACTCTGGCAGCTCTTTAAAGTTTAAATAGCACAGCTCCGTGAGTTGGTTTAGTCTCAGGGGGTGTTGTGGACCTGTGGGGTTCCTGTCTTGTTTCTTAGTTAGAAGTATAGACATCATGAGCTGCCTTCTTCAGAAACCTGCAATTCCCATGCCTGTATATCCTTCTAAATAAACAGATCCTGTTTTTAGCACATTTATCTCCGATGCATAAACCTAAAAGTAGGAACCCAGGTGAGTAATACCTTAATCCTGACATTCAAATAAAAAATAATATCACACCACAGATATGCTAAAATCAAACAAATGGCATACGAACCTCACCGTGTGAAAACAAAACAGCATCAAACTATACAACAGATTTGAAAAGAAAAATCCAAAACAGCAGCCTGCCACTACAGCACAGTACAAGCAATCATAGCAGTACTTTAAAAGCAGAGATAAGCAGTGGTGGAATCCAAAAATTTTAGTAACAGGTTCCCATGGTGGTGGGATTCAAACAGTGGCATAGCGCCAATGGGGCTGGGTGGGGCACGACGGGGGTGGGGCCGGGCATTCTGGGGGTGGGGCATTGATAATTTCTCTGTTACTGTAAAAAACTCTTACTGTAAAAAAAAAAGTTCCTAATTTCCAGTTGGTATCTTTCTGTCCATAATTTAAACTCATTCTAGCAAGTCCTATCGTCTACTGCCAACAGAAACAACTACTTCTCCTCTAATTGACTGCCTGTCAAATACTTCATACTTTCAAATACTTAATTTTGTTTCTAGAAATCAAAAGAAGGATACTTTCCTTAAACAAGGAACTTTACCATATTACTAAAACATATTTTTAAAACAGCCCAACAGGGAGAATTATCCCGTTTTCTACCTTCGCTAACCAGCCATATAGGAAACAACAGAACTTTATGATTTTTGGACCTAATGGAATTTCTAATGCAAAAGCGGACCCAATTAGTAACCCCCTCTCGGCACACACAAATAATTAGTAACCCACTCTTGGGAACTGGTGAGAACCTGCTGGATCCCACCTCTGGAGATAAGTCATTTTAAAAAAGTCTCAGAGTCAGAATCTAGACTCTCCAGTAGATTTGAAGAACCGGAATGGCTGGACAGGGAGACCTGTGTTCCAAATCTCAATGGAACTTCACTAGGCGACCCCATGCCAATAACTCTTTTTCAGCCTAACCAACCTCAACTGTCTATTAAAAAGGCTGTGTGGAGAGGAATGTCATATACTAGGGATACCAGCTTCCAAGTGGGAGGTGATCCCCCATAATTTCAGTTCATCTCCAGACTACAGTGATCAGTTCTGGAGAGTGTACTCCATGGCATTGTATCCCACCGAGGTCGTTCTCCTCCCCAGGCTCCACCTCCAAGTGTCCAGGAATTTCCCACTGTGGAGTTGGCAACTCTACCCCCCCCCCACACACACACTCCAGCAGGTGGTCAGGGGGAACCTGGCAACCTTACCATCTACACACCACAATGCAAGCCCCTTGGATGAAGAATGGGCTAAAAATGTGATAAATGATTGATAGAATCTACAAAATAAAGCAACTTGGCAGTTATAAAAACAAGTGCCCTGCAGAATAAAACTGGTTTCACAGCCTTTCAGAAGACCAGCCACAGTGGGAATCTGGTGGACCCCCTGAGGCAAGGAGTTCCACAGTCTGCTCCACAGCTGGGGGTGGGGGAAGTCATTCTGCATACCCACCATAATGCAGGCATGCAGAGGAGATCACCAGCACAATCTTCTGTATATTGTGTTTTTATTTATTTATTTATTTATTTTATTGGATTTTTATACCGCCCCATCCCCGGAGGGCTCTGGGCGGTGTACAACATTTAAAAACAGTATAATTAATAACATTTAAAAGCAGCGATCCAAGTTTAAATATAAATTAAATTAAAATCCAAGATGTAAGGTGGCGTCCAGCGTTTCAACAGCATAAAATCCCTCCCTCCCCACGATGAAGGGAGGCATGGCGAGTCTCAGTGATGGAATCGTGGCCCAGGTGTTGAGGGCCACAGACGGGGCACTATTAGCGGCTGGGTCCTCCGAAGGCCCGGCGGAACAGCTCTGTCTTACAGGCCCCGCGGAACTCCTTAAGGTCCCGCAGGGCCCGGACAGCTGGAGGGAGAGCGTTCCACCAGGCCGGGGCCAGGGCTGTAAAAGTCCTGGCCCGCGTGGAGGCCAGCCGCATCACCGAAGGGCCAGGGACCACCAATAAGTTGGCCTCAGCCGATCGGAGAGGCCGCCTAGGGACATATGGGGTGATGCGGTCTCGAAGATACGATGGTCCCAGGCCGTGAATGGCCTTAAAGGTCAACACCAACACCTTGAAGATGATCCGGAACTCTACTGGAAGCCAATGCAGCTGCCGCAGCACAGGCTGGATGTGTTCCCGAAGGGTGCTGCCTGTAAGCAGACGTGCTGCTGCATGGTGAACCAGTTTTAAACGCCGGATCAGACGCAAGGGAAGGCCCGCGTAGAGCGAGTTACAATAGTCAAGATTAAGATATAACTGCATAGGCTGGCCCGGCACGTCATTAAAATGCCTCAAAGTTGTTGGTCTTTGTCACTCCTAAAGATTCAGGAATCCAAATACAAACTAAGAAGTATTGAACTGGAGTACAAACTGTCCTGGAAAAAATCCATACAGTTAAATGCATTTTCATTTTGACTTGATGAGATTCCTTCCCCACTACTCCGTCCTTGCCTTTAAACAGATTACTAACTTGGCTTGTTTGGACCTCCCAAGCGCTGTTGAAATGTGATTATCCTTTAGTGTATTTCCTTAAAATACAACATACCTCTGAGAAGGTCCATGCGGTGTGATGTAATTGGATGCAAAATGCAGTTCCAAAGAGCTGTTTACTTCCTGTAATGCTGGGATAACAACTAATGAAGGAGGGACTCTTGGGAGAGCCAGATCGTAACTGGAGATCCTAAAATTCTTACCAGATACACAGAGATTTCTCTCAAATATATCTATATATCTATATATGTATTTTATGTATTTACATATATATGTATTTTAAAAAAGAGTCCCAGCATCTTGTGCTTCTTCCTCTGTTCTTTCCAAAGGATTGTGTTTTTTTAGCATATTGGTAAAAAGGAGTCCTGGTGAGCTGAACGGAAAGACTGAACGTATCAAAGCAGGATGTGACATTTGTGATACTTTGCAGATCATTCTTCCGGAGAGCATCTTGTGGACAGATCTGACAGCAGGGATTAATTCAAGCAATGGCAATAAACAATAGCTGAAGTGCAGTTGAGGCCAAACACCTGGTTGTTATGTTACCATCACCAAAAAGGTTAGTGCCATGCTGTGAAATGAGACATAATTCACAGCATGACACAAACTCTTATATATATATATATGAGAGAGAGAGAGAGAGAGAGAGAGAGAGAGAGAGAGAGAGAGAGAGAGAGAGCACTGCATACAAGAAAGATTAGGGGACTATTTATTTATACATTTTCCAGGAAACTCAGGGTAGCATATCCCATTTTGTTTTCACAAATGTGCGACTGATCCAAGGTTACCCATCTAGGAAAGTGTGAATTTGAACCTGGCTTGCCCAGATTTTAGCTCAACACTCTAACCAGTACACAACACTGCCTCTCTCTTGTCAAAAACTATACCTCAAAGACTATTCAGTAAGAGGAAGTACTATGCCAGAAACCCATTCCTTGAAAGGCTCGTTTTCTGTATGCAGGGATTCTTCTCATGAGCCAGTGTTCAAACAGAAGAACATAAGATTCCCTATGAACATTCTGTAGTGACACAGGCCCAACAGGATTGTTTTTAAAGACATGGCATTTTTTGGACATGACACAGCAGCATTTTGCCTGACCTGGAATACTGTGCTACCCAAAAGCTTGTATGTTCGTGTACCGACAAAGATTGGTCTTCCACAATTGACACTGTGTCTATTTTACTTCTCAGTTGTTAGTAAAGGTGTCTGAATATAAATCACAAAATAATACAAAATAAATACTTTTGGAAGCCAGATCAATAAGGTCATGTGTTTAAGATCCATAAGGTAGACCCTTATATTTGGAGGGGGGATTGGACACAAAGGGTGAAATGGTTGTATAAGTTAATTGACAGCAGGGACCCTGAAAGTGGAGGGAAAGTGTGGCAGGGATACTCAACACACATTTCTCAGATGAAGGTAGTTGATGTTCTAGGGCTCCCTGGTAGGATTCTCAACTGAGCTGAGAAATTCCTGGAGATTTGGGCATGGAGCTAGGGGAAGGTGGGGTTCGGGAAGGGGAGAGACTTCAGCAGGATCTAGTACCAACGAAAGCCACCCTCCAAAGTAGCCATTTTCTTCAGGGGAACTGATCTGGAGATCTGTTGTAATTCTGGGAGAATGCCAGCTCTGATCAGGAATCTGGCAACCCTATTTCTCTCATGGATATACAACTCCGAACCATCTAAGACAGAAGGAGAGACTCCTGATCCCATTTAATAAATCATGTAAAAAGCGCTAAATGATGGATTTGCATTATGATAGATTTGTATTCTATACATCATCCATGTTGGCGGAAGGGGCTGCTGCTTCTCTTTTGCATAGCTGACAGTTTTTGAGATCACCTAACAGACTTTTCTCTGTGATACACCTCTGAAGATTCCAGCCACAGATGCAGGCGAAATGTTAGGAACAAGATCCACCAGACCACGGCCACCCAGCCCGGAAAACCCACCAGAACCACTTAAAAATTGTTTATCCCATACTGTGACATGCTGGGAGATGAACAGTAAGCTTTAAAAATGAATTCATTTAGAAATATTAAATCTGATTCATTGTGCACTGGAGATAATTTGACTTTTAGGAAATAGGTGGCACCCATCCCATTCTTACCACTGGAGTGTGCTATTCTTAACATCAAGTTCTCCCTTTAATGGACTGACAATCCCAGGTTTCCTTTACGAAAGAGCAAATGTGGCGCAGCCAATGCTACGTACTACAAGAAAAGACCGAGCAAGCGCACCCAACGAAGGGCTCTGCAATGGTGATCAGATTCCATTATGTTCAATGCAACTCAGTTTGTCACATCCACTCAAGCGTACGATGCCTCTAAATGGGAAGGAGCGGGGGTTGAAACAACCCTCCTCTATTTATATTTTTTAGCAATCATAGCAGAGAATGGAGAGGAAAATACTGGTTCAATTTGAATCATCAAACAATAATATTCAAAGATATGCAAAAAAAGATTAGAAATTATCTTCTCCCAATGCCATTCTAAAAATGTGAAGGTTTTAGTAAAATACTTCAAAGGAGTCCACAGGAACCTCTCTGCTATTGTTGGCCCTGTTTAATCTCATGTATTATCCCAGATCGTTCGGGGTGAGGCCTATGTAGGTCAAGGTTCCATTGACACAGATGTTCATCTTTTTTTCCCCTTAGCCCAAAAGAAAGGAAAAAAGAAAGTGGATTCCAGTGAATGGTAACTGGTCCCAACACTCATGTTCAGGAAATGCTAATACAGAGGGCCAAGATGGTGAAGGAAAGGGAGTGATCCTTAACTCCCTCAAAAATGCATCTAAAGCAAACTTCTGAAGTGAATTTTGAGGCAATTTCATGGAAGGAAAAAAATGACTACTAGCATTTCTTAGAAGCAGAGGCGTACCTAGGCAAACTGGAGCCCTGTGCAAAACCTGAGTTTGATGCCCCCCCCCATGGGCGGCCACCCTCCCCCACCGTGACCAAACAATGATTTTTACACCAAGTCGTTTCAAAGTCACCATCACATTATAGAACATCCCCCAACTCACAAATCTGAACACAGCAATGGACCATGCCACAAAGCAGAAATAATTTTTGGAAAACATTTTCAAAATGCTTTCAAAATGTTTTATTACTGCTATGAAAACATTTTATGGTGTTTTATCCAGTTCCCCCAAATTGGGGGGAACAGCATCACTTTCAATGTTATTTAAACTGGGGACCCCAGATTCTCCCTTTAAGGTGGATTTAAAAGGAGAATCTGGGCTCCCTAGTTTAAACAAGTGATGCTGGAATCCACCCCCAAACAGCATCATTTTCAATGGAGTTTAAACTAGGGAGCCCAGATTCTCCTTTTAAATCCACCTTAAAGGGAGAATCTGGGGTCCCCTGTTTAAACAACATTGAAAGTGATGCTATTTTTGAGTGGATTCTCCCCCACCCTGAAACAGTATCCCTTTCAATGTTAAAACTGGGGACCTCAGATTCTCCCTTTAAATCCATGCCGAAGCGGGTGGATTTAACAACAACAACAACCACCACCTTTATTAGGCATTGAGAGAATAAAAGAAAGAAAGAAAACAAGCATTGGCAGGAAGGGAGTGGATTTAAAAAGAGAATCTGGGAAAATTTAGGGGGTGCCTGTTGTCAGGGGTGCAATTATTAAGACAGCAGCACCAAAATTTCAGAGTATCTTCGTGAGACCCTACTGATGATACCACCCAGGTTTGGTGAAGTTTGGTTTAGGGGGTCCAAAGTTATGGACCCTCAAAGGTGTAGCCCCCATCTCCCATTAGCTCCCATTGGAAACAATGGGGGATGGGGCACTCCCTTTGGGAGTCCATAAATTTGGACTCCCTAAACCGAACCACACCAAACCTGGGTCATATCATTAGGAAAGTCTCCCAAAAAATTCCTGAAATTTTGGTGCTGCTAGCTTAATATCTGCACCCCCTGCAGACCAAAAACGTAAAAACACTGAAAATACAAAAAACCCCACAAACAAACCTGCAATTTTGTCGCCCACCACAAGGTGGCACCCTGGGCAGCTGCCCGTTTTGCTCAATGGGAGGAACGCCTCTGCTTAGAAGGCTTCTACATATTCCCTCAGTGTACAACTGAAAAACCTGTTTTTAAATCAAATTATGAGGTAGGCACCAGCTGATTCTCATATGCACTGAATACACAATCTTACATGGGGGTTGTAATGATGGTTCCTATGTAGTTATCCATTTTCCAGGTAGGGTGGCCTGCACAAGCCATTCTCCCCCCTCCCAGAAGAGATGTAAATATTCCATAAATTTTAAAGCCACAGAGAAAAGGTTATTGGGGGTGGGATGGGCCGTGGGGTTGAAATTCTGATAATTTAAAAATATGTATTACTTCCTTATCAAATATAAGCTTATTGTACTGCTCTAAAATCACAACATGCAATACAAAATCATACCAGTTGTAACATTTATAGAATTTAGACGTAAAAGTGCCTTACAGTGCAATTTAAATTGGGGGTTGACAGCTCTGAGTTGGAAAATTCCATAGTTAGAAGAAGAGGCTGGAAAGGACAGCGTTTGAGGAGGGGAGGGAACTTACTGGGGATATGATGCTACTGCATCCACCCTCTTAAACTGCCATTTTCTTCAGCAGAATAGCAGTCTGAAGATCAATTGCCTTTTGGACCAGGCTCCACCTGGAGGTTAGCAACCCCATTTAAGCAGAATCACCCCTTCAATGTCCATTGAAATAAAGGGGCTGTCCATTTTCTACGACCAAAATTGTGGGGAACAGTAATAAACATTTTGTCCCATCAAGTTATTAGTATACTGTGGAATATCCTAACATCACAGGCCATTTACCTGAGCCCGGTTCAATGCACTTCCGTATGCTTTATTGGAAGGAAGATATATCCACACTCCTTATGACCTCCTTCACTGTCCATGCCAGTTGGGAATGATAGAAACCATTGACCATGTGATTTTTATATTGTAGTTTCTATCAAGAAATTTGAACTTGGCCTGGATATCTCCCAGAATTACAGGTGATCTCCAGAGGGCAGAGAGCAAAAAATGGAGAAAATGGTCGCTTTGGAAGATTGATTCTATGGCATTATAACTTACTGACCTCTCTCACCTCCCCAAACTCTGCTCTTCTCACTCCCCCACCCCCAAATCCCCAGGAATATCCCAACCCTGAGTTGGCAACTGCAGCCTACAGCCATTTCCTTATAGGTTATGTGCCTCAGGTTTAGGATTATGAGGGGTGCAGGGACAAGGAGGGGCACCATCAATGTTACATCACTTTCTATGACCAATTTATGATGATTTGTAGAGAGGCATGATGTCACTTCCGGGTTTCCCATAGAAGTGATGTAATGTCACCATGATGCCATTTTTTTTTGCTTATTTTTCTCCCATTGGCCAACAGAATGGAAGTGGACAGCAGGAGTTGCTGCCAGGAGATAGAACTGGAAATTCTACTCAGTTCAATGCTGTTGGGAAGACTCCACCCCCACCTCCGCTTCCTCACAGTATTGTGGTGTTTTCATATACCTCCCTAGTTTTCTCCAGTCTTTCTCAAACCTGCTTTGCTGTGAAGTTTCAGGAAAGACTGCAGTAAAACCTAAAGGGGTGCTGAGGGGAGGAGGGGGGATTTGAATTATTTGGCAGTCATTTTTCCCTCAGCCTGTCCCTGCAGTGGCAATTTCCTCACTTCCTACTTTTTAAAATCAACAAATAACTATTATTATGTTAATGAAACACTACAATGTGTGTAACAGGTTCCCCGTTGCGGGGCAAGATTGTATTTCTAAAAACACAAAACCTGGGAATTCAGAGAATTTATAACACATGTTATATTGATATAATGATATTAAATTGGTAAAGGAGTAAATTGGTAAACCTGCTGCTGTGGGGTAGGGAAAATGCAGGAAATCCTCATTGCCCTTGTGTCGTATCAGCAGCTGTACCACCATTTCCTGGTGGTAAGTTTGTCACCACGACCCTCATGGTAGTGCATCAATTCTGTTAGGGATCATATCAGCACAGGAACAAGATTCTATGTATTTACCTACTTCCACAGATGTCTCCCAAGCTGGTTGAGGAAAGTCCATCCAGATGCCCAGCTGAACACAACATTTCTTCCTTTGTTGTGGATATCAATCATAAACCATTGTTTACGATTTTCTGAATTTGCTTTCAGATTTTTCGATAAATCTGCAAAAATACATGTTCTAGTTAACATAGTTTGTCAGATGATGTGTGCAGACACGGTCAGTGGTGGGATTCAAATGATTTAACCACCAGTTCCAGTGGTGGAATTCAAATAATTTAACAACTGGTTGTTTACAAGCACCATTTTAACAACCAGTTCTGCCAAAGTGGTGCGAACCTGCTGAATCCCACCACTGGACACGGTCCTTCTCTGCATTAGAATATGACTTTTCTGAATGTGATGGATTTTTAAGAAGAAAAAACACCAAGCAATGTTCTTGCATGAGCCCTTTTAGAAATGGCTGCAGTGATATGAGAACATATATGCCTTTAAAGGCTTACCAGAAATCAAGAAATGTCAAAGTGACTCTGAGCTGTACTTCTTGTAAATAGATTAATTATTTCCAGAAACACAAAATTCCAGGGAGATAATCTTGTTTGACTCAAGATCAACTTTCTGCAAGAAAAGAAAAGAAGAAAAAAAGCTGTGGGCTTGTGGGATGTCAAACAGAAAGATAAAACGATGTCTTTTTATTATGCGAGCCCAAGTGGAATTACTTACTACAGGGCATTTGAGGCATTAATTCTGAAGATGTACTTCAGTCTCTTGGAAAACTGAACTGGGAGTCTGGTTTTATGATCCTCAAAAGATCTGTGAATGTGGGCTCAGCAATAAATCATCTTATGACTGATGCAGTTCTCATTTTTTTTTGTGGTGGAAAGTGCAGTCAAGCTATACCTGGCTCACTGTGACCCCACAGGGTTTTCAAGGCAAGAAATATTCAGAGGTGGCTTGCCATTGCCTGCCTCCGTGCCATGACCCAGGATTTCCTTGGTGGTCTCCCATCAAGAGTTGTCCTTGCTTAGCTTTTAAGATCTTTTGACATCAAGACAGTCTGGGCCAGTGATGGCGAACCTTTTTGAGACCGAGTGCTCAAATTGCAACCCAAACCCCACTTATTTATCGCAAAGTGCCAACGTGGCAATTTAACCTGAATGGTAAGGTTTTAGTTTTAGTTTAGTTTTAGTTTAGAAAAAAAACGATTGGCTCCCTCTTCCTCCACCCCACCTGCTTGAACAGGGGCCAGCCTGCTCTAGCCTCCAGCAAGTCCTGTGTACACTGCTCTGTGCCTCTCTAGCATCTCTGCCTCCTCTGCACCCCCACTCGGGCAGCAGCCACCTGGAGCACAGGCACCAGGCCCGCCAGCCGAGTCCTCCCTGCTCACCGTGGTGCGCGCACTTTGTGCTCAGTGGCCCAGGTCAGTCTAGGTGTGCATGTGTGTGTGGGGTGTGTGTGTGATTTTCCACCCCCCACATGATGAACTCTGTGTGCGTGTGCCCACAGAGAGGGCTCCGAGTGCCACCTCTGGCACCTGTGCCATAGGTTCGCCATCACTGGTCTGGGCTGTCCAGGACTGGGCTTTGTCATTTTTATTTACCTACAACAAATGTACTTTTGCACCACAGCCCATCAGTAATGCAGGTCTTACTAGGATGCGGTTCCCTTGTAACTTTTCTCCTGCAGTGCTGGATTCCTCTGGGGGTGCTTGGCCTCACAATCCCAGGCTCCTCCTGCCTCTGAGCGCAGATCAGCCTTTACTTTGGTAGGGAAATGTTGCCACAGCTGGGGCATTCTTATGGCCCATAAACTCTATTATTCTCTTTCTGAGTGAAAATCTTATTATTCTCTTACTGAATCCCAACTGGCTGATTCCAGCTGAGGTGCCGGGAAGGGATGCTGCTTTCACGGTAAGGCCATCCCTGCCCAACTAGTAGTTTACGTTTCAGCACCAGAAACAGAGAACTGGAGTTCTGTTACTTGAACAAGTGGTCCACATTATTGTAGTAAGGAAAGGTGTGTTTATTGTAATGCATTTTATTGCAGTTGTTTAGATGGAATGTGTTTTTATTGTGAATTTACAATTTACTGTCAGCTTGTTTTATTAATCTGTTTTATGGGTTGTTTGAACAAAGTCGCTTTTGGCATAAGGAGAACTAAAAACAATTAATTTTTTTAAAAGAAAAGTTTGGATTTATACCCCACTTTTCTCAACTTCAAGTCTCAAAGCAGCTTCCAAACTCCTTCCCTTCCTGTGAGGTAGGTGGGGCTCTGACAGGACTGTGACTGACCTAAGATCATCCATCAGGCTTCATGTGTAGGAGAAAGGAAACACATCCAGTTCATCAGTCTGCCACTCATGTGGAAGAGTGAGGAACCAATTCTGGTTCTTCAAATGAGCGTCCATCACTCCTAACCACTATATCACATTGGCACTTTGTTTAAAGGAAACAAAGTGAGACATTCCTTGAAAGCAGAAGGCATTCCTCATGCAACACTGGAAGGTTAATTTGACAGACCATCAGGCTGAGGGGCTGGCATAAGCACAGAAGGGTCCATCACATGAAAGAAGCAAATCTGTTTGTGAGCAATAGTTTGATACCTGTATTATCTGGATTACACCACCAGTGATGTGAAGCTCCCACCCTTCCTGGTGTCCTCAAGTGTCGCTTCATGGTGCAGTGGTTGTTTGCTCCCCTGTAATTCTCAGGTGATGTAGAACCATCTTGTGCTTCAAGATCTATCTTATGCTTCCAGCAGATCCTAGGGAGGCTCTGGAGTCATGAAATTATTTCTACAGGCACTTTAGGATGAATGAGAGCTAATAAACTGAATCTCATTCCTCATAAAATGGAGTTGCTACTGGTGGCTGATCCAGGGATTGAGGTCTCACCTGCTCTGGATGGGTTGCCTTCTCCCTAAAGAAGCACATTCATAGTTTGGGGGTGGTGGTGGACCTGGGCCTCCTGTTGGATAAACAGCTGGCCATACCAACCTGCAGCTCTTCCTGAATGGGAAGATCTTGCCAATGCATTGCATGCTCTGGTAACATCTAGATTAGATTGCTGCAATGTGTTCTACATGGGGCTGCCCTTGAAGATTGTCCAGAAACTACCATTGATATAGAATATTGCAGCCAGAATGTTGAATAGATGTATTATAGGCACTATATCATTCCAATTTTGTTCCATTTATACTAGTTCCCAGTCAGCATATAGGCCCAGTCCAAAAGGTGGACCTTTAAAGCCCTATACAGTCTGAGACCAGCATACCTTAAGAACTGCATTCTCCCAAACAAATCTAGCTTTCAACTTTGGTCATTATCAGAGGCTCCACTTTGGGTACTCCCAACATCTCAGACTAGATGGGAGGCAATCCAAAAAAGGACCTTCTCAATGGGAGTGGCAAAACGTTAGAACCAGAGGTGGGATCCAGCAGGTTCTCACAGGTTCCCAAGAGTTGGTTACTAATTATTTGTGTGTGCCGAGAGGAGGTTACTAATTGGTGATTTTGCCACATTATTTTTGCCTTAGTTACGCCCCTCCTCTCAGCAGTAGCGCGCAGAACTTGAAGCAGTCTAGCAGGAGGTGCACCGGCGTGCGTGGCAGCCTGCGCCTGCGTGCATTCGTTTCCCGCCCAAGGACTGGCGCAGTGGCTGCTTCCTTGCCACAGCCCCGCCCAGGAATGCCCCGCCCCCAGAATGCCCGACCATGCCCCATTGGCGCTATGCCACAGTTTGAATCCCACCACCTTGGGAACCTGTTACTAAATTTTTTTGATCCCACCATTGGTTAGAACCCCCCCTCCCCCATGAGATTCATTTGTCTCTGTCTATTGCAGTCTTTGACCACATTAGGGTTGCCCCCTCTGGATTGGACATACCTGGAGATTTTGGAGGCAAAGCCTGGTGGGGTGGGGTGGGGAGGGGAGGGAGTTCAGTGGGGTATAATATTGTTGGCGATCTCTCTGACAAGAGATACCTTTGCATTATAAGTAGAGTGAACAAAGGCATAGCACAGCAGAGCATCCCCAAGCCTGTGTGTGTGCGCTGGCGCAAAGAAAAGTCGGTGTCATTTTGTAGTTTCTAACTAATAAGAGGACTCTTTATTAGTGAACTCCATTCAGGATAGAAAAGTGAAGAGATAGGTTCCCTATTCTAATCTACCTGGCTAGATGGTGATGGATGCAGTCTGTATCCCCCTTCACACATGGTGCAAGATGGAAGGTGCAGGGAGAAGTGGCAGGAGGAGGAGAAGCAGGAAGGAAGGAAGTACCTAAGAGTATCAGTGTACACATCAAAGGGATGGTTTGATAGAGAAAAGGTGTCAGTGTCTTGACCTTCTCTAGCTATCTGATTTACTGGTAAGACCCCCCCTCTGTCTCTGAGGCAGGAAACAGCATACAGTCCTTTACTTACAACAAAATCCACAGAGTCCACCTTCCAAAGTCGCCATTTTATCTAGGTAAAGTGATCTCTGTTCCCTGGAGACCAGTTATTATAGTGGGAGGTCTTCAGCCACCACCTACCCTTTTTTTCTTATGGACCACCTGTAGGTTGGCAGCCTTATCCAAAAGGGAGTGAAGACCTCTTTGGTGTAACTTCAATAACTGTTCTTAGTCCTGTTTGGTTGTATTGTTATGTGTGTTTGTATGTTTTAATTGTGGTTGTATGTTTATAGGTGTTTACTGAATTGTTTGTTTTCATATACTTTAAATGCTGTGTTAAAGTTGAAATGTTTTGGTTTTTGCCGACTTCGAGACCCTATTGTGGTGGAGAGGATGGATGGAAATGTATAAAATAAATACCGGTAAATAAAATAAACTAACTTTGCTCATTTGTGCCCAAGGCTTCTCAGTGGAGTCTGTTCACACATTCAACTGTAAGTCATAAAGTACTGGATAACGACTGGTTATATGTGAACTGGCTTTCAAGAGCTGTCTTGAATTTGTACATTTGCAACTTGTGGAAAATTAAATTACTAAAGCATGCCACGTTTCATTTGATGATGAGATCCTGTTCCCCAACGAATTATGTTAGCTGTAACAGATAAAACTGATAGACCCTGTAATGTATACACAGCATAAACATTCATATAGAATTGTAAAATATGCAGTCGTAACACATAACACTTTTTAACTTTTCACTACAAATACTGCTTAAGGGACAACTTGCTCATGGTGATTTTGAGACCTATGCATGTTCACAGGGAAATAAGCTTTACCGAATTCAAAGGGATTTACACCCACGTAAGTTGCATATGAGAGCGCTTGTGTGAATGAAAGCATGCCCAAGACATGGCAGAGGATTTCCAAACCATTCAGGCCAGCAGCATTGTGTGGCCTTGCGCCTCTTTATTATCATTCTCTCCCCCTGCACATATGGTCATCTTCCATTCATCTAACTGATTCCAGGGCCTTGGAATTTAGCATGACCCCTAAGGGCTATTCTAATGCAATCAGTAGGAATACTATATCCAGAGTGAGCCGGAAATCAAAGAGCTAGGCCAAAGCTCAGGATAAATTACAGCTGTTATAAAGAAATCACCTTTTCACCTTGGCCCTCATATTCTTTCAGTTTACAGTCATAACTCAACAAGCCCAGCAGCATTTGCCATTAATAAACTGGCTTGGGTAAACAAGGCTGACGGATTAACTAGTTACATGCAAAGAAACTTGAGAAAGTTGAAATACGGCAAACAGGAGAGGATTCAGCTGAAAACTTTTCTTTACCTACTTACCTAGCTGCACATATTGGGCTGGATTCCAAACATGCTTTTTTTGCTGGCAAAAGATGGCAGAGGGGGTGGTTTTTGCTAATTGCCATATCCAAGTGGAGATCCCTCTACTGCAACCCTGAGCTGATTCCCTTGGGTTGCCAACTCCAGTTTAGAGAAATATTTGGAGATTTGGGGTCTGGGGTCTGGGGAGGACATGGTTTGGGGTGTGTGTGTGTGAAGGGCCACAGTGGGATATAATGCCACTGAGTCCATAGAGTCCACCCTCCAAAGCAGTCACTTTCTCTAGTATAGGGAAACTAATCTTTCTCTGGAGATATGTTGTAAACCCCAGATTTCCAAGAGTTTTTCTAGCTGGAGTTTGCAACTTCTCACTACATCCACATTTGGCTTCAATGCTGAGCCATTAAATGAGCCATTAAATGTAGGAGTCAGTGTGGGGTGTTGATGATGCTACCATGGAAGCTCTTTGGGTGATCCTGGGTCAGTCATTCTCTCTCAGACTAACCTATCTCACAGGGTTGTTGTGACAGGGTTGTCAGGTCCCCCCGTGAACAGGGCCACCAGATCCCTTGGAGACTTGGGGATGGAACAGTGACATCGCTTCAAGGGGGGCAGGGGGGCGCGTGATGCCCTGGGTGCACGCCAGTGCGGGGGCATTCTGGGGTGGTGCAGGGGCATGGTGGAGGCATTCCAGGACATGGCAGGGGTGTTCCGGGGCGGGGTGTGGCGGGGTGCAGGGCGTACGCTTGCCCTGGGCACAGTTCCCCCTCACTCCAGCTCTGGGAGGGAGCCTGGGGAGGACAGGGACCTCAGTGGGGTACAATGCCACAAAGTCCACCTTGCAAAGCATCCATTTTGTTAGGATTTTACAAGTGCCTGCTTCATTCGCCCAAGCAAGGGTAAACTGAAGTCGCATGACTAGAATCACATGAGCTTCTGGAAAGATCTCTCGGGGGTTGCCCCACTGACAGAGTTGAACTGGTTTCTACCTAGGTTCGCCTCAGTGAATCCCCACTGCCACCGAGCTCAACATTGTTTTGTCTCAGTTCCCCCCCCCCCTCAGAACTGCGACATCCTTGTCACAGTTATGAACTACACTTTTCTGCTGGAATAAGGTTGATACCGCTTCAAAGCTTCGAAGTGGGGAAGCATCGAAACGACACCTCATCCATTCAACCAATCATGAGCCGCTTTTGTGGCATGCGCAGAATGGGAGAGTCGTGGCGGGCAGAAAGAGCATGTAACTTTAAACTGTAAAAACTGTAAAAAAAAGAACG
Organism: Sphaerodactylus townsendi; assembly: GCF_021028975.2. Lineage (NCBI taxonomy): Eukaryota > Metazoa > Chordata > Lepidosauria > Squamata > Sphaerodactylidae > Sphaerodactylus > Sphaerodactylus townsendi. The sequence continues at coordinate 116,493,431 of NC_059429.1, forward strand.
CTTCCATTTCCCGCTGTAGCACAAGCGCCAATCACAATCGAGGAGCGAAACAGGCACCAAGATAATCCCGCCCACTTAGCTTGGTTCCAGGGGGCCAACTCAGTTGCTGTGGGGACAGCCTGGAATCGCCCTCGACTGAAGGGAACCGAGTCGACCTTAGCTCCCTTCTGTAGTGAAGAGGAGAGACAGACACAACGGCACATGTAGGCTGCACATTTCCCCAGACTGAGCACTTGCGTAGATAGAGTTTGCTGTGCCTATATTAAGTGCAACTAGTTATCTAGTAAAGTTTTACAAAAACAACTCACTTGTGCCTCTACTCTATTATTTACTCTGCTAATTCATTGCAATACAACACGTTTTCTCCAGGGAAACTGATATACTGGATATGAGCTGTGATGCCGGGGGATCCCCAGGTCCCACCTGGAGGCTGGCATCTCTACATTGTGAAAATAAAACGGCGAAGGGGAGAACAATATTGAAAGAGAATGATGTTGGGGAGAGAAAGGGGAATATAAATATATCAATGAAACAAACAAGTAGGCCCATGCATATGAACATTGGTCATGTATTTCTTCCCCCTCCCCCTCTTTTTTTTGATATTGATGTGGAAATCACAGAACTGTCCATTTTGCTTACAGTGAAGTTGTGCAATTCCCATGTATGTATTCTCTAGAAGGTCTCAGTACTTTGTTTTTAAAGCCCCGATTTCAGAAGTAAAGGAGAAGAAATTGGTGAGTTTCTCTGTCGTAAGAATCTACATTTCAAAGGCAAATGGAAATGTCTGCCTTCATGCATATATGTGCACATGCATCACCTGAAGCGTTGCCAAGTTGCACTGTCGCTGTAGAGCTTGGGAACATTCACTTCAAGCAAATAACTTTTTTTATCCTTGGATCTCAGGTTGCAATTTGAGATGTGGCTCATTCGAATATATTACGGAACAAATTCCTCACTGTCAAGCAGCCTTGGATACTCCTCTCCTCTGGCTCTTGGCACAGAAGTGCGGCTTCTAGTTAGAGCTTGAGCTCTGACAGGTCGATTCTTCTTTATAAGATGAACCAATTTCATCTCCAGTTCTGCCTTGCACATCTCCCTCAGATGTAGCCAACTAAAAAGAATGTTTAAAGATAGAGATTAATAGAGGCAACTGGGGTGATCCTGGACTTTTTGTCTGAACAGAAGGATGGAGAAACCCTCAGTAGTGTTTGAACAATGCAGGAAACATTGAGTGATGATCCCATGGCATAAGTGAGGGGGGGGCACGAGAGGGCTAGAGCCCTGGGTGCCACTTCCTGTGGGGTATATTACCATGCCCCCCTTGCAACTGGGCCCCAGTCCCGTTTGGGGCCAGAGCACAGTTAAAAGCCAGCTACTCCTGAACACAATGTGGAGCTTTGGAGGGGACCTGGCTGGCCCACCCTCAAACTCCACATGGTCACCTTTCTGAACCGGGATGGGGGGTAGGCGGCTGCGTGCATGTCTGCCTTCTGGGGCTTGCCGTTTCCTGCCCTGTTTGAAGGCGGGACTGTCCTGCCAAAAGCGGGACATCTGGTCAGCCTGTCCTTGCTGCTCCAATCTCCACATGGAGATCTGACATTGGCCTCACACCTCAGCTCCACGTGGGGATGGGGGGTGGGGCAAGCCCTGCGCTCTCCAACAGGGCGGGGCACAGCTGTGAAAGTGCAGGGTGGGGGTGGCTCCCAGATGCCATTTTAACAAGTTTACCTAGATCTCCTAAAGTCAGAAGACTTTCAAAAATATCATGTTTGTTTGTTTGTTGTATTCACCTTATGGGCTACCCTTCCCCTTGTGAGCTCAGCTATATTAGCTATAATTTTCATTCACTAAACAAACCTGTTGATGGAAAATATCGTATGTATATATTTATTTGTTTATTTTTGCCTTCAAGTCACCACAGATTTAGTGGCAATATTGTGGGGTTTTCAAGGCCAAAAAAACATTTAGAGGTGGTTTGCCGTTGGCTGCCTCTGCATAGCAATCTATTATGTGGTCATCTCCCATCCAAATACTCACCAATGCTGCTCAGCTTCTGAGATTGGACTAGCCTGGACTATCCAAGTCAGAGCAAGTTTTAAATACAGGCATATTTAAATCTCTAGAGGGGCCTGGAGATCTTCTGGAATTACAGCAAATCCCCAGACAACAGAGATCAGTGCCCTGGGAGAAAACGACTGTCTTGCAGGGTAGACTGTTTGGCATCGTACGCCACGGAGTCCCCTCTCCAAACTCTGCTCTCCTCAGGTTCTATGAATTTCCCAACCCAGACTTGTCAACTCTATACATGGTTACAATGCTGAATGTTTGTGTATCTACATGTGACCCCATTGTGACGTCTGAGGTCATCTGAGCAAAGGGTTTCAAAGGTACTCCTTTTCAAATGGATAAGATCAGCATCTGCCCATACCTTCCATTCTCTGTTGTGGCTCCCACTTTGTGGAATGGTCTACCAAAGGAAGGCTCCCAACACTCCTGACATTTGAGAATGTGTGAAACAGAATTGTTTGAGAAGGCCTACATTTTTATAAAAAATAGTGGTGTAGTTTGTGGCCATATTTACTGTATGCATTACATTTTCCTCTAATTTCTGCAATCATGTCTTATATACTATATTTTTGCTGTGTTGTTTTCTAATTCAGGAATCCAGCCTTATTACATTATTTATTCTATGTCACACTGCTCCTTCCTGTGGTGTTGACTGTAAATTTTGTCATTTGCCTTGAGTCCTATGGAGAAGAGTGGACTGTAAAGAAACAAACACATAAATCATCTGAAAACGAGTGCGTTTTCCTCCAAAGAAAGAGCAGTGATGCAGCAGTGAAGCAGAAGTATACAGGTGCCTTGCATATGCTGTTCAAGGGTTCAGGCTTTGGTTTTATATTTCCCAGGTGTCAGAATGGCACAGGTTTTACATCTCAGATCAAGTGCTTGATGGACGTTTCAGCTCTACTAGAGTGACTCTCAGACACTCCAGGTTATGTACATGTGTGTCCGTGTATCTATCTATCTATCTATCTATCTATCTATCTATCTATCTATCTATCTATCTATCTATCTATCTATCTATCTATCTATCTATCTATCTATCTATCTATCTATCTATCTATCTATCTATCTATCTATCTATCTATCTATCTATCTATCTATCTATCTATCTATCGTCTATCTATCGTCTATCATCTATCTATCTATCTATCTATCTATCTATCTATCTATCTATCTATCTATCTATCTATCTATCTATCTATCTATCTATCTATCTATCTATCTATCTATCTATCTATCTATCGTCGCCCTTCCCCAAAGGGCTCAGGGCGATGTACAACAGAATGATATAAAAAACTTAAAACCCCTGTTATTAGTTAAAATAGCTACAGATCCAATAAAATCATATACAATATCAACAGAATACAGATGGTGGTAAGCCCCCCCCCCCCCCGCCCAAGTCCACTGTATGACACAACACTCACCTCAGTGGGGCAGAATGCACTGCATTTGTGTGAAAGCAGGCACCAGAGATTTACCACTATGTTAACAAATATGGTAGAGCATGTTTGGGTGGAGCCCTGAAGACTGGCGATATTCCATATCCTGGGCCTTGTGTTAGCAAAACCATGTACTGGTTTTATGATGAGGACAACCATGACAATATTTTAATGCAGCAGCTATCTTGATGACAATAAATAAAGAAAATAGTATCACTTGTCCTGAGGTGGGGCCTGAAGGTCATTCTTTCTATACCACTGGACTAGAGTTACCCTGAAGAAAATGGGGACTTTGGAGGTTGAGCTCTGTGGCATTATACTCCACTAAGGTTGCTTCTTTCTGCAAACTCACCCTCCCCAGTCTCTGCCCCCAAACCTCCAGGAATTCCTCAACCTGGAATTGGCAACCGTATTCTTACTTTAAAAACAACAACCTTTAATATGCTGCTTCTCATTAGAGAGCAAAAGGATTTATCATGGCCATCGACTGTCTTTTAGAGAAATGCAACCTTTTAAAGGAATATCAGCAAGTTGTATATGAACGATGAATTAACAATTGGATTAATCTAATTCTATTTATTTATTCAGATCTATTTAAAATTGGTTGGCCGGTGTCCTTCTACAAAGTTTAAGATGCGATCGGATGATTTTTTTTTAAAAAAATCATGGGGTGTTTAAAATGTTTATCTTTAAATTATCTGCATGTGGGCATCTATTATTTACTTGGCAAACATCCTCTTTCCATCCTCTTCCTCCCCCCCCCCCAACTCCACACAATACCAGGTAGTCTGCTGGAGTTGGCTCAGAGACTTCAGCAGCTGCAGAGTACCTTTTGTGTTTTCAATTTAAAGCCTTGATAGCTCACATTAACGTGGAACGAAATATACTACTTGTGAGTTTGGGAAGCAGATTTTTACTCATAAAACCTTTGATAGTTTAGCCATCTGCTCAGAGTGAAAGAGGCTCATAAAAGAGGCCCAAATAAGGTTAAAGGTCATGTGCTACATGGGTCAAGGGGGGGAGCGGGAAAGGTTGGCCATAGTGGACTTTACTAAAAAACTTGTCAGGAAGGGGGTCTTTGACAAATTATGGCACATTCCTCAGCTTTCGAGAAAAGTATTTGATTACAGTGGGCCCAAATGTTGTTGATATTTCCAAAGACTTAACCAAAAAAAAGAGCTCTTTTTAATTGGAAGAGAGAGATATTTTCGAATCCCATTTCCAGTTTTGTTCCCAATTAAATATTTCAGCACAGGAGATATTTTATTTGAATGAACCTTTATCAAGAACTGACCAAGTTATGTAATGTAGAATGCTCATCAGGTTTGACCTTTGAATCTGGTCATTTTTTTTTTAAACTGGCACTAAATGAGCTTGTTTGATTTTCTCCTGTACTTCCTTGGTTTTAACACTCGTTCATGCCCCAGTATCGGTTTCTTTATTTGCAAGGGGCTATGGTCCGCACAGCAGAGTTTGAGCTACTTGAGCTCTCATTTCTTCAGAGATCTACAAGAAAGGAGAGGTTTTATCGTTTGAGGTGAGACAGAGTCCTTTTCTATGTAGCTGTCCAACCATTTTGAGGTTATCACACATTTACGTATCGAAGATTGATACTCAAGATAAAAATCAGGCATTGGCTGTAGTTTATTCACTGTAGTTTATTTCGTACTTCAACCAGAAATTGGCTTTTGAAGTGGCTCATAGGAAACAAAATCACACCCCAGAATTAGAAGAAGAGTTTGGGTTTACACCCCACTTTTCTCAACTATAAGAAGTCTCAAAAGTGGCTTACAAACCCCTTCCCTTCCTCTCTCCACGACAGATGCCCTATGAGGCAGGTGGGACTGAGAGATTTCTGAGGGAAGTGTGACTAGCTGAAGGTCACCCAGCAGGCTTCACGTGGAGGAGTGGGGAAACAAACCTGGTTCGCCAGGTTAGAGTCTGCTGCTCGTGTGAAGCAGTAGGGGATCAAACCCGGTTCTCCAGATTGAAGTAAAATTAAGAACAAATTGTTCTTCCAGTTCTCCAGATTAAAGTTAAGAACAAAATGTTCTTCCGGTTCTCTAGATTGGAGTAAAATTAAGAACAAAGTGTTCCTTAAGGGGAGGGGAGTCCATAGTTGCTTCTTGTCTTCCTTTGGCTGGCCCTATGGATGGACATTTAGAAGCTGTTCTAAAAGATGACAGAGTAATAAAATCTAGAACTTAGATCCCACTGCTCAGGTGAGTTGCCCAGCCTGGATGAGTTGCACAACAGTGTTCTATTTGAGCTAAGTGCCTGGCATGACTCTCTGGAGCTAAGCCTCCCTTCATCAATGGCACAGGAGGGGTTGGGACCCTCTCTTAGGCCACTTTGTCCTCCTAGTGAGAACCAATGGTCCATGGATCTGCACCTATTAGGGTTGCCAGTTGGCACCTGGGAGGACACTGGGAGGACACTGAACACCTGGGAGGACACTGAACAGACTAGGACCTGGGAGATGCAGTTGCATCAACAGTATGATGTCATTTCAGGGGACAAACCCAGAAGTGACATCACACCATCAATGTGGCAGTCTAGAGCTCACTTGAAACTCTGTGGTCCTCCATCCAATTCACTCCCAGCAATGATGTCACACCGTTGATGGAATGGCAATTTTTGATCCATTTCCCCTCTTCTACTCTACTGAGTGGTGGCAGGGGTCTGGGAATGTTGCCAGGCGTCTCCAGTAGGTCTAAATAGCATTAGATGGTGAGCTGATGCATGGGGAAAAAGTCAAACAGCTCAAAGGTTGAGTGCAGAGTGGAGAAAATCTGGGACTATGACCACTTAACTGGCTCAGAGGGGGTTTTTTTTACTATTGACCTGTGGAAGTGTAGTGATTAAAAGTAGTGGACTCTAATCTGGAGAACTGAGTTTGATTCCCCAGTCCCACACATGAGCTTGTGGGATTTTGTTGTACCTAATTTTGTTGTGTTGTCATATTTTAAACATTTATTGCTATTTTAACTGCATTCTATTTTATCTGTTGTATTGCTGCTTTGAGCCCTTCCGACGTGGGTGGGGTATAAATTAAAAAATAAAATTAAAATAATCTGGTGAACCAAGTTTGTTGCCTCACTCCTCCACGTGAAGCCTGCTAGGTGACCTTGGGTTAGTCACAGTTCTTCAGACCCACCTACCTCACAGCTCTCTCAGCCCCACCTACTTTACAAGGTGTCTTGAGGGGAGAGGAAGGGATAGGGGTTTGTAAGTTGCTCTAAATCTCCTTACAAGAGAGAAAGGGGGTATATATCTAAACTCCACCTCCTTCTTAATCACTGTGTTATGTCACCAAGTCAAATAGTTTAGGAGGATTTTAAGGATTACATATAACTATCAAACAATCAAATGCAAAACATATTTTGTGATGATCAGGATTAAGGTTTAAGCTACATAATGTTATAAATGCATAGCTGCCTCTGAAGCCACATCTATTTCCTTTGCAAACATGATGTGATGGCATCACTTTGGTTGGTTGCTAATTTGAAAGGACAAGGAAATGTTGATGGTGATGACATCATGTTATGCAGCTAAATATGAACTCAACATTACCAAGAGATTCAGGAAAGAGATGTACTTGAGCAGGCAGTGGTCCTACATTTACAGGTACGTACAACTTTGGCCCTAAGAGGCATCTTGAAGAAACAAATTAGGCACTGCCAAATTGATGGTGTGCCCAAAGTTGGACATGTTGTCTCAGGTAACAAATGAAATCCACAAATTGTGTGGGGGCCTGTGTCCAGCCACATTTTTGCTTATAGAAACAGTTAACTGGGGACTTAACATCAGTGGTACACTCTAAAATTCTAGTTTGGCTATATTATAGGCTTGTTATTCCCCCAGCTGGAGCAGGGAATCCCCCTTCCTAGGGTGCTTCCGCATTGTCGTGCTCGACCTGAGATCGACTAGAGTCCGACCCGAGTCCTCCGCACAGACGTAGCGTCGGACTCGTGTCTGACTCGACTCACCTCCCTCTCGCCATTGAATTTCTCGACTCTACTGGGGAGTTGAGTCGACTGGCGGACTCGGGTTGCACTCGAGCCGAAGCCGACGGAGTGCGGAATCTCCGTCACTCGACTCTGCCATGTAGCCAATCACAACTAAGTATTTCGCCCATGCGCAGAAGGGGAGACTCGTGGCGGCGCGAAAAGCTTTGGGCATGCGCAGAACGGGGGACACAGCAACCAATCGGAACGCAGCACAGGGAGGTGGTCCCGCCCTCTGAGCTCGGCTCCGGAGACACGAGTTGGCTGCTGTGCGGAGGAACGGGAGGACTCGAGTCAAGGTAAGACTCCGCCGACACGAGTCAAACCTGAGTCGACTCGTGTGTCCGGAAGGGCTCCTAAGCAACTGTTGCTCATCACTGCTACAAGCAGTGGTGGGGAACAAAATTAAAAAGGCAGCATATATAATAAGCCATTATATCCCTTCCAGGAAAAACTCAGAAGTGACAGCTGATAGCTCGAGGAATTGCTGGACATGTTATGGTTTTATCATAGAGTTTCCAGCAATTCCTAGACCTACTTGCTGTTATTTCCGGATGTTTCCCAGTAGTGATGTCATCATGCTCCAAACACCACTCTCCTCCATGTTCCTGCCCCAGTCTGCCTCCCACCAGTTTCCAGGCTCATGCTGGCAACCCTATGATTCAACTACCTTTATGTACTGTTTAGGCTTGTGCAATTTTGGGGGTTCTGATATTCACCTTTGGGTCTCTGTCTGCTTTTGAGGTTCCAAGTTGGACACCAGCTCTTCCAGTTCCAGCACCAGCTGTTAACTTATGCTAAACAAAGTACCATGAGCTGCAAAGAAATGTGTATTGGCAACTGCTATGCATTTAATGCAATGTCTTGTTTGACCCTTAATCCTGATCTGTTCAAAATGTGGTTTTTTTTTTTTTGCAGTTATGTGTAATCCTTAAAATCCACTTAAACTATATGACTCTGTAATATCGTCAGGCAGTAAATTCCACAGGTTAATAATATACTCAGTGAAAGATTATTTTTTTTATTTATTCCAGTGGTGACTTTCAAATTTAATCAGGTGACCCTTATTCCACTTTTGTTTGTTTGCTGGGCAATCAGTAAAATCTCCCATGCACCTAGGAGAAGAAGAAGAAAAAGAAGAAGAGTTTGGATTTATATCTCCCCTTTCTCTCCTGAAGGAGACGCAAAGGGGCTTACAATCTCCTTGCCCTTCCCCCTTCACAACAAACACCCTGTAAGGTAGGTGGGGCTGAGAGAGCTCCGAAAAGCTGTGACTAGCCCAAGGTCACCCAGCTGGCATGTGTGGGAGTGCACAGGCTAATCTGAATTCCCCAGATAAGCCTCCACAACTCAAGCGCTAGAGTGGGGAATCAAACCGGGTTCCTCCAGATTAGAGTGCACCTGCTCTTAACCACTATACCTGAGCCCCCTTTCTCTTCTTTCTCCCTTGGTCTGTACCTTTGTGTATCCAGGATGATAGAACTGTTAGGGGAATAGAGTCCCTGTGTGTTTCTCATATCCCCTTCTAGCCCCCACTCTCCACTGAGTTGTGCCACATGAACTCCAGAGTTCAGCTAGCAGACAGTGTAGTGGTTGGAAGAACAGTTGGTTTTATACCCTATAAGGAGTCTCAAAGTCCTTTCCTTCCCCTCCCCACAACAGACATCCAGTGAGGTAGGTGGGGCTGAGTGAGTTTTGAGAGAACTGTGACTAGCCCAAGGTCACCCAGCAGGCTTCATGTGTAGTAGTGGGGAAACAAATTCAGTTCACCAGATAAGAGTTCACCACTCATGTGGAGGAGTGAGGAATCAAACCCAGTTCTGCAGATTAGAGTCCACCACTCTTAACCACTTACGCCATGGTGGCTGAGGTTGCATGCTGAGATTGAGGAGATCCAGCTTGAAGTTCTTGGTTATTCATGAAGCTCAATGAATTATCTTGAGCTAGGTGCTGTCTTTCAGACTCATTTACCTCATAGAGCTGTTGTGAGGATAAAATGGAGGGTGACAGAGAAATGGAGGATGACATAATCAAAATCTGCCTGAAGGAGGCCAGGATGAAAATGTACTGATATGAGGTGTATGAATTCTAGGTTTTCCCCAGAGTACAGCACAGCATCCACAAAATGTGTACTGCTATCCTGAATATGCATAGTTCTGAGCATAGAGTTCTGGGCATTTCCAAACTTTTCATGAACGGAACATACTTTTCCCATACCAACTACCCTTACATGTGAAAACTCAAAGGAAACCAGTGTACTTCTACATGAGTAACAGGTATAAGCATAATTTCAGAAGGATAGCCTTTCTGATATGCAGTAGGAGAACTGTGGCTACCAATCGTGATCCTCCTTGATCTGAGATTGCAAATGCCTTACCAGACCAGGTGCTCGGGAGCAGCAGCAGCAGAAGGCCATTGCTTTCACATCCTGCATGTGAGCTCCCAAAGACATCTGGTGGGCCACTGCGAGTAGCAGAGTGCTGGACTAGATGGACTCTCGTCTGATCCAGCTGACTTGTTCTTATGTTCTTATGTTTGAGTCCAGTAACATCTTAGAATTCAACCTGACTGGAAGGGGGATATAAGCTTTTGAGGGGAACTTTGGATCTTTAAACTCTGAAAATCTTCTTTCTTTCTAAAGTGCTACTGGACTGCCAGAAGATGTGGTGACAGCCACAGGCATAGACAGCTTTACAAGGGGCTTTGATGGATTCATGAATGAGAGGTCTATCTGTGGCTAATTAGCCCTGGTGGCTAAGGGGAACCTCCATATCCAGAGGTAGTGAGCCTTTGAATATCAGTACCAGGAAGCAATATCAGGGAAAGGCCTCAGGCCCTGTGACCTCTTGTTGGACCTCTGCTGTGTGAGACAGGATGCTAGACTAGATGGACCAGTGGTCTGATCTTGCAGGGCTCTGGTTATGTTCTTGTGTCTGGAATCTAGATATAAACATGCCTCTTGATTGGTACAGTGTAATAAACTCATGCAGATATACAACAGGTAGCATCCTTTATGTGTTCCCCTGTATCTCTGCATGGGTAGTGATTCAATGATTTGCAGTGCAATCTAAGCAGAGTTACACCCTTCTATAAGCATATCAAGGTCAGTGGACTTAGAAAAATATAACTCTGCTTAGAACAGTATTTTTGGTCATACTGTCATTAATAAATGCAGTAGAATGACCTATTCTGCATGAAATTTGTTTGGAAGGACAGGGCTGGAACTCATTTAGAGACACCATAGGCAGCCTCTTCTTGCAGATATCTATCTGGAGCTCATGGGAGCCTTTTTGCTCTTACCTTCCCATTTATTTAAGCAAATTCTCAACAGTGCTCACCTTTGCCTCTATCTTGTCCATGCATCCAACCATGGTTTCCATGTGTGAAGGAGCTGTTCTGATCACTCACTACAGGGGCTTTTTTCATTGTCGTGCAAACACAATGGAATGATTCCAACCTGGTGAAAGGAGGCGGAAGGGGTCTCCTTTGACCACTGAAATGGGTGGGCTGAGGATCATGGGATCGGCATAGATAAAAACCAAGAGCTGTAAAATGGAGAGAAACTGGAACTCAGCAAAAAAGCCAGCTGGATCCCAGCCAGTGCCTTTCAGCACAATCAAGTCATGCATTCAGCTGTGAGCCAAGTGTTAAAATATATGGCATCACGTTCACATGTGCAAACCAAACTTATTGTTTTCCCATTCCTCAAACTAGTGCAGCAACGGAGCAAACAACAGAAGGTGTG